>NC_135531.1:251509890-251830240 GCF_045843805.1 Urocitellus parryii | reverse complement strand
AACCATGCCGGGTGCTGTGACACACGCCTGTAATCCCAACAGCTTGGGAGGCTGAGGCAGGAGGATCAAGAGTTCAAAGCCAGCCTCAGTAATTTAGTGAGGCACTAAGCAACTAACTAAGCAACTGTCTCTAATAAAATAGTTTTAGAAATATAGGGCTGGGGATATGGTTAAGCATCCCTGTTTAAGCATCCCTGGGTTCATTCCCCGGTAACTCCCCTGAAAAAAGTTTTTTTAAACCATATTAAACTGGGGAATATGAATTCCAAATGTATTTTAACTAAAATCCATGTATTTTCTTTACTTCAGGGTAGTTTTGTCAGAAGAGGAAGCAAGCTTTGGGAGTGAACCAGGTGAGATGGTAAATTCTTTACTTTGTAATGGTCAAATTAGATGTCAAAAGTTTATCCCAATCTTTAATACAGAGATTGTGTTAATATCCATTCAGTTTTTTTAAATGCTAAGTTTCTGTTCTGTACACTTTCAAGTTATCTTTCAAAGAGTGCCTAATTAGAGGGTCTAGTAGTCTTTTTTAGGTAGGTGCTTTTAAATGCAGAAATCTATTTTACAGGGCTGCATGATTAAGTTTCAAGTTTTCTTCACACTTAAATTTATGTTCTTATTTTTAAAATAAATATTATATATGTATATATACATATATGTGTATATATATATATATTTGATACATATATATATATATACACACACATATATTCAACATATTTGAATCACTATGGTAAAAAAAGAGTATAGACTTTGGAACCAGAAAAAGTGAATTTGAATCCTTTTTTTGGGTTCCGGGGATTGAATTCAGGGGCACTCAACCATTGAACCAAATCCCAGCCCTTTTTGTATTTTATTTAGATACAGGGTCTCACTGAGTTGCTTAGCCCCTTGCAGTTGTTGAGACTGGCTTTGAACTCTCGATCCTCCTGCCTCAGCCTCCCAAGCTGCTGGGATTACACGCGTGTGCCACTGTGTCTGGCTGAATCCTTAGTTGTTGTTTTTTTTAATATTTTATAGTTGTACATGGACACAATACCTTTATTTATCATTATGTGGTGCTGAGAATTGAACCCAGGGCCTCACATATGCTAGGCAAGCACTCTACCACTGAGCCACAACCCCAGCCCTAAATCCTTAGTTTTTGAAAACAAATCACTTATGCCTCTCTCAGTTGTATCATCTGAAATATGAGTAATTTGTGCCTACCTTAACAGGAACATTAAGGATAGAGATACTATTTACAAACTACATAGCACATAGCAATAAAAATGAGAGGTATTTATGTATATTCAAATATGTACATAAATAGATTATATGGATAAAATATTTTAAGAAGCCATAATTATGAACTTATATATGTAACACAACTTCAAAATTTATGTTCAAAAGGTTAACTATGGTTTTGTATATATCCTGTACCTAAAAAATAGAGAATATTCTTTAAAAGTCATAAAGAAAATATACTGAACATAATTGTAATTTCACTCTTCAGTCATAGTATTATCTTTAAAATCCTGCTGTGTGGGTAATTATATCCCCTTTTAAATTCCAGATATTCATTTGGTCTTTATTCCTTTTTTCTTGTTTAATCTTGTTATAGGTTTACTCATTTCATTATTTTTTAATAAACTAATTTATAGCTTTGTTAATCTTCTCTATTGAATTTTTGTTTTCTGTTTTATTAATTTTGGTTCTTTATAATTTTTACTTTTCATATATCACACAAGTTTTGGAAAAAGCACCTTTAATCTGAGTGTGGTAGTCCATGCTGATCTGATAGTCCCAGCTACTTGGAGAGACTGAGGTGGGAGAATCACTCTGAGCCTAGGAATTTGAGGTCAGTTTGGGTAACAAAGCAAGACCCTGTCCAAAAAAAAAAAAAAAAAAAAGACCATTAGATGGGGTCAAGTTGTATTTAGTGATGAAGCTGCATGAGGCTCTAGGTCCTATCCTAGAACAAAAACAAAACAAAATGAAAAACCCCACAAACAAAACCATTCCAAATAACACTTTGTGTAGGTATATTTTAAATACCATAAAACTCACTCATTCCAAGTATACAAGTAATTTTTAGTTACTACTGAGAGGTGCAACCATTTCCATAAATCAGCTTTACAACATTTTCATCACCTCAATAAGATCCCTTATGCCCATTTGCAATAATTCCTACTCCTATCCCCAGCCAGTTATTGACCTACTTTTGTTTGTTTGCTTTTGTGACGGAGTGTTACGAAATGGCCTGGGCTGCGCTGAACTCGCAATCCTCCTGTGTCAGCCTCTCAAGTAGCTGAGATTATAGGTGTATGCCACACTCCCAGTGATTTCTCATTTATATTTGGACCTGTGCTTCTGTTTTCTATTTGTTTTATCACTCACTCCCATGCTTTTATCTCTGGTATTGGCTTAATATTTGAAGTTCTTATTGTTTGTTTTAAAATTTTTCTCTGTTCTTTCTCTTTTCCATGAACTGATTTGAAAGTTATACATTTTATTTCCATCTTTTGTGGTCTAATTTTATCCTGCTTACCTAATAAAGTCCAAGGTTTATCAATATTTCAATTTCCCCAGAATATTCAAAAGACGTTAGAATACTAATCACAATTATTGCCATACCAGCTCTTTAAGTGTTAATATTTTATTTCTATCTTTTTCTAATTTTTCAAATTAAAAAATTATTTTATGAATATTAGATTTACCAATATTTTCCTTTCTTATTATTTCTTCATATATTTCAAATCTTCATTGTGAGTTCATTCTTCTTATCTACCCTTTAGTTTAAAAGTTGTTAAGAAGATATATTGGTGGTAAACCTGGCTTATATATATCTGGATATATTGTTATTTCTCACTTTTGAAAGAGTTTGCTCAACAACAATTTTAGGTTGGTTGGTATTTTCTTCCAGCACTTTGGTAATTTCAAAAATTACTGTTCCATCATTCCACTGGTTTTGTTGAGGAAAAGAAAAAATGTTAATCAGATTATTATTCCTGTATAGTGACTTTAACTTTTCTATTTGGCTACTTTTAGGATGTGTTCTTTGTTTTGGGTGTTCTGCTCTTTTAGAACAATGTGCCAAGATATATAATTTTTGTTGTTGTTTTAATCTGTGATGGTATATAAATTGTATTCCTTAAATCTGTCTTTTATCTCAACCATTCTTACTTTTTTAGTTTGGTAAAATATGCATGGCTTAAACATTATTTTTTATAATATTGCTTCTTTTCTATTTTCCTTATTCTTTCCTTCCTCCACTCCAGTAAGCTTATGGTGGACCCTTTCGTTAATTCCTTATATCTTTTAACTTCTATTTCATATTTGCCATTCCCTTTTCACTCTACACAGCATTGTAGGTAAGTTATTCAGATCTGTTTTTCACTAATTTTCTCTTCTTGCTTCCAGTCTATTGTGTAATGTATACAGCAAGTTTCCCCCTATACATTTTATTTCTAAAAGTTCTATTTGGTTTTTCTATGAATTTCTGTAGTGGGTTTTTATAGTCCTTTGCTCTTTCTTGTTTTTTGACTCATATTTGTATTTAAAAATACAAATATTTGAAGTCCTCTAATTTTCTTGTGGTAATTTGTTTAGTGATTTCTGATTATGAGCTAATTTTTATTTGCTCTCAATCTATGAGAATCCTGGAAGTGTAACAAGTATTTGCTTATATTGCTTGGTTTCAGAGTTGAGGAATATTCATAGCCTGGAGACCCCTTTAACCTCCTTTCAGAGCCTGTCAGCTCAGTGTTGGAATTCTGGGATCAGCTTGGTTTTCTTGTGTTGAAGGCTTTGTCTCCAGAGAACAGTGTCAACATGGAAAGGGGATCTGTCTTTCCTCTTTGCTTGCTGCTCATCTTTCCTAGATCTGGATTTAGTCTAGATATGCATTAAAAGTGTTTTTCATAATTTTAGTGAGAATTCTTTTTTTGGGTGGGGGCAAGGGTCCTTCTGAGTGTCTTATATTCTAAAATTCCAGGTAGCATTTTTGCACAGGTAATAATAATAATAACATTTAAAAAATATTCAGCGTCCCTGGGACCCAAATAATACTAGCACTACTTATAAAAGTGAAAACTAGAGGGCTGTGGCTGTGGCTCAGTGGTAGAGTGCTCACCTAGGATGTATGAGGCATTGGGTTTGATCCTCAGCACCACATAAAAATAAACAAACAAAATAAAGGTATTGTGTCCATCTACAACTAAAAAATATATATTAAAAAAGTGTAAACTGGAAAAAATTTTCTTGAAAATGTAAACATTCCACACTTTGATTAACTTTAGGCACTATGTTGAGTAACTTACTTGAAATCCTTCAAACATTTATGCTCTGAGATATCACTCAAGTGGTATTTCTTAGGTAGAATAAAGCTAGTCTTTTGAACTAGCCCTTCCTCATTCTTATACTTGTTTTTTTCTAGTATCATGTATCTAGGATGAAAATCAAATGAATCCAAATCCCACATTAATCACCAAACACACAGTGGAGTAAAGCAGACCATTACTGAAGATTTAGGGAAAGACAAGGAGGGAGGTTACCCTCATCGTAAACAGTATACTTCCTTGAGGATTCTTTAACAGATCTCTCAATTCCCCTGAATTATTTCTGTGGCTTTTAAAACTTGCTGGTGTGATTCTGCCTTTCTCTTGTCATTCATTCCTGTTCCTCTCCCATCAACTCTGATGCTCCTTCGTACTTCCTTCTCTGGCTACTTCTAGAATCTCTTTCCCATTCCCAGATTTTCCTTCTTCTTTTCATATGTTCAACTAAAATCTTTGCTGATAAAGTCCATTTTTTTTGCATTTTTCTGTACTTCTTCAACATCTTTATAATGTATTAGAACTTAAAAACCTAACTTATCCTTTAGCTTCTTTATCATAAAGCTAACATTAAATTCCTTAAACCTTCCTTTTGAATTGTTTCCCCTTCAATTATTTTGGTTATTCTAGTATTTTCTACTCTGCCTATATTCTTTTGTCATATCTTAAACTGTGTAATAGACATATTAGTCCCTGGCCTTAGATGCATAAAATCCTCTAAGTTCTCCATACACAACACTCTCCACACTTGTATGGAGGAGAAATTTACATTTCATTTTTTAAAATGACCTTGGTAATGGTTGAAGATATCAAAATCTTGTTTGTTTTTTTGTTTGTTTTTAAGGGTGTGGGTCTCTTATGTTTGTACTGGGTAGCAAATGAAGTAAGGAAAGATTATTCCAAAAACCGACTCAAGAACTGCCTCCCTATGAAGCAGTAGGGAATACTTGTATTTGTCTTAGTATAAGCTCAAAACAAGGGAAACATGTTTTTTAGCAGTGATTTTGCCTATGGGTTTTTTTTTTTTTTTTGTACTAGAAATTGAACCTGGGGGTGTTCAACCACTGAGCCACATAGCCAGCCCCCCCACTTCCTCTCCCCTACCCTGACCTTTTTGATACAGGTTCTCTTTAAGTTGCTTAGGGCCTCACTTAGTTGTTGAACTTAGCCTTGAACTTGTGATCCTCCTGCCTCAGCTTCCCAAGCCATTGGGATTAGAGGCATGTGCCATCATTCCCAGCTTGTATGTTTGACTTTTTAAATGTCAAAAACATAAAAAAGGAAAACACAAGAGAGGATACAGTTTTTATATATATGCTGTTGATGGATCTTTATTTTATGTATTTATATGTAGTGCTGAGAATAGAACCCAGGATCTCACACATGCTAGGCAAGCACTCTTCCACTGAGCCAACAACCCCAGCCCAGGATCTAGTTCTTGATCATGAGAAAATATCCTGTCTTTAAGAGCTTGTATCTGAACTTTCCCTTCATGTGAGAACCACTGCTGTTCATGCCCCAGATTAGGTGAGAAATGTAGACATGCTGCTTATTGCTATATCCTGCAAGAATAAAGCAACCTTTGATTAAAAAGTTGACCAGCTAAGTGGCACACACCTGTAATTCCAGAGGCTTGGGAATCTGAGGCAGGAGGATCGAAAGTTCAAAGGCAGGCTCAGCAACTTGAGGAGGCCCTAAGCAACTTAGTGAAACCCTGTCTCAAAATAAAAAATAAAAGTATCTGTGGATGCGGCTCAGTGGTAAAGCACCATTGGGTTTAATTTCTGTTACCAAAAGAGAGAGAGAGAGAGAGATCTATTGTGCAATATGGTGACTATAGCTAATAACAAGGTTCAAGGTTTTGTATTCTTGAATATTTCTGAGTGAAGTTTTAGTGTTCTTATCACAAAAATTAAGTATGTAAAATAATGCCTATGTTAATTAATTCAATTTAGTCATTCCACAAATATACATATTTCAAAACAACATGTGGTACAGGATACATATGAATTTTCATTTAAAAATAATGAGAGTAAAAATATATACCATATCCATTAATTTAACATAAAATGAACACAATTGTATGTATCAGAGTGTCAGAAGTATGGAAGTCAGGCAGAACAAAATAGAAAACTGCCTCTCAGAGAATGTAGAATAAGAATAGGTCCTTTCTTGGAGAAGGAAAAAAGAAAAAAGAAAAAAAACAGGTTTACCAGGAAAGGAATTGTCTTGGGAATGGGAAAGCTTTTAACTTCAAATTGTCATAGATAAAATGAAGGATCTGAACACCTGTAGTTATTACAGTTTTACTTGTTTTATATGTATACACACACACAAATGTGATATATAATTATATATGTATATACATGAGTCCTTAAAATTTTTCTCTTTTACATGAGTTATAATCTTATTTGAATGATTATAAATGATATAATTAGGGCTGGGGCTGGGGCTTAGTGGTAGAGCACTTGCCTGGCATGCGTGAGGCAGTGGGTTCGATCCTTAGCACCACATAAAAATAAAATAAAGCTATTTTAAAAATCATACAATACTTTTAAAAAAGAAATAACTATTATAAAATATTACATTAAATAAGCTTGCTAAATTTTTTTAAAGATAGTAGGGATTAAACCCAGGGGGTGCTATATCATTGAGCTACATCCCTAGCCCTATTTAATTTTTGAGGTAGGGTCTTGCTAACTTGCTGAGGCTGGTCTCAAATTTGTGATCCTCCTGCCTCAGCCTATTAAATTTCTTCTTGATTAACTTATCATTTAAAAATATTTTAAGTTGACATAATAAATATAAATATTTATAGAGTAAAGTTATATTTCAATACATGTATACAACGAATAATGATCAAGTCAGGGTAACTCCTCAAACACTTTTCCTTTTTTTAGAGATGAGAACTTAAAAAGCAAGTGTGTGCCACTATGCCCAGCTTCTATTATTTTGAAAAACACAATTAGTTGATATAACCATAGTTATCCAACTGTGTTATAGAGCATTAGAAGTTATTCTTCCTTCTGATTGCACTTCTATATCTGTAAAGCCTTCTCTCCCTCCCTTCTCCCCAACATTATTCCCAAGCTCTGGTAACCACTATTTTATTCTCAAATGTGTTGTCTTTCTGTAACTGGCTTATTTCACTTAATGACCTACAGTTCCATTAGTGGTGCTGCAAATGATAGAATTTCATTCCTCTTTACAGGTGACTAACACTCTATTATATACATATATTTACCACATTTTCCTTTTCCATTCATATGTTGATAGACACCTAGGTTGATTCCATACTTGGCTAATGTGACTAGTGCTGTAATAAACATGCAAGTGCAGATTGCTCTTTGACATACTGATTGTATTTCCTTTGGATATATACCCAGTAGTGGGATTGTCCTGTTTTTAGTTTTTATTGAGACAGGATATCACTAAGTTGCCTAGGGCCTCGTTAAGTTGTTGAGCCTGGCAGTGAACTTACAATCCTCCTGTTTCAGCCTCCCTAGCATCTGGGATTAGAAATGTGTGCCACCATGCTGGTTATACCTATGCTTTTGAAGGGTCAAATCCAAAAAAATATTTGCCCAGATCTTCATCCTGAAGCACCTCCCTTACATTTTCTTTTAGTAGTTCATAGTTTCATGCCTTACATTTAAGCCTTTGATCCATTTTGAATTGATTTTGTATACTGTGATAGGGATCTAGTTTCATTCTTCTGCATATGAATATCCCACTTTTTACACACCACTTATTAAAGAGACTGTGCTTTCTCCAATGTGTATTCTTGGTGCCTTTGTTGAACTTCACTTGGCTGAATACACATGAATTTATTTCTGGTTTCTCTATTCAATTCAATTAATTGGTCTATCTCAGTTACTATGGCTTTAATAGTATGTTTTTGAAGTCAGGGTTTGTGATGCCTCCTTATTTGTTCTTTTTGTCAAGACCGCTTTGGCTTTTGTGGTTGGTTCCATAAAGATTTTTTCCTCCTATATGTGAAGAATATCATTGGTATTTAGGTAGAAATTGCATTAGCCAGGGATCTGCATTTAATCTCTAAACCACTCTGAGTAGTATGAACACTTAACTTGATTCTTCTACTCTACGACCATGAGATGTCTTCTTTTGTGTGTGTGTTCTCTTCAATTTTTTTCATCAGTGTTTAATAGTTTTCATTTTAGAGTTCTGGCACCTTGTTGGTTAGAATCATTACTTGGTATTTTATTTTTATGGTTATTGTAAATGAGATTGCTTTCTTGATTTCTTTTTCAGCTAATCTGTTATTGGTATACAGAGACACTAGAGGTTTTTTTATGTTGGTCTTGTATCCTGTATTTCCTGAATTTGTTCATCAGTTCTAACAATATTTTGGTAGCCTTCATGTTTTTCTAAATATAATTAACTGTCTGCCAACAAGGATAGTTTGACTTCCTCCTTCTCAATTTGGATGCCCTTTACTTCTTTCTCTGGCCTACTTGCTCTGGCTACAACTTCCAGTACCATTTTGAATAAAAGTGGTGAAAGTAGACAGGTCTTGTTCCATATTTTAGAGAAAATCCTTTCACTGTTTCCCCATTTAGTATGATATTAGTGGTGGGATTGTCATATAACCTTAACTGAGTTGAGGTATGCTCTTTCTATAGCTAATTTGTTGAGAGTTTTTTATCATGAAGGAATATTAAATTTTATAAAATGCTTTTCTGCGACTATTGAGATGATCATATTGTTTTTATCCTTCGTTCTATTGATGTAATGTATTATACTTAATTGATTTGCCTATATAGTACCATCCTTGCCTTCCTGGGATAAATCTCACTTGATCATGGTATATAATCTTATCAATGTGCTGTTGGATTTGGTTTGCTAGTATTTTGTTGAGGATTATTGTACCTGTGTTCATCAGGGATACAGCTCTGTAATTTTTTTAACTAAACCAAATTTTAGTTTGGTTTTGGTATTAGGGTAATACTTGATCAACTTACTTTGTCTATACTTTTATTTTGGGAACTGAAGATTACAAGGAAAAACATTTTCAAATGAGAGAACTTTAATTACCTTGGCTTTCTAACTCTGAAAATACTAATGTTATAATTTTGCCACATATGAATACTCTATATTACTTAAAATTCTTCAATTTTTATTTAGCATTTATTTCCTTAATATTAGAAATTTCATAGGTCTCTACATAAGAATGCAATCATGTATGTCTACTTTATAACACAATGGAAATTAAATGTATTTGCATAACTGTGAAGACAGCTAGGACTATGTTTTTTTACTGTCTTGTGTATCTACCTTTCAGCAGTATAGGCATTCAGTAAATATTTGTTGAATAAGTGAATATAATTTGTCTATTCAATGTCATGCAATACTAACACAATATTCCTGTGTATGATGTTAGTGATGGATTAAATATTCCTCTTTAAAAATGGTTATTTTTTACATAATTTTTTAAAACTACCATCTTTGTCTTTGCAATTTGAGATAATATTATATGCTAAATTTGTACTTCAATGCATTTCTGGACTTTATTTTTCATTGGCATGTGAATGTACCAGATTTTAATTATAGAAAAATTCTTATATGTTTTAATATCTGGTAAAGGTAGTATACCTTCTTTTTATTTGCTTAGATATTCTTGCATGTTTATTTTGCAGTACGCATATCATGTTAGATAGCTTCATGAAAATGCTTATTGATGATTTTATTGTGATTACATTAAATGTTAAGACTGAAAGTGGATGGTGTTGAGACATTTTAAACTTAAAGACATCTTTATATTTATTAAAGGTTACCTGTATAACTTTCAGATATTGCTTATAATTATTTGGTTTTTGTCCTTCTGTAGATGTGTTCTGTCATGTTTGCTGATTTGCACATATTGAACTATTTTTGCATCCCTGGGATCTCATTTGATCCTGGTGAAAAATGTTCTTCATATGCTACTGGATACAGTTTGATGTAATATTGGATACAGTTTGCTAATATTCTGTTGAAGATTTTTCATTTGTAGTCATCAAGGATATTGGCCTGTAGCTTGTTTGTTGTTTGTCTGTCTGTCCTTGTACAGTTTTGGTTTCTAGGTAGTGCTGGCCTTATAACATGAGATTGGAAGAGTTCCCTCCTCTTCAGTATTTTGGAATAATTTAAGAAAAACTGGTATCAGTCGGTCCTTTTTTTTTCTTTCTTTCTTTCTTTTTTTTTTCTTTTTTTTTTTTTGGTACCAGGGATTGAACCTGAACTCAGGGGTACTTTTTTTTTTTTTTTTTTTTTTTTTTAATTTAGAGACAGGGTCTCATTAAGTTGCTTAGGGTCTAGCTAAGTTGCTGAGGCCAGCTTTGAACTTGTGATCATCCTTCCTCAGCCTCCTTAGCTGCTGGGATTACAGGCATTTGCCACTGTGCCCAGCTGACCTTCTTTCAATATTCAGTAAAATTCAGTAGTGAAGCCATCTCATCCTAGGCTTTTCTTTGATGGGAGACTTTTTATTACTGATTCAATCTCATTACTCATTATTGGTCTGTTTGGGCTATTTCTTTGTTTCAATTTTGGTAAGGTGTATGTGTCTAGGAATTTATCCATTTCTTCCAGGTTATCAAATTTATTGCATATATATTTGTTCATAATAATCTCTGATGATCCTTTATATTTCTTTGGTGTCAGTTGTATATACATATAGAAAATAGACATGAATATATAGAAAAATATTTCTGCTCTGATATTATTTCCTTCCTTCTACTAATTTTGGGTTTAGTTTGGTTTTAGTTCCTTAAAATGCAGCAATAGATTGAGATATTGGGGGTCGAGGGGCTGAGGATTGAGACTATTCCATTGAGCCACTGAAGTATACCCCAACTCTATGTTTTTTTAATGTAGACACTATTACTCTAAAATTCCCTTTTAGTGCTGCTTTTGCTATAGCCCATAGGTTTTGGTATGTGGTGTTTCCATTATTATATTTTAAAAATTTTATTTCCTTCTTTTCCCCTTGATCTATTAGTTGTTTAGAAATAAGTTGTGTAATTTCCATGTGTTTGCACAATTTCCAAATTTTTTTCTTGTTATTATTTTCTTGTTTCATTGCATTTTAGTCAGAAAATATACTCAATATTTTTTTCAGTTTTCAAAACTGAGACTTACCATATGATCTATTCTGGCGAATACTATTCTGGTGAATATTTCATGTACGTTTGAGAAGATGTGTACTCTGTCACTGTTGAATGGAATGTTTTGTAGATGTCTATTACATTCACTGGTCTAAGGTTCAGTTCACCTCTGCTGTTTGTTGATTTTCTGTTTAAATGATACATTCATTGAAGAATCTGAGATGTAAAAATTCTCTTTTGTTATTTTATTGAAGTTTATTTTGCCCTTTATGTCTATTAATATTTATTTTACATATCTTGATGCTCCAATATTTAGTGCATATATATTTACCATTTATTCTTGAATTGATCTCCTTATCATAATATAATGACCTTTCTTATCTCCTTTTTTCTGCTTCTTAAAGCCTAATTTAGCTAAATATGGCAATACCTGCTTTCTTTTGGATTATATTTGCATGGAATATTTTTTTCCATCCTTTCATTTTCAGTCTATGTGTATTCTCAGAGGTGAAATGAGTTTCTTGTAAGCAGCATATAGTTGAGTAATTTTAAAAATAAAATCCATTCAGTTACTCTGTAACTTTTAATTGGGAAATTTAATCCAATTATATTTAAGGTAATTTTGGATAATTAAGGTCTTACTACTATCATTTTGATACTTGTTTCCTAGTTTCATTATAGTCCTTCTCCCTCCTTTTCATCTTCTTTTGTGGTTGATTTTCTTCAGTAAAATGTTTTGATCCCTTATTCTTTTTCATGTGTCACTTATAGACTATAGCTTTGTGGTTACCATGAAGTTTAGAAAAATATTTTGTTTATAACAAACCACTTTGAAATGATGGCAATTTAACATTGAACACATGGATATGAAAAGAAAAAATATTTTAAAAACTGATAAAATCTACACTTACACTCCATGCCTTTTCACATTTTGAATTTTTTAAGAATTTTGTTTTAGTTGTTGACAGACTTTTAGTTTTTCATTTATATGTGGTGCTGAGAATAGAACCCAGTGCCTCACACGTGCTAGGCTAGTGCTCGACCCAGTGCCTCACACGTGCTAGGCTAGTGCTCGACCACTGAGCCCACATTTTGAATTTTTGATGTTCAATTTTATATCTTTCTATATCACCTTTTGCCTAAAATAGTAATGTATTTAACAGTATTTTAATTACTCTTTAGTCTTCATACTAAAGACATGAAGAGTTTTATACATCATGTTTACATTAGAACATTCTGAGTTTATCTATATAGTTACTCTTACCAATGAATTTTATATGGTATGGTATTTTCTTTTTATTCACTAACATCTCTTTCTTTCAGTTTGAAGAGTTCCCGCTAGCATTTCTTATAGGACACGTATAGTGATAATAAATTCTCTCTGCTTTTGTTTGGGTATATCTTTATATCTCCTTCATATATAAAGGATAGCTTTTGGGGGGTACGGTATTATTGATTACCAGTTTTTTCCATTCACACTTCTGAGAAATCTGCAGTCAAGCACATTGGGACATCCTTATTTTCTCTTGCTGCCCTGAAAAATCTTTTCTATCTTCAACCTTGAATAACTTGATTATTCTGTATTCTTTGGTTCTTTGTTGAATTGAATCTTTGTTGACCTTTGACATTCCTATATTTGGCTAGTTGTATCTTTCTCTATGTTTGGGAAGTTTTCAGTTGTTATCTCTTTGAATAAACTTTCTATTCCTTTGGCATTCTCAAATTCCTTCTGACCCCCACAACTCAAAAATATTTGCTGTATTAATGCTATCCCAAATTTTCATAACTTTCTTCTTTCCCTTCATTCTTTATCCTCCCACTGTGTTTCTCCAAATAGTCTATCTTTAAGATCACTAATTCTGGGGCTGGGGTGTGGCTCAAGCGGTAGGGTGCTCGCCTGGCATGCGTGCGGCCCGGGTTCGATTCTCAGCACCACATACAAACAAAGATGTTGTGTCCGCCAATAACTAAAAAATAAATATTAAAATTCTCTCTCTCTCTCTCTCACTCTCTCTTTAAAAAAAATGTGGCTTGTGAATTACTAATAAATAGTTTAAAAAAACAAAAGATCACTAATTCTTTCTTGTGGTTGATTTATTCCACTATCATACCATGCAAGATATGTTAAAATGTGTTTAGTGTTCTTTTTAGCTCAAGGATTTGATTTTTTAAAAATTACTTCAATCTGGCCAAGTGTGGTGGTGCACACCTGTAATCCCAGTGGCCCAGGCAGCTGAAGCCAGAGGATCATGAGTTCAAAGCTAGCCTCAGCAACTGCAAGGTGCTAAGCAACTCGTGAGACCCTGTCTCTAAACAAAATACAAAATACGGCTGGGGATGTGGCTCAGTGGTTGAGTGTCCCAGAGTTCAATCCTTGGTACCCCCCACAAAAAATTTACATTAATCTGTTAAATTTCTTTAACACTATTGAATCATGCCAGGCACCTTGGTGCATAGGAGGATCACGAGTTCAAAGTCAGCCTCAGCAATTTAGTGAGACTCTAAGCAACTCAGTGAGACCCCTACTCTAAATAAAATATAAAAAGGGCCAGGATGTGATTCAGTAGTTAAGCATCCCTGGATTCAATCCTTGGTATATAAAAAAAAGTATTAAATCATTTCTGTGTTTTCTTGAAGCTCTTTTTGTGGTGCTGGGGATTGAATGAACCCAGGGCCTTGTGCATGTGAGGCAAACAGTCTACCAACTGAGCTATATCCCCTGCCTGTTGTTCTTTTTTTAAAAAAATATTTTTACTTGTAGATGTATATAATACCTTTATTTATTTATTTTTATATGGTGCTAAAGATCAAACCCAGTGCCTCACATGTCATGCGTGAGGCAAGCACTCCACACTTGAGCTACAAACTCTAGCCCCTCGTTGAAATTCTTTAAAAGTTATTTTTAATTCTCTGTCCAAGAGTTTGCAAATATCAATTGCTGTAATCCCTTCCTGGTGCCTTATTTTGTTCATCAGGTGCAGTCAGTGTTCCCTGAAGTTCTTGATGATTGTTGACATACAACATTTGGTGCACATTGCCTTGGATATTCCAGTCTTCATAATCTAGCTTTGAGTCTGTCCCTCCAGAATTTCTAAGCATTGTAGTAATCTTTGAACCTATGGACATTTCCACTACTTCAGCTCTAGTATCTTAAGTTTGCTGCAAGTCTATTATTGGTGTTTTTCTATTGTAGCACTGATGGTTGCTCCAAACCCAGTTTGTCCCAAGTCCGTGGTTGGGGAGTATCTATAAAGTGTTCTTTTCCCACAAGCCTCTGCCTGGGCCTGGGATAGGCCCAGACACTTCAATCATATTCACTGGTCTGTTGGAAGACACCACAGGATTCTGTCTGGCTCTGCACCTCACTGAGCAAGTCCCAGGCTTTTAGGGAGTGACTTGGTGCTTTCCTCCTTTTTCTTGTCCCAGACAATTATTCTGTGCATGTGGTCACCAATGCTGCAATGGTAGATCATATTTGGAGCCCACTGTCTGCTGAAATCAGCACAGTAAGATGTAGGCTGCTATGGGCTTCCTGCTATAGTGAACTTACAGCCCAAGACTGCTGCAGCTAGCCCCAGGTTGATTCTGGATAGTATATAAATCTGATCATCAGTGGCCAAGTGTCTTTATTTGGCAATAGGTCAGGTCCACAGGCTTCATCCACAGGCACTGGCTTGAAGACAGAGACCATTGGGATCTTCCCCAATGTTGGGTTTTACTAGCTCAGCAACTGAGTTCCAAAATACAGTTCTGTGTCATTTTGCTGATCTACTCCGTAGTGGCTGGCCTCTTGTTCCTTGCTGTGTTCCCAAAGTTGGGAGGGGTGGCAGAGACAGCCCCATGGCCATCTGAATGACACTAAGCCACATAAGACCCAAGTTGCACAGCCACAGGGACTTACACAGTCTTAAGTTTGGGTGCCAGTCCCATGTGTGATTGCCAGTGACGTGGGGTAAAAGATAAATATGTCTGTCCTACCAGAGTCAGGTCTCTGCCTGATGCAGGTGTAGGACTAGAGACTCGTCTGTGAGCATTAGCCTAAAGACGAGCCTGACATTGAGGCAAAGCCCTATGCTCACTTTCCTGCCCTGTGCCCTAGTAGCTGGAGCTTTGCTTCTTGCTCTTATGTCTGAGGGTGGCAAAGAGTTGACGGAGGCAGTCCTTTTGGACATCTGACTAAGGAGGATCCAAAGGATAATCTGCAGATACTGGTCTTAGGGCAGGAACTCTGGGATCCTGTCTGGTACAGCAGACCTGGTAATCAGAGGCCTGCACTTAAATTTTCTCTTTCTCTCCCAAGCTGGGGGCATCTCCCCTGTGTGTGCTTACTGGAGTTGGGACAGGGATGACATGAGAAACTCTTTCCTGCTCTTTTCTTATTGTCATAACCAGGCATTGTGGTTTCCCATCTGGCTCTTTCTTAGCTCTTGTGACAGTGATTATTCATAAACAGTCATTCAAGTTGAGCAGACAGCCACCATCTTGTTCCCAATCCATTTCCTTTATTTCTTTAATCATGGATTCCTTTATTTCTCTGCATATAAGTGTGACTCTGAAGTCTTTGTCTTTAAATCTAACACCTAGTCAGTCTCACCTGCAGCTTCTGTGGCCTGCCTTCTTGCTGATTTAGGCATCATACTTTCCAATTTCTATACATGACTCACATATTTTTGTTGGAAAACAGACATTTTAAATAATACATTTAAGTAACTTTGGGTATTGGTACTCCCCCTCTGAAACTTATTTGCTTGTTCATTTGCCAAGAGGTTGAATTCTTTTATTGGAATCTATTCTTCATCTTCCTCCTTCCCCACTCCCAGTAGTGGGACACATTATAAGGTTTAGGTTGGGCCCTGTGATGACAGTTTCAGTAGAGTTCTCTGACAGTCTCTCTCTGACTATACCCAGCTGTCATTTACAGCTGATTGCTCTATTAATTTAAAAAATACCCTTGAGCATAAATTGTTCCACAGATTAAAACAATCAAATATGGACTTGTTCTCAAGGTCAATGTTTGAAATTTGTTCTGATGTTAGCTGGCTTTTTCAGGCAAACTAACTGGCCTACAGTTTAGCCTGAATGTCCAATGCAACCACCAGTCTTTTAGTTGCTTTTCACAGCCTTCATTATCTAGAGCATTCTTTGGCTTGAACATTTCCATACTTTGTTGAGAATAAAGTTAGTTCTTTTGTGAAGAGGTTAGGAGATATCTTTTTTGTGGTCTGCTTCTCTCCCCTAAAGAAAATCTCTGAATGAGGGACTGAGCTAGGAGTGGGGACAATGGCATGCTTCTCTGTGATAAACCTGCTGTACAAGTTGAATGCTAGATGAAGAGAGATGACAGGAGTCTGAGGTCTTTTTGGCTTCATGAAACTACAACTTTATACCCAGGACCAAGTGCTCAGGGGCCTAACATCCTTAGCTTGACATGCCCAACTCCAGAGTCTCCATCTGACATGTGGGTCTGGGTGGGAGATGGGAGTCTCCACTCTTGACTACAGTCATGGGACAGGTTTGACAACAGGCAACTGGGAGCAACCTGTGAAAAGCTGGCATCTTACCCCTCCTGGAAGGTATCCTTTAACTGAGCACTGAGGGAGAGGGAACCCTGTGTTTTGGGCTATACCAAACTGGAGTGGAATTTCCATCTGGCCAAGTTGGGAGGGATAGGAAGGGAATGGTTCGCAGTTCAAACACCAGTCTCCCTGTTCCTCTTGAATTCTAGTACACTAGAACATTGACTAAAACATTGAGTCAAATGTTTTCATATTTTTTATGTCCTTGGGACAATTTCCAGAGACTTTAAATGCTTAAAAAACAAACAAACAGGGCTGGGGATGTGGCTCAAGTGGTAGCGCACTTGCCTGGCATGCGTGTGGCCTGGGTTCAATCCTTAGCACCACATACAAAACAAAGATGTTGTGTCTGCCGAAAACTAAAAAATAAATATTAAAAAATTCTCTCTCACTCTCTTTAAAACAAACAAACAAACAAACACCCCGTAAGCTGGACATGGTGATGCATGCCTGTAAACTTAGTAACTTGGGAGGCTGAGGTGGGAGGATCATGAGTTTGAGGTCAGCCTCAGCAATTTAGCAAGGCACTAAGCAAATTAGTGAGACACTGTCTCAAAAGATTAGAAAATTAAATTAAAAAAAAACAAACAAACAACTTTCACCAGTTACAGTGAGGTGTAGGCTGTTGAGCTTCTTATTCTGTCATGTTGGAAACCCCTTTGCTTTCATTTTTATTGATAAGCATTTAAGGGCTACTTTTCCTCTGTTCATTGCTCTTTATGTGTCTCATGGATTATGATAGGAAATACTTTTTCATTGTATTTCAAAAAGTCTGTTCCCCTTTCAACCAAGAGTGTTTCATAGATTTTTAGTTTTATAGCCCTTTTTTAGTTTCATTTTAAAATTATTTCATTTTATTACACTGTAATCAAAGCCTGTTGTTTATAATATCTCTACTTTAAGAACTGATTTTTAAGTTGATCATTTTTTGTGATTTTTTGGGAGGGGTAATGGGAATTGAACCCAGGGGCCATATCCCTAGCCCTTTTTTGTATTTTATTTAGAGACAGGGTCTTGCCAGGTTGCTTAGGGTCCCTACAAAGTAGGGCTAGCTTTGAACTCTTTTTTTTTAAGTTGTAGATGGACAGCATGCCTTTATTTTGTTTATTTTTATGTGTTGCTGAGGATTGAACCCAGAGTCTCACAAGTGCAAGGCAAGCGCTCTACCACTGAGCTACAACCCCATCCCCTGGCTTTGAACTCTTGATCCTCCTGCCTCAGCCTCCTGAGCCACTGGAATTACAGGCATGGGGCACCATACCTAGCTTTGTGCATTTTCAATGTGTGCTTGAGAAGGTTTGTTTCTAGTCTCAGGGTTTGTGTATATCCAAAATAACCCCATTATTGATTATGCTGTCTGGGTCTTATATATCTTTACTCATCTTTTGTCCTCTTAGCTGTGTTTTACTGAGTGTGGCATATTAAAATCTCCTATTGATTTGTTACTATCTCCTTGTATCTCTTCTCATTATTTTTGTCTATCATTAGGTGATATCTTATTTTATATGTAGATATTTGTGTTATATCTTCACTGTAAAAATGTAACCTTTTTGATCTAAATCCCACCCCCTAACCGTCCCATAAACTAATGATGAAATTCATTAGAAAATTGTTAATAAAATAGGATAAACTTGTTTCATTGTTCTTATATGTCCTACTGTCATTTCTTTAAACTGGAAAAAGAAAAAGGCTTTCTGTTTCTATTTTCAATCAGTGGTTGTGAAAGATTTACCTGTTGATTCATTGGAAGGAGAAGATTTTGAGAAGGAATTCTCATTTCTGAACAATCTCCTAAGTCCTGGTTCTTCAAGTACTAGTGAATCCACCCAAGAATGCCAGACTTCCTATGGGAGCCCCAGTGCCGGTCTCATGTCCCAGGAGCCTTCTGTGGGGTCTGAGCCTCTCGCTCATTCCTCTCGATTCCTTCCTTCACAGCTCTTTGATCTTGGCTTTCATGCTGCTGGAGCTTTCAACAGTGAGTATCTATGAAACATTTTGATACATTTGCCTTATTTTATCTTTGTGAAGCAAAATTATGTACTTGATGCTAGAATGAACAAGGAGATGGATTTTAACTTCAGTGCTACTAGATAAAATCTGCAGTCACTCTGGTCAAATGGAAATATATCAAATAGAGTCACCATTGGAATCTGTCAACAAGACTGAAAAGAAAAGCTTTTTTTTTTTTTTTTTTTTTTTGCCACCTCCACCAAACCCACATGTCTTCATCAACTTTCCCAGGTATCTGATTTATAATATTTGGCCTGCTAAATTACCCCGGGACTTTTTTTCATCAAGTAAGATTTGGTGTGTTTTCTTCCTGTGGGTTCAAAGTTGGCAAGAAATTTTTAAAAAGCTCTGGTGGCTGACTGCAGGGCATCCTTCTGGGCAAGGCAGCAGGGGTGGAGGATGCTGGAGCAGGCTTCGAGTATAGATCTACCTGAAGAAAGGATCACCTGCTTTGTCACAAGGGCTCCTGCTGCTCACCTGCAGCACCACTGTCTGGTGTCCATCTCTGCACCTTGGGAGTCATTTTGCTCCCATATCCTTACTGATTACCAGGTCCTACTCATTTTGTTCTGAAACATTTTTCAAATTTTCCACGCTTCCTCTCTACTCCATGACCAGAGCTATTTAGACTCATTTGGTTTCCCAGCTTGCTTCAAGAGAGCCCCTAATAGATCTTCCAGTTCCACTAGTTATTTCCCAAGAAGCAAATTCCAATGTCCGTAGCCTGCTTTAGATTTTCTAAAAATGAAGCACCATTGGCTTGAGAATAAAACCTTTCTTTAATGCATATTCACTTTTTTTTTTCTTTTGGTACTGAGGATTAACTCAGGCCACATAGCCACTGAACCACATCCCTAGCCCTATTTATTTATTTATTTATAGCCAGGGTCTTGCTTAATTGATGAGGCTGGCTTTGAACTCGCAATCCTCAGCCTCAGCCTCCTGAACTGCAGGGATTACAGGAGTGTGTCACTGCGTCCATGTGGCCTAGTTTTTATTTTTGACACAGGGTCTTGCTAAGTTGCTTAGGCTGGCAAGAGCCAGTGTCAGTATCTGGCACATCAGGCCATGGCAGAAGGTGGCATGGTAAGAAGCACTCAAGGCAAAGGGAAGGTGGGGGCCAAACTTACCTTTTTTGTCAGGAGCTTACTCCTGTGACAATTAACCCACTCCCACCATAAGAGCAGAGCCTTGGGGTTGGGGTTGTGGCTCAATGATAAAGAGCTTGCCTAGCATGTGCAAGGCACTGGTTCGATCCTCAGCACCACATATAAATAAACAAACAAACAAATAAATAAATAAAATAAAGGTATTGTGTCCTATAGCATAAGAATTAAAATCAAGAATTAATAAATGGGATGAATTCAAACTAAAATGCTTCTCGGCAAAAGAAACCATCAATGAGGTGAATAGAGAGCCTACAGCTTGGGAGCAAATTTTTACCGCTTGCAAAGGTATATAAAAAACTCAAAGAGCTAAACACCAAACAACAACAACAAAAACAAATAACCCAATCAATAAATGGGCCAAGGAACTGAACAGACATTTCTCAGAAGGTGATATACAATCAATCGACAAATACATGAAAAAATGTTCAACATCTCTAGCTATTAGAGAAATGCAAATCAAAACTACTCTAAGATTTCATCTTACTCCAGTCAGAATGGCAGCTATTAAGAATACAAACAACAATAAGTGTTGGTGAGGATGTGGGGAAAAGGTACACTCATACATTGCTAGTGGGATGCAAAATGGTGCAGCCACTATGGAAAGCAGTATGGAGATTCCTTGGAAAACTGGGAATGGAACCACCTTTTGACCCAACTATTCCTCTCCTCAGTCTATACCCAAAGGACTTAAAAACAGCATACTACAGGGACACAGCCACATCAATGTTTATTGTAGCATCATTCACAATGGTTAAACTATGGAACCAACCTTCAGTAGATGAATGGATAAAGAAAAGGTGGTATATATACACAATGGAATATTACTCAGCAATAACAAAATAAAATCATGGCATTTGCAGGTAAATGGATGGAGTTGGAGAAGATAATGCTAAGTGAAGTTAGCCAATCCCAAAAACTAAATGATGAAATGTTTTCTCTGATATAAGGAGGCTGATTCATAGTGGGGTTGGGAGGGAGAACATGGAAAGATTAGATGAACTCTAGATAGGGTAAAGGGGTGGGAGGGGAAGGGAAGGGGCATGGGGGTAGAAATTATGGTGGAATGAGATGGACATCATTACCCTAAGTACATGTATGATGATACGAATGGTATGAATATACTTTGTATACAACCAGAAATATGAAAAATTGTGCTTTATATGTGTAATATGAATTGTAATGCATTCTGCCATATATGACAAATTAGAATTAAAAATAAAGGGCAGAGTCTTTACAACCTAGCCATCTTTTAAAGGTCCCACATCCTAATACTATCACCATAGCAATTACATTTCAACATGAGTTTTGGAGGGGACATTCAAATCAAAACATCTTACTCGAGCCTCAGATGATCTCTTTTACACAAGGAAGGACTAGGTAGGATAATCTAAATTCTTTCTAGTGCTGAGTTTCAATTAAAGCATAAATATTTTTCCATGTTGTAGCAAACATTTCCCTGTGCTCTATGGAGTTTCCATAATGATACTTTTAAATTACATAGTGCTTTGTTACTTTATGTACCATAATCTGGATGAATTTTTTCCTTATTGTTTCTATTTGTTCACTATTACAGATAATGCTGTAATAAACATATCCATGCATGAACTTTCCCCCTAGTTTAAAAGGGAAAATTTATCTTATTTCCTTAAGATAAATTTCTAGGAATGGAATTAGTAAATCCAAGGGTATAACTATATTATAGGTTTCAACATTCTAATTCTCAGGCCCTCTCTTCCCAATTGCTTTGAACATCTTTCTGTACCTTCTTCATTTTCATTCCTCCACCCCAAAACCTACATATTTATTTCAAACCACTTTGAAAATATAACGATGTCTAACATAATTCTCTCTGGGACTAAAGTTGAATGATTGAATAAAATATACAATTGTAGATAAATTTTTAGTTTTATTTTTTTTAAACTCTTAGACTACAGAATCTTATTCTGGTACAAAGACTGGAAGATTTATTTTTTTACCTTTTCTTGTTTTTCTGATATTACTTCCTACTTGGTTAGCAGTGGATAATTCTTACTTCCCTCCCCCTAGGCTGGGTCTCCCAAGAGGGATCAGAACATACTGATAACCTGCCAGTGCCTTCACAGAGTCCAAAGAAATTAATGAGATGTAAGTTCTTTATTTTTCCCCACTGCATTACAGTTGAATTTGGATAAACTTAGAAAGGATCACTTTTATAGTCTTTGCCTCACATTGTTCAGAAAAATATTTTGTCAATAATGAGTTAGTATTAAAATGAAAGCTATCCTTCACATTGAAAGCACAGACTAGAAATTGTGCACTTGTCATAGTATACTAACTTTTGAACTGTAATCTGTTATATTTTGTTTTCAGGTTCCTTGGCAGTTGATATACCATTAGGAATAAAAGATATGTTTTGTTTTGTGTGTGTGGTGCTAGGGATTGAACCCATGGCCTTGTGCATGTGAGGCAAGCACTCTACAAACTGAGCTATATCTCCAGCACAAAAGATGTATTTTCTGTTTTTGTTTTTGGCTGTGCTGGGTCCTCACACACACTAGAGGAGCACTCTGCTGTGTACTACACCCCCAGCCCAGAAGATGCTTTTTGATTATAGGATGCCTACTGGCAAAGAATGTATTCAAGCACTTAAGATGACTACCATCTTAATTAGGGGTGTTTGTATTGCCGGGGACTGAACCTAGGGCCTCAGTCATCCAAAGCATGGGTTCTACCATTGTGCTGTACCCATCCCCAACCATTTTTTAAAAATATATGTGTTTTGGGGGGCTTGGGTTGTGGCTCAGCGGTAGAGCACTCGTCTTGGATGCGCAGGACCCTAGGTTCGATCCTCAGCACCACGTAAAAAATAAATGAGTGAAATGAAGGTATTGTGTCCAACTAAAAAATAAATATTTTTTAAAAATATATGTGTTGGGCTGGGGATGTGGCTCAAGCGGTAGCGCACTCGCCTGGCATGCGTGCGGCCCGGGTTTGATCCTCAGCACCACATACAAAGAAAGATGTTGTGTCCACCGAAAACTGAAAAATAAATATTAAAAAATTCTCTTTCTCCCTCTCTCTTAAAAAAATATATGTGTTTTTTAGTAGTAGTTGGACACAATACCTTTATTTTATTTATTTATTTTTATGTGGTGCTGAGGCTCGCACCAGCACCTAGCACATGCTAGGCGAGCACTCTACCGCTGATCCATAAACCCAGCCCCTCCCAACCAGTTTTAACACTACTAGTTCCATAATTTATGTCCACATGAGTATGAATACAAGTCTTCAGAACTTTCTCATCTGAAACTCTCTACCCACGCAGCAACACTCCCCGTTTCCTCTTCCTTGAGCCCCTGGGAACCACCATTCTACTTTCTGTAAGTTTGATCACTTTAGATACTTCATACAAGTGGAATAATACAATCTGCTTTTCGGTGACCAGGTATTTCATTTGGTATAATGCCCTCAAGTTTCATTCATCCTCTAGCACATGACAGGCTTGCAAGGCTGAAGAACATTCTATTGAGTGGGTACACCCTATTTGGTAATCTATTCATTTATAGATCGAATTTTCAAGTCTTATTGATATAATTTATTTCCTTCATTGGTTCTCACTACTCTGCTATAAACAAGAGACCTCTCTTCTTTCCCATTTATTATCAGTATAGATTCATGGTTTTTCAAGGTTTCCTAGTCATTATGTAATCATTTTGGTGCTCAAATTGTTCCTCTGTTGTCCTGTGAAAAGAAAGTTACCTTATCCTAGGGGCTGGGGTTGTGACTCAGCGCTTGCCTAGCACATGCAAAGCCCCGGATTCGATCCTCAGCACCACATAAAAATAAAAAAATAAAATAGAGCCTTCTATACATTATCTTAAAATTAAATGTTTCTAAAATTACTGTATTAATTATTGCTTGCCATTTTACTCTTCTCAAGTCTTTTCACAGGGCAGTATGCAATTACTCAATTTTAGTAGAATCAGTAAAGCATAAGGTATCTGCATTATCTTTGCTAATTTATCCTAAAGGAAATATAATTGATTATTATGGTCAGTTTAATTTTTTATTTAAAAGAATAATCTACTTCATTATAATTTAAATAATTATAAAGGTGGGACAAAAATATGACTTCAAAAAGTTGAAACTCTTTGATATGTTTCCTTTTTTCTTTTTTAATAGCCCCCAAAAGTGGTAACCAAGACATGTCAGCCTGGTTCAATCTATTTGCAGACTTGGATCCACTTTCAAATCCAGATGCCATTGGACACTCAGATGATGAACTTCTTAATGCTTGACTGAAATTATAATGTCATTTTGGGGGTCTTGCGACATCAATATTGCAACATATTGCTTTTGTGAAAAGGTTTATATTGCAATCCACACACAAAAGCATGGTGTTGGTGAATATAACACCTATCAGCTGACTTTAGACAGATGGTAAGGTCCACTTTTGAATAGATTAAGTATATCTATAGTATCTTGGATTTGCAGAGGTTGATACTATGTGGGAAATTTTAGAAACCACTAAGTCTGCAATTTTTAGATACCAAAATCTATGTCAAAATGACAGGGTAATTCTGCCAAAAAGGACTTGGGATTATTCCTCTTGAAAGTGTTTTTAAGTTGCCCTGCTGGCTATGAGAATTCTATATGTGAATAAAGGACAGCATGTAAATTGGGTTGTGGTTTGGGGTTGGTTTTTAAATAAAACAGGGAGGGGATTTCTGTTGTGGAAAATAGCACTAGACCAGCTTTGTCTTTGATTAGAAAGGTAGAGTAAGCTTTGAGAACTCAATTTGCTTTAAAGAAATCAGAGAAACTTGTACTTGTTTTTCTCCATTTGGAGGCTAAAATGTAAAGTTACCTTTCATTTATACAAAATCATGGACACCCCTAATTCATTTATTAAATTTTCATGGGGGAAGTAGCAAGATGATTAATTTGTCAAGCTTATCCTCTGTAGAAATGAAAAAAAAAATACCTACCCATTTCATAAACCACAAGAATATGCAGCAAGATTCAAGACATTGTACAAATATCTTTAGGCCTGATTTTTCACATATTGCTATAGAGTAATATGCAGTATTCATTTTCTTCCTGAAAAGAAAACAAGATTCACTAACAAACTGGCAATGGTATTCCTAAAATTACTTAAAAACTTCAATTTTAAACACCTTATCCTTATACATATTTTGCAATAGTTACCCTATATTTCTTAACACAATTCAACCCAGAATATTTTCTGGCAGAGACACAGAAAACTCTACATGATCAATAGAGGAGTGTCCTATTTTTGCACTGCTCCCTTTCTGTGGGAGACATCATCTGAGGCTCTATTTGATTATTAAGCAAAAACTATTACTTAGTTTTAGAACCTAAGTTCTGGAGGTGAAGCTATTTAATGGAAGTTAGTGAAAGCTGATGAAAACATATCTACTGTACACACATCGCTCAATTTCCTTTTTTTCCCCCCTGCCCTTTAGTTTGAGACAATTTTCCAACTGTTTTATTTTTGCCAACCAATGTGTTGCAACACCATAAGAAGACATTTTCATTAAGTTGTTCACAGTAGCTTTCATGTGCTTCTCATTCTAAACAGGCTTATTTAGAAGAAAGCTGCTGGTAATGTCTAAGTCATTGTATATGGTAAACATTTTTAAGGAACGGACTGGAGTAGGTAAAATGCAGCCCACCTCCCATCCACAGCATTCTGGCCTACGTACAAAGTTAAATGCCCAGGAGCTCTCTAGAAAACCTCTACCATGGACAACAACTGCACAGGCCAGAAAAACCTTATCCGAGGGCCAGAAACATGGACTCAGGAAAAGAGTATGAAATCTTTCCTAGTATCTTTTCACATTTTTCCTATATTTATCTGTTTTTAATGACTTTATTATCTCTACAGAAACATTTTTTTAATTCTTCCTTTTTAGTCAGTGAAAATTTTCAGAATGCAGAAGTCATTTTGCCAAGATTTAATCACCAAGATAATGATTATGAATCACAATCTAAATTCTATGCCCACAGTGACTCATGGTGACTAACTTTCAACTTTGACTGCCTCAAAAAATGCTAATTTTTATTGTCTTAGGTTTGTGCCATCCTACTTAGCAGTAGTAGCCTAACACATTGGTGTGCAAGTATTAGTAGTACATGTCTCTCACATTCATGGAAAGCAGTCCCCATCACCTGGTATAAACAAAGATACTTCAATGAGCTGAAAAACCAGTGGTCTCTACAAACCAGAAGCTTAAATCCCACACAATCCCATTCATGTGAAGGGATAACCACCTCAATTTTCCAAGAGCAAATGTGACCCCATATTGAAACGTCAAAGGGTTTCTGTTGTTCAGCTGTTTCCTTTTTCAACAGAGCATGTAGTTTGCCATTTAACCCAGAAGCAACACTAACTGCCTCAGCAAATTTAATCTAGAACATTCATTCAAATAAGAGTGAATCAATCCTAAACCTAGAATAGAGCAAGACTAGCTCTTTCAAAAGGGATACCTTTTATATTAAGTGAGGGAAAAACCTATCTTCTGCTTTCTACCAGATGCTAATGCATTGAAGCTTAGAAAAGCCTCCAGCAGAACTAAAATTTAACTCTTTTTTACAGTTTATAGGAGAGGTAGGAATACCAAGGCGTAAGATCACATATCATTGGAACTTTGTATTTTTTAAAAATCTTTCTTTTAATTGCAGAACATAGCTCTAAAAAGATTAGAAACATACTATTTAGACAAAATAGGTTTTAGTATTTGCACACTGAAAAAGAAGTTTTTGTATTTCAACTATGGGTACTTATTTCACATAACTGTCTTTATAGATCATCTAGAAATGTAAACATCTTAGAGGAATAGAACAAAGGAAATTTAAATGCTCTCTATTTTTCTGAGCCTCTTTTAATAAAGATTGCAAGGTGGCATAAAACAAAAAAGTTTGTTTCCTGAAATGTTCGATACAATCCAATTTTTGTTTCCCTATTTAAAACATGGGTTTCACCCCAGGGTTTCACCCCAGGGTTTCACAAATGAAATTGATAAGAATGAAAACAGAATTCAGAATGACAATAAAACCACAGCAATTCATGACCTTGTTAAGACTGATTTACCTCAAACTGAGGGGGGTTGTCTAAGGTATGGGAAACAAGAGTGTGTGTTCTCTGTATAAATACTTTTAGTAACAAATTCTCAAACTTTTGAGCCTAGAAGTAACCAATGAAATATAAGCCATAGTATTTAACTTAATTTACTGAAGGCAGGAATTTTTTAAAAAAGAGGGTGCCAGAACCGATTCAGGTATTTCTGTCATCCATAGTATTGGCAGGGCCCTCTAGTCTTTCCTCTGAACAATGAAGCAGCCCATAATCTTGGAACATAGAAATTAGGAAGGAACTAAAACTTTACAATTTTCACTAATTCAGTAATACTGAAAGCAATACAGTAGTAAGGAATTTAAATAGCAAAGAAAATCTACCAAACAGATTTGGGTGAAAAATTATTAGAATCATATCCAGAAGCCCAACATAAAATACATTCTTCTAGCTTTCACATACCACTTAAAAGAAGACTTAGAGACTGCAATAAAAACTGTCCATGGTATTTGTGTGTGTGTGTAGTGCTGGAATCCAGGGCCTCATGCATGCTAAGCAAGTGCTTTGTCACTGAGCTGCCACACAACCCTGTCCTTGGCATTTCAAGTCAAGACATGGTTCTTTACTCAGTGGTGTAAATAGACCAATTGTTGGCCAAAGAGTGAATGCAAGATGAAATAAAGGTGGGGCTGGTGTTAATGGGTAAGATTTTGAAGTGTACATTTTTGCATTTATATTGTATGCTTTAAAACTTCTTGCTGCCTCAACCTTCCCACAAACAGGCTATGAGCACCTGGGCCAGGAAAGCAGGTGCACCAGTATGATACAGGCGTCCCCTGTCAGGAGTTTCCTATTCTTCATACCATTATTAGAAACACTTACACACTGAAATCCCCTCATACCTTTTCTGGTGTATTTATTCCTGCTCCCAAGGTACTTGCCCATTCATCTTGGCCTCTTTGTTTCCACCTGCTTGGTAAAGCACCTCCCCTCCGATGGTGCTGTCTCCCAGGTGACCCGCTTGGTATGCTGTGACTGTCTCTTTCAGACCTGTGAATAAACCTTTTTGTTTTTGTTTTGCTTTCTGTCTCTCCTATCTCCTCTTGTGACTGTACCTTACTACCACCTAAAAACGTCAAAACAGAAGTTCCTTTCTTCCCATTTCAAAGTAATATACCTACAGCCTTGCTGTGCATAAAGAAAACACTATTAACATCACTATTAATACCATATATTTTATGTTCTGTAGTACATTCAGGCACATTTGTTGCACTGTGATCCAGCCTTTTCATTGTCTTTGCTCCCCAAAATGGACAGACTATGTGGAGATTTAAAATTTACCTTTAAGGCTGGGGGATGTAGTTCAGTGGTAGAGGGCTTGCCTAGTATGTGCAAGGTCCCAGGTTCAATCCCCAGTGCTGGAAAAAAATTAAAAAAATAAAATAAAAATTACCTTCAGGTCTTTCTCAACAAGTCAGGCAAAGGAAAGTACTTACCAAAAATGATTGTAGTTAGTTTCTACCTCTTTAATTTAAATCTCTCCCCAGATTTAAAAAAAAATTTAATTTATGCAGTCATAGCAACCTTAAAAACTAGAGAAGCTAAGGATGTAGCTCAGTGGTGGAGCATTTGAGGATTTGTCACTAAATTCCTTAGTCGGGAACTGCCCAACCAGTTTCCTTTCTTTGGCCTTCTGAGCAAGGCTGCCAGCACCTTTAGCAAAGAGATCCACAAAGGAAAACAAACAGGGCAATGACCTAATGACACAATCTGCAATGATACTAAGACCTATATTTTACCAATGTCACTGGTACAGAATAAAGAGCACAAGGCTTAGTGGTTACGAAGAGTTCTGGAGTCAGACTTCATTCAAAAACAGGCTTTGATATTCTCTAGATGTCTGTTACCTAACCTAATTCCAATTTTGTTGTAAGGTAGTGAAAATAGCAGTCCCTGACTTCATAGGTTTATTGTAACAAGTGCTTGCACCTGGCAAGCTATTCATAAGCATTACCAATCTTTAGTACAATCTGTCAACACTTTGAGTATATTATGCTTTACAAGCTAAAATCCATTTTATGGGACTTTAGATGACCAAAACCCCATGGCTTTTTGTGGAATGAATAAACTTACCTGGCAAAATACAGAGGAAGATAACTAATGTTTGCTTGTAGTTTTTTAAGTTATTTTCATATTTACCACTCAATTTAAGTGAGAGCACTATTGTCACCATTTCATCACATAAATATAGGAAAACTAAGGTACAAAGAGAGTTGTTTCTTGCCTTGGTCATTTATCAGTAGAGCCTGGACTGGTACCCAAACTGTGCCCCTAAATCCAGAACCTTCTGTTTCTCATTGAATCATCTGAATGATCTCAAAAATAGTTGCTTAAGACACAGGATTAAAGTTGGTGCTTACACTCCTGTTTTCTAGCATAACAACTTCCATAATGCTCTTCTGCAAAATATGATGGTTAAGCAGGACTAATCCACATTGGTGAATTTATGGAGGTAAACTGTTAGTTTGAAGATGTAAAGTACTGAGGCTGGTTGCAGTGGCACACATCTGTAATCCCAGCAGCTTGGGAGGCTGAAGCAGGAGGACCCAAAGTTCAAAAGCAGCCTCAGCAACTTACTGGGGCCCTAAGCAACTTAACAAGACCCATCTCTTTTGAAAAAAGGATTGGGGATTTGTAGTTCAGTGGTTAAATGCCTCTGGGTTCAATCTCTGATACCATTTAAAAAAAAAAAAAAAACCTGAAAGACTAGGGGCTGGGGATGTGGCTCAAGCGCTAGTGCGCTCGCCTGGCATGCGTGCGGCCCGGGTTCGATCCCCAGCACCACATACCAACAAAGATGTTGTGTCCGCCGAGAACTAAGAAAAAATAAATATTAAAATTCTCTCTCTCTCTCTCTCTCTCTCTCCCCCCACACACACACTCTCTCTTAAAAAAAAAAAAAAAACCTGAAAGACAAGTATTCAGTGTTTTAGTAAGACCAGCAGTTTTGGAAATACTAATAAAAGGAAGTGGAGACAATGTCTTGAAGACTCCAAGTTTCTTCTCTGCATTATGATACTAGACCATCACAGAAGTTGTATCTAGAGCAATATTTTTCCTATCATTTTAATTATAATCCTAAGTAACACACACTTTTTACATTACAATCTGGTACATGTGTAAAGATCTCTTAAGTTTTACACACACACACACACAAATACTCTCCTTGTATATGAATATATTGTTTTCTATCTTGCTTCCTTTTTTAAAAAGTTGATTGGACCCATTTAATTCATTTCACTTTGAAAAACACTGAACCATAGAGATGCAAAGTTTACTTACTGGTATGATCATACCATGTCCTACTATAAATTTTCAGAAATATTTAAAAAGCATACCTAGTCTTAACAAGGGAAAAAACTCTGATATTTGATACTTCAGCAGGAAAACGCTATGAAGAGAATATCAAAAGTATTTCACATATTTGCTTCTCTCAACCTCTTCAAAGAAGTGAAGAAGACCAAAGGAAAGAAACAGTGTGCCAATTTGATTCTCCTTGCATTTGGTACTAATAAATTATATACATTAGTTATCTCCAAATTCTGGTTAACTTTTTCCTTTAGAAATCATGTGGGTGTGTGAGTATGTATGTACGTACGTACGTACGTGTATGTGTGTGTGTGTGTGTGTGTGTGTGTCTAATTTATTTTGGAAGTATTGAGGATTGAACCCAAGGCCTCTCACATGCCAGGCAAGTACTCTACCACCGAGCTACATCCCCAGCCTAGAAACAGTTATTAAAAATTTATAATGCAGTGGTTTGATGACCAAATTACTTTCAGGTAAAACATACCTGGGCTTTCTAAGTGATTACAGGTTGATGTTAATTGGGTTCATCTAACCAGCTCTCCTCACCCCAAACAACTGTCTTGTATATATAAACCACTGAAACAGAGGAAGAGTATGATTTAATAAAAAAATTTTGAAAAACCCTCTTTATATACTTTAAAATGAAACCGACTGCTCAGCTAAATCATCTCTAATAAACTATGAAGTATTGAATTACTTGTAAACAAATATATCTGTTGGTGTGCTCACATTTTGATGTTTGCTTAGCACCTACCACAATGATCAGATACCTTTGGTTCCAGAGCAAGTAAGGGTAACCAGGGAACCTGCTGCTTAACACATTTTTGTATCAATTTGTGAAAAACAACATACATACTGTTGATTTCAGACTAGAAATGTCTGAAAAGAAATCTAATTTGAGACACTATTCATAAAAATACAAAGAAAAAAACTCTCAAGAACAGACTTTATTTTTTAACATAAAAGTTCTATTTTCTTGTGAGGCAGCAACAAGTGTTCAGGTACAGGGAATACATAAGTACATAGTAACAATATCTATTACCATTGGAAATGCTCTTTTTGGGAGAATTTTGTTAGAAAACAAAATTTTTAAAAATTGCATTTAAAAAGATTTACACAGCGTCAACAGATGAAAGATGCAGAGCTTATAAAACATAAATTATATTCTTCAACAGGACTGTATAAACAAAATATTGTTCAGGGCTACTCTGCTTATCACTCATTTAGGCAGAGCAAAACGTAAACCTTAAAGTGCAGAATTAAGTATTATTAGCTTTATTTTTGCAAATTCAGCATTCTACTGGTCCAGTTTTGAAACACTAAAAATACAAGCATTAAGGAATGAATGTGAAGACTAGAAAAGCAAAGTATATTTAGTAATGGCAATTTTTCTTTTATTTTCCTTAAAATAAAATCCTGACAACTTAGTCATTATCTTGCACATAGAGAAGGCTATCAATTCTGCCATTTTTAAAATACTTTCTTGCAGTGAAAAACCACTATTCAAAAAAAAAAAAAAATGCCTTTCGTGTTGCCAGATATTCCAAAGTGAGCAATAGCACCTTCTAAAAGGCTGATTTGGCCTGTGGTTCCAAGTATATGAAACATTTTAAGCAAAATGAAGAAATTGGTTAAAAAATAATTTTGGGATCCACATTCACCATATTTAACCAGAGAGGCAAAGCTGGTATTTTTAAAACATAATTGCTCACAAAAGCCATGATAAGTAATAGACTTAGTCATGATCAGAAACAGTAAATATATGTTTTATATCACAAGAAAGAAATTAAGAGTAAAAATATAATTAAGACCTACAAAGTAAATAACTAGATAATAGCTCCTTTTGCTGATAGACACATGCCACCCAGTTTTCTTTTTCTGCAGTGAAAGTGAATTTAATTTGAAAAAAATTATATACCCACTGAAGGTATTCTATTTACTTTCTGTTCAGTTTTTCTAAAAAATGCAATAATCATGAATTGTAATTTTAGGATAAAATGTTGTGCATTCTTTGAGATAAGACCCATTTTAAAGAAATGAACCACCTAGTAACTAAGGGTTAAATAAAACAGCCAGATGGACCTACTGTTAATATTTTTGAAGAATGTGATAAAGCTTATATGCTTAAAAATTAGCCCTTTGGCACTGGCAGAGTTGTTTTGTACCTTGGAAGTTCTCCCCACCAAATCTCAGCTGCATTATGCCCAAACCAGGGACTGTGTCTGGTTGTCATACAATTAATTTACCTGTAAATTTCACATTTTCTTTACAACCAAACATTAGACTAGAAGTTCTATTAACAAGACAGTTAATAGTAAATCTGACAACTCTTCTCCTCTGATTTTAATTACTTCAGATTAAGGATATTTGAAACTCTACAGAAAGATGTGAATTTGACAATATAAAAAAGATATACTGTTAACAAAGTGACATTCTGTTGTAAAACACCCTTGGAGATAGAAGAGGAAAGAAGTAAGTGTAAGGTGGAGGAAAGAACACATATTTAACAATACTCAGGTAAAAACAAACAAACAACAACAAAACCTGGTGGTTTAAAAAAAAAAATCAAACAAAACCTTATTTTTAACTACCTCCTTCCTGATTCATATCAACTCACCTGATTTCAGTTTCCAATAGAGCAGATACTCACCGGTGAAAGAGCAAAGTCAAAAGGCATAAGAAAGAAGGCAAACAATCAAGGTACTAAAAAAAAAAAAAAAACCCAAAAAACAACCAACCAACCAGAAAATTTAAGACCCCCAATAACTGAGCTTTTACTGAGTTAAAAGCCACAATTTACTAGTTCCTAGTAAATTAAGTTGTAGATGGAAAAAGTACCCAAATTCATCAGTCCTATCAACTAAAACCTGACAGATTCATCTCAAATGTTTGCAATTATCTGATTTACCTAAATACATTTTAAACTTAATAGGGCATATTTTAAATTGCTAAGATGTGTAAAGGTAGACAAATAAAAGTCCTTTCAGAAGATTTATTGCTACCACTAGGTTTTCCTTGATGGAATTTGTCTGGACAAGCCGACATATTACCTTTGACACAGTAACCCTTTAATAGGACTTAAATTTTTTCTGCCTATAATTTGTATAGGAACAGTAACTTATTGCATCATAACATAGTAAATGAAGATATTTAAAGGATGCTTTTTAATTGACACTGTTTTGCTGAAATTCATTTCTCAAACAGAGCTGCTCCTTAATTTTACTACCACATAGGCAGAAATGAAATACTGTTGTCTTGTGATATTGGCAGTAGGTTTGTCTAAGGATGAGCCCAAATCCAAAACAGTATGGATTTTTCAAGGTGAGTGTTGTTTATGCTCCAAAGCTCTTATCTGTTTTCTCCACTGTGTGGAGTATTTGAGAGGAAACTAGCAAAATCTGTAGGCAATAAATCTCAGTGCCAACCACCATAAAGAAAAAGTCAGTCTCAAGGTTCTGTGGCTAAGGATCACTATTCAATGGATTACACTCCTGGCAAACTACTGACCCTGACCAAATCCACAAGACAACAACATCACAAAAGCAAAGGAGGAAATCCATGCACAGCCATTTTAGGGTCTCTTGGGACTATGATACAGTGATGACTAAAGGCAGAATGACACCTGTGGCAAAGGAGGGCAATAGCGCAATACACACTTCACAGAAAACCAAAGGGCTCCTTAATCCTATTTAGCAATCAACACTGGGTAGTTTTCCTGTTGGCTCACGACTCTTAAACCAAGTTCCAACATGGGTGAGAACATATTAAAGCATTTATCTTCAGACTATAACTTTTCTGACCACATGGTGAAATGTGTACAGTAAGTGAAGAAAACAGCAGTTTTACAAATATTTCACCCAAAGCACAAACTTTAGACATCAAAAAACATAAATCACATAATGTACGAATATTGCTTTGTATCTCTTTTTATATATACTTGCTCAATGCATTTACTTATTATCAATTCTTATTTGGGAGAAGAACATAGTCATGAGATTAAGACTGCTGGGAAAATGTCAACAATCCCTTTGGTCCCAAAGCTGAAAACAGCTGAGAAAAGTACACATCTAGAAAGGGAAACAAGAAACAGAGGCCACCAAAGAATCTTTTGAACATCCTGTTTGCTACGTTTCAGAAATGTAACATTGGCATTATAAAATAGTCATTTTCATATAAAAGATGGTTCTTGCAGCATCATTCACGTCTCCCTTCAGGAATCATGTTTTCAGGGATCAGATTTTGTGTGTGTGTGTGTGTGTTGTTTTTTTTTTTTTTTAAACAAGTCTAATTTGAAAACAAAAACAATGTGATATTGTCCTTCCAAATGAGACCTTTCTTATTTCATTCAGTGCTTTAAGAAAAAGCAGGCTAAGCACTGAGGGCTGGCCTTCTTGAGTGGGGCGGAGCAGTCAGAGGGGCTGCTCAATTCCAGAAGCCTCACTATCACTGGAAAGCTGGAGCATGTCACAGCCAACTGGGAGCCCACGCTGCCATCATAGTCAAGCGATCTGAGGAGGTTCTCCATTTTCCAGAACCATGGCCATGAAGCATTGGGGCCTATCCTTCGGCTTCCTCGATTGGTTCTGGAGGTGGGAGAAGGGAGGCTGATGGCAAGACCGTACTGGTTCCTCGGGAGACTCGGTCTTGCTCTGCATTTGTAGACAGGGAGGCCACAGCAATGGGCTGAAGCAGAGTGGTTGTCATGCCAGTGGTGACTGTCAGGCTGTGGCCAGAGCCCTTGAGGGTAAGATCTGGTGTGGGAAGGAGTGGCTTGAGGATGCTGACGAGGCAGAAAGCAGAACCGCTTTTAGGAATGAAATTCACCTTGTTTTTGTCAGGACAGTAGAAGGCTGGAATTTCATGAAGTTGTTTTGGTCTAGACACAGAACAGACAACCCAATATATTAAGTCACTTAACACTGGAAAAAACCTCTTTAATTTTTTTAAAAAAAGATAACTCATAGATACATAAAGGGAACACAAAACTGAAGCTATGTGAAAAGCTTCAAATGTCAAGGACCCAAGTGTTTTTAGGCATAATTCAAAATATGTATCTTAGATCCCAGAAGAGCACCATTCATCACTCATGTTCAGTTCCTTGACAGCCCTATTACCATGTGGGGGGCTCAGGCTGACGACCAACTGCATGCCAAGGAAGACCTGAGATAACCAAGAGGAATAATTTCCTAAAGCTAAAGAAAAGCCAGATATTTAAAGATAAAAATGTGTTCCATTACCATGATTTTTCCAAAGTCTGCACTATTCTGAAAGGAGAACACAAGGAAATTAATGATACACAATATCTACCTTCTACTAACTTCCCCCACTGAAGGATTAAACTTTGACAGGCATGTGTTTTCTCTTCAAGTGCTCTTAAAAGAATCTCTCAAGTAATTCACTGAGTTGACTACGATGGTTTCCATGATTTACATTTACACAATGTAAATGCAAAAATCAAAATAATAGTCCATGGCTTTCGAAGTTTTCACTGAAGCAAAATTCTTCACTGTCCCCAGATAATCTTGAAAATTATCCCAAATTGTTGAAAAGTAGATTTCTGGTATTAATGGTATTCCATAAAAATTAAAAATACTTAAAAAATTAATTTTTTTAACACAACATGGAAGTGACACAAAATTAAAGTGAAATCAAGAATGGAATAACCTGAATAAATGAACACTTAGGTTGAAAAAGGACTCATCTGTGTTTTCAAGCCATAAACTGGAAGGGAAAGAGAAAAGTGTGCGCCCTGACTCATGGAGACCCCATAAGCACACATAATTCTAACAATCAGCCAGCAAAGGGGATATACTTTCTCTGGCTCCAGGCCCCATTTTGGTAGCCCAGGTTCCTGGAGCCCTCATTTTATCATGTTGCACTCCCCAGTTGCCTTTCCTGAAAGGTTCTTGTTTGACACTATTCTGGGCTCTCTTAAACATCCAGACTGATGTGCTGCCCTTCCCATAGATTGAGGGAGGGGGTGGGGACAGAGAAAAGGGGAGAAGCCATGGAAAGAGAACCTGCAGTCGGTACCAAGGATTTTGGGATTAAGTTCTTTATTTACTAAGAAAGGAATTGGGAGCACAAAGGGTAGGGGCAAGGAATTTGGGGGAATTGGCTGAAGGATGGTGAAGTTCAGTGTTGCTCTTCATTTTAATCCCCAACTCACTCATCACTTTGTTCCTAATAAAAAAGCTGAAGACACAGTAAATTTAAAAGAGAAAATCAGAGCTGGTTTTAAAGTTTTATTTTTTCTTAAGCAGTTATTCCAACACAGATATAACTAAAAGATACCTCTATACTGCAAAGAGCCCATAATTATCTATGAGTCTGAGGTCAAGGATTTAGCGGGGATCAAGCAAGAGAATATTTAACTTCATTAAAAAGAACTTACTGAGTACATTTGGCAAGGCTCTCATATGTGCAATTATCAAAAAGAGTATGTAGAGACAGAACAAAATGTGGTCTTGCCTTTTTACGCCCAAATCTAACTACCTATTTTCTTTCAGGTAAACAGATTTTCTCTAGAAACCAGAGATAACCGCTTCCCAATCCCAAACTGCAGTTCAGGTCAGAGTTACTACTTTAAATCAAAAGTAAGACTTACAGAAAAGAGTATTCTTGAAACAATTATTAAACAAGCTAAACTTTTAAATTAGAAGCAATAATCTACTACCTTAGTTTAATGTTTGTGAGTCCACTGGGTTTTGTTCTAATTTTGACATAGAAGAGACTAATGTTTTTAAACTCTTGAGTAACTTTTTTTTATTGATAGGTTAAAATCACCTCTAAAAAAATCTGCCCTTAGGTTAATACTACTAATTAGTCCTTGGAGCATAATTAAAATATTAATAGTTTTTTGTGTGCTACACATTCTTTATCTTTATGTTCATCTCTACCAGTAAAATAGTAAACATTATATTGAAAAAAAGAATAGGTTTGCCTTCTAATAATAGATCCATATGCCATAAAACATGTAATATCTTAGGGTTTACCTTGTTTTATTTTATCTGTGTATCCATCCACACAAACACACTTCTGTTTTTTTCCCTCTCCCATGAGATACAAAGTATGGTAGAGATACAAATAGTTCAATAAGTCCTCATGTAATAGTGTTAAGGCAGATAACATATGACACATATAACAAATACTCAAAGTCATTTCCTTCCTTCCTTCCTTCCTTCCTTCCTTCCTTCCTTCCTTCCTTCCTTCCTTCCTTCCTTCCTTCCTTCTTTCCTTCCTTCCTTCCTCTCCTCCCTCCCTCCCTCCTTCTTGGCTAGGCAAATGTTCTATCACTGAGCTACACCCCCTAGTCCTAGAACAATCCCACTTCCTAAGAACTCTCATGAAAAGGTCTAAGCCACCATTTTCAAATTGAGCATAAAGTCATCTGAGATGCTTAAAGATGCAGAACTCAGGCTTTACTGCCATATTTGCTGATTTATTAGGCCTGTGAATCTGCCATTTCAACAAATTCCCCAGGAGATTGTGATGCAGGGATGCACAGAGTAAATCTGCAAAAATACTTAAACTCTGCTGGCATCAGTTAAAACTTATAGACTGACATAGTGAGGGGGTGGGGGGGACTAAAATAAGCAGTTGCTAACACAAGATTTTTCAATTACTGTTACAGAAGCAGATAAGAGACTGACAGCTGGTGTTTCCTGGTAGAGGAGCTGATGGGATTCAAAGACAGTGCTCTTTGTGTGACGAGATTATTCAGAATTTGTGTTAAAAGAAGCACCGACAGAACAGTACATAAGAGAAACAAAAGGAGGCCCAAGATGTTGATGAGAGAAAAAATTCAACCTGGGTGAACTGGAGGACTACCTCCATATTGTACTTTTAGTTTTCACAGTAAGAAAAAGCAAAAATGGTAGCTCTTAGCCACAGTGACTTGGAGAGTAAGGGGTAAGAACTGTCATCTTATCCCCAAACAATATTCATCTCTAATGTGCTTATCTCACACACCCATCACTATTACTTGGAAAGCAAGAAGCCTCAGTTATTAAAAACACAAGGCTGTATCTTTGTGGGTGAAATATGGGTTTAAGATGGAAGTACGTAACTGGAGTACCAGTCAACACAAATATTTAAGATAAAATATGATGGCTATTAGATGCTGCTAGTTAAAAATTCTGTTTCTGGGGCTGGGAGTTGCTCAGTAGTGTATCTGCTATGTACAGATTTAGTATGTACTTAATATGCATGAGACACCGAGTTTGATTTCCACATCTCCAAAAAACAAAAACTAAAAAAACCCTGCCTCTTACCTCATCTTCATCATAGTAACATAATTAATTCTATAAAGTAAAAGAATTATTTCCTATATTGGCAAAGTATTTAAAAATTGTTTACAGTGTTTACAGAACTGGAGACCAAAAGTGAGCAAAAACTGAAGTGGACTTAATCCTAGAAATAAGGGACTTGCACTAGGTGAAATCTCCATGGTCTCTCTTGACTAAACATGTGGCTAAATTCAATGTGTGAACTTGACTGGATACAAGTGCAAAAATGACAGCCACAGAAAATATTCTGGGGACAACTGAGGAGATCTGAATAATAACTGGATGTTAGAAGGTATTAAGCACTACTGTTAATTTTCTTCAGTATGACAACAGTATTGAGGTTAAGTTGGAGTACTGTGGTTTTTTTTAGTAAAGACTGTAAAATGTTAATCACATAATCTGGGTGGAAGATAATGTGGGTGATCACTACACTGTTCTTTCAACTTATTTGAACATTCTCATAATAAAATTTTTTTAAGGGGATACTTACGAGCATTCTTCAAAGACTTTGACCCTTTCACAACCCTCAGGAGGTTCCCTTTTGAACATGTAACTATTGTTAGGTTTTGGTGAGGTTGCGTATTTGGGCAAAGGAGAGTTGTTCCCATTCTCTGCAAGAAATGACACAATGAATTACTAAGAAATACAACAAAAATATACTATCATGCTATACTTAATTATTCTTGGCTTCCCCTACACATGTACTATTTGAGGGCAGGAACAGTGCTTTATTCATCAATGTCACCCCAATATCTAACACAACCCCTATTAAAAGGGATGTGTAATTCATGTTTATTAAATAAATACATAAACAAATACAGCATTTTAACTTCTTTTCCATTTATAATTATAGCCTAGGCCTGAATCACTTAATCCTTGGTATTGAACACTAATCTAGCTGGCTGCCTTATTCCTGTTCTATTCACAGAAATACACTCAAATACTACTTCCATCTTTTCCCAGCATGAGTATCTGGAATGGTTCTTCAATGGTTGCTTACCATCAACAACGCTTGGCTTGCCCTCAGTCTCTCAACTTGATCTCTCTGCTCCTCTTGTCACAGTCTTTGCTCCAGGTAGTCAGAGCCAATATATACCAAACACTTCCTTTGCTATAAGCTTCCCTTCACCTAAAAGGGCAAGTCTATTCATTTTTCCAAAATTTCCTTCAAAGTCTGCCACAAATATTTTGAAATTTTCTCAAATTACTCTGATATTCATTATTCTGATATTCCTGTTCAATGCTATTGTCCTCAGCTTATATTATATTAAAACTTAGAATTCCTGATATGTAACATAATGGTCCTAAATTTTTAATCTGTGTTAGTTAACTACAAATTCCTTGCTGGCAGTAGCACTGTGACCCTTTTTTCTTATAAAATAAATTTTAAAAAGCCAACCATTCATTAGTCTCCTAAAATTCCAAACAAATCAGAACACATAATTTATGGAATTCCTACATGCAAAAGCAGAAAGTATAAAAAAACCAAGGGACACATTTTAATAGTCATGTTTTATTTGACCTAGAAGATAACAAAAAAAGTTTCAAATAATATTCCAGAGTTTGAAGTGACTTTAGCAAATCTTCCAACTTCTGTACTTGCTGTATTTTCAATGATTTAGGCAATTAGTAGTAATGACTAGTCATAACAATGAGGCATTTTAGGACATTCAACATACTGGTAATGTAGAGAGTTCTAAATAAGTAACTACTGAACTGAACAACAGAATTTACAAATAAATGTCATATTATTGCTTTCAAGTGCATATAGTAACTAGAATTGGGTTAACAAAATATTGCCCTGATAGAGATAGATAAAATTATCATATCTGTTTTAGAAGGTAGGACGTTTGTACTTAATATTCTAACTGTTTCTATCTCCATGTTATTTTTATGGTATAAAGTATCCTCCAACTTTTCACATCAGATTTCCTTTAAACACTCATCTTTCTTTTGTTAAAAAATCACTGTAATACTTATTAGAAATATCAAAAATACAGATCCTAAAAATCACTAACTTGAAGGCTTCATATTTACTTAACAAGTATCAAGGTAATAACACCATGAAGAATAAGGTGACAGAGAACAAAATGCTCTATAGAACAAATGTTCATTTACTCAGTAACAAGGAAGTTGTAATTAACAAGTGCAAAAAAAAATTAAAAAGTATAAATAAAAACCCATAAACCCAGTCAACTAGACCATCACCTAAGCACCACAGCAAACTCATGGTTTTAAACCTGTGCTTTGACCCCACCATTACTCTGGGCAGCATCCAGTGTGTGTGTTCTGATAGAAAATGAACAGAGTGAAAGCCTGCATAGGTGATATGCAGCCATCATCCAGTGACAAATTCTACCAGTATTATACCTTTATCTCTGGGATCGACAAGCAGGTCATCAGCTGAACAAGGACTCTCCTCGCTGCCTTCGTTAGAGATAGTAAGGAATGAGGTGGGGGACACAGACTGAGAACGGCTGCTGTTGTTGCTTCCCCTGTCTGCCCCACCAGGGGTCTGTGTGTCGATGCTACGTGTGCTGCTACTTCTCTGTGCCAGGGGGGGAGGTGCACGATGTCCATCTGGAATATCTTGTGGCTATTATAAAAATTTAAAAATATACATATATTTACCAATGATTTTGAAATTCATCAGCTATGTACCAAAGGTCAACCTTTCCTGTAGTGCCAGAAACTCACAAATCAAATTCTCTCCTATTATTGTATCTTTGTGCTGCTCATTAGTGAAATCAAGACTAATCATTCTGGGTGAAAAAATTATCTTCCCAGATTCTGGCACACAGCAGGAAGACAATGCTTGGTGTATACATAAATTGCACTGAATTATTTACCTAGTACTAAATGTTATTATTTTTTGTGGTACTGGGGATCAGACCCAGGGCCTTGCACATGCCAGGCAACAGCTCCACCACTGAGCTATACCCCCAACCCTAAGCGTATGTATGGACAGATGGATAGATGCCTGTATGTATGTGTTTATTTTGGAGAATGAACCCAAGGATTCATATATGCTAGTGAGCCCTCTACCACTGAGATACATCCCAAACTCCCTTAATATTATTTTAAAATTATAAAGAATAATCATAGTAAAAAGAGGAGAAATCCAGCTGTAACATATGGTTCCCTAAAAAAGAGGAAAAGGTTATCCATAGTGTGAACTAGTGATGATGACAGGCCCTTTGACCTCCTTTTTCCTCCTGCACACATCGTGTAAAGAGTTTTTCTGGGGGTTTTTGGATACCAGGGATTGAATCCAGAGGCATTTAACCACTGAGCCACATTCCTATCCCCAGGCCTTTTTATACGTTCTTTTAAAAATTTGATACAGGTTCTCACTAAGTTGCAGGGGCTGCCTTTGAACTTGAGATCCTCCTGCCTCTGCCTTCCCAGCCACTAGATGTACACTACCACACCTGGCTTGTTTTTCTTAAATCCTCCTCATTGAGGGAAAGGTTAATCAAAGCAGTGCTAATTATATGGAATTGAAATCAAGGAAACACTCAGAAGAAAGTTTGTGTGGCTCACTTAGCAGGAAAACCAATTCCCTGTATACCTTTGATTAATTTACTTTTATTACATCAGGGAAAGTGCAACCGCTCACACAGAATGGAAGAGAGTTTGTGGTGAGTTGTGTTTTCTCTAAGAAGCTAAACTAATAGTTTAAACATCAAAAACCTATTACTCCCTAATAATTCCCTCACTGAATAATAGAGGCTTAGATAAGTATTTAAAGTCTAAATAGTAAATTTTCACATGGTGTTTTATACATGAACCCCTTTTCTGTGCATTCTAGTAAAAAGGGTAAGCTAATTTCTACTGGTGTTTCATGAAGGTAAACCCAGGCATGTCAACCAAAAACAAACAGCAACTGACAAGAAGGAACCAGTATTTTCATGCTTATACAGTATTCACTGTCCTATAACCTTCCTTCTAAACTAGTAAGCTAAATCTTTGTTCAATGATAAACACATTGCTTCTCTTGTGATTTTTAAATACAGATGAATAAAAAGCAGTTTCTGTTTAAGGATCCTAATTTAAATCAGATCAGTTGCCTCTGTAAGATGCAAAGAAATGAAAAATTTCCAAATGCTTGTTAAAGGTCAGAGTTTTTCATATGTAATAATTTTTCAATTTCTTTGAATGAAAAGCAAGAAACCTAAGTAAATATGAAAAACAAAATTGTGAATTTTTTAATAACTAGAAGAGTTCATGTGTAAGGGTGATTTTAAGATACAAGATTACTGGGGCTGGGGATGTGGCTCAAGCAGTAGCGCGCTCGCCTGGTGTGCGTGTGGCCCAGGTTCGATCCTCAGCACCACATACAAACAAAGATGTTATGTCCGCCGATAACTGAAAAATAAATATTGAAATTCTCTCTCTCTCCCTCTCACTCTCTCTTAAAAAAAACAAAAGATCCAAGATTACTTACTATAAGTTGCTCTTCCTTTTCCCCAGTCTCTTTAATTATTATTTCAATCTCCTGATTCAATCCTTCCACACTATTCCGGAACCGGGAACCTGTTGATTTGGTGATAGGAATTACTGGAATAAGGGCACTCTTTGGAACAGGAGCCTTAAGAAAATGAGGTAGAGAAGAAAAGAGTTAAGTTTAACATTATCTTTTAATTCTCTAGATTGAATATACTTCCTGTTAACATAATTAAAAAACAAATCAAAGTTACAGGCCTAACAAAAAGTGAGTTACCAGACCTGCTTCTTAGTTACACATGAAATGTAATTTATGCCAAAGTCCAAGACAATCAAGGTAGAATTTTAGAAATTTATTCATATCCATGATAAACTGGAAAGGGAATTGGATAAAGGAAAATATTACAAGAATGTCAATCTCAGAAATTCTTTCATGACTGTAACAGTTCAGATAACTTTAAGTACTATGATGATCTATATTTCAGGAAAGAAATAAAAAGTAGTTATTATAAAAGAAAAAAATTTTTGATTGGAAAATCAACAACTTCCAAACTATAGCAGCAAGACTGTAAAACTGAAAATAACTTTCCTATGAAATTTAATCATTTGTAGCTTTTTTGGGATGATTTTTAATGTGTTTTGTTCAAAAGATGATACAATGCATTTTTCTTCTTTTCCAAAGCCTGTATCTAATTTTTAAAAATTAAAATGTTTTCATTATCACAGCATTACTTCTCAAAAGAAACATAATTACATAATTATAGGATATTATTTGGTTTACTGATAAGATACTCAAAATAAAATATGAAACAAGCATTATGGAGTTATCTGCCAAAGTTTTGCCACAGTATGTTAGAAGTTCATCTTACACACTGTCCTGCTATCTCCTAAAGAAAGGGAACTAATCCATCCTTCAAATAGGAAAGTTTCTTTGAAAAATCTCTTTCAGGGAAGCTAAAGGAGACAAAGATTAACAGGGCCTCTAGTAAATTATCACTAGTTTCATTCAACGGACAACTTTGTTATCTGATTCAGAACTCAGCATTGAGTCTATTTTTCTCAAGTTTTACTCTCATTCACCGTTAAAATTAATAGTGATAACAACAACAGAACAACACAATAAGAATACTTGTAACTCACAGAAAATTTGTGAGAAAAAAGTCAAGGAGTACAGGGGATGTAACTGTGGTAGAGCATTTGCCTGGCTAGCACAAGAATCTGGGTTCAATCACCAGTACTATTTAAAAAAAAAAAAAAAAAAAAAGTAGGCCACAGGGAAACTGTCCTCTGAAGCACACCTCTTGGTGCTGGGTTAATATTGGGCCCTCATTTGCAAGGTGGGACACAGCAACCAACCTTGTGATTTGTTTTTATTCTGTGGTGCTCAGGTTCAAATCCAGGGCATTGCACATGCTAGACAAGTGCTCTACCAGCCTACCTCATAGTTTTGAGGATGAAATGAGGGGATACCTAGCACTGTGCCTGGCCTGTAATGGGATGGATGCTCAGTAAAAAGCAGCTTCAATTTTAACTTTTTATTTTCCCTATTACATATTTTTTTCTTAAATATTGTTGTCTTTTCACATTTTTTTCCAAGTCTCACTTATTGACTTCTACATATGGTGTCTAACTCATCTTTCCCTTTTTTCCCCCTCATTATACTCTTAAGCTTCTCATATTTATTCCTTTTTACTTCCATCTCCTTTTTCACTTCCTTCTTCCACTCTCAGCATCCACTACCAAAGGAAAGAACATGGAAAAGTTTACATGTTTTGTTTTTCAAGAAAATTTATAAAATTAAAATATGTTTGCTAGGTGTGGTGGCACATGCCTATAATCCCAGCAGCTTGGGAGGCTGAGGTAGGTGGATCGCAAGTTCAAAGTCAGCCTCAGCAACTTAGTGAGACCCTAAGCAACTTAGCAAGATACCGTCTTAAAATAAAATATTAAGAAAAGGGCTAGTGATGTAGCCCAATAGTTAAGCATCCCTCGGTTCACTCTCTGATACCAGGGGGAAAAAAAGAAGGTTCAACTCCTTTATCTTTGAGCCATATTCTACCATGCAGATCTTTGATTCACTTTAAATAATTTCCAAAATGATTTTTTGAGAAAAAGGCTAGCCATATCCATAGATCTATTATCTTGGCCTATTTTATTCTGATTATGTGTCCTGATTATATCCCCTTCAGCTTTCTTAAGTGGTGACAACTCTACATCCATCTTGGCCAGTGGCTAAATCACAATCAGTGTCACAGGTCAAGTACTGGTGGAAAATAAAACTTTAACACACACTCCAAATTTACAAGACTTTAAATTTATAATATAACCTGGAGTTAGTTAAACTACAAATTTCAAGTACACAGAGTAATCTGCAAGGTAAGACCACTTATAAGACTTTTAGAAGATAAATGATAGAATTATTTTGCAAATTTACCAACAGAAAACTATAAAGCTAACACTCAATGTAGTTCTTACATTTCTTTTGTTTGTCTCTTTCCTCAAACCAAAATAAAAATACTATGGATTGGAGGAAAAACACACACCTAATTTCTTAACATTCACTCTTCCTCCTATTGGAATTAAGCCTTACATACCCGGATGCTTTGCCAAAACATAGCGTTAAAGAACACTCTTCCTTTATTTCCTAATGTTTATTTAATCAAAAATCAATATATGTACAACAGACCACATACATATTTCATATTTCATACAGAAAAAGATTATCCCCACAAATACTGGAAACAAGCTATATGTTGGTAGAGAAACATTTGGTGTAAAAAACAGGAGAGATTTTCAGGACTTTGATCCATAACGTAAGCAGAACAGAAAAATATTTTTATTCCTTACACTTCTATCTGCATCGTATGAAAATGCACTTTTTTACCAAACTATAAACACTAGGCTTATTTTTTCTTAACTTTTGCTAAGCTTCATAGATTAAAAAAGATCTCATTCCTTTAATTTATACATTGTTAGGCATAAGTAATGGTAAAATCTTTAAATAATTATCAGTCAGTTGCCTACTCTGTATCACAAATGGTGACTCACACTGCATTAGCTAACACCATGTCACTAATACAATATGAACAAAAGTGAAGACAGTGAGAATCCTTACCTCATTCCTAATTTTAGTAGGTATGTTTCTAATGTTACCCATTAAATATTGTTTGTGTATATTTTAAGAAAGTTTTCCTTAATTTTTATGTTCTTGAGCATTCTTCTTTTTACTGATGGTACTGAGGATTGAACCCAGGGCTTCATGCATGCTAGGCAAATGCTCCACACTAAGCAACAGCCTCCCAGCTCCTTTGAGAACTTTTAACATAAATGGGTGTTAAATTTTCCAGAAAATTATTTAGCATAAATCATATAATTTTTTAATCTAGGAAAATTTTAAAGCAGGTATAATCAAATAATCTACAAGGCTATTAAAATGTCTAGCCTTTAAGCAATATGACATCCATGTGAAATTTTTCCAACATGAACAAGCTATAAAAAGCCACTGGCAAGGTAACAGAATGTTCCATACCTATAAATCAATTAACAGTAGAGAACAGAGGCTGAGTTGTAGCTCAGTGATAGGGTGCTTGCCTAGCACATGTGAGGCACTGGGTTCAACTTTCAGCACCACATAAAAATAAAGAAAATAAAAGTATTGTGCCTATTTATAACAGGTACCAAAACCAATTATTTTAGATTTAGTATAGTTGATCTTTTATACTTCTTTCCTGATATGAATGGTATCAACCACTAAAGGTACATATTGATTTTTGCTCTATGAGCTATAAAATGAGCTGTACACAATAGTGATACAAAGGGCCCACTACATTCTAGAATTCAAAACTACATACATACACATATGTGTATTTAAATGTACATATAAATAAAAGAAAGTAACATAACAGAAGTAATATTTATTCTAGAGTATTGATCATAATCAAAATTAAATAATTTAAAATTCATTATCAACTATTGGTGGGTGGGGCACACCTGAAATCCCAGTGGTTTGGAAGACTGAGGCAAGAGGATCACAAGTTCAAGGACAGCCTCAGTCTCAAAATTAAAAAAAAAAAGGAATGGGGGTACCTGGAGATGAGGCTCAGTGGTTAAGTGCCCTGAGTTCAATCCCTGGTAGCCCACCCACAAAAAACCCAACAACATTGTTTTAAAAAACTCAACAATATTACCTAAATGCTAACTTTAATGTTAACAAGGAAAATGGTTTTATAAAGATTTATATTTACATTTTAAAACAAGTAACATTTATCAAACACTTAATATGTGCCAGGCACTGTTCCAAGCATTTTATACACATTATTTGCTTTTATAAAAGCTCTGTAAAATGCTTCTACTACCATCCACATCTAAACATTTTTAAAAAATTAGGCTCTGAGAAGGTAACACGGAATCATGGAATTGGGGCTGAACTTAAGGTTCTATCAAACTATAGATAACCACAAATACTGAAAACAGTCATCTATATTCTATGAAACTATATGTTATTTTTCACTTTTACCTTCTTAAATTTGCCAAATTCTCTTAAGGGTACTTTCCTATCCTGTGATAATCATAAATTCTCTAATGAATCTTTACTAACCTTAGATAATTAATAAAAATATTTTCCAAGGTAGTGTAAATATTTATTTTTTTCTTGACAAATTTCCCATTTCTCTTAAAGATGATCTCATTTCCACCGACAAGTTATAAGCAAGAAAAAAGGAAAATCAGTACTGTGATAAGTAAGTTGTTCTGATTCAAGTCTGAAAGTTATCCTTAAAAAAAAAATTATCTTAAGACATGACACCAAAAGTAATTCCCATTACTGACTGAGCATCACCCAAAGTAGTTTGCATACACACACAAACACACAGACGCACACACACACACACCACACACCCCACAATTTAACTCTGTGAAAGACACTAAGAAAATGGAAAGACAAGTGAGACTGGGAGAAAATATATGCAATTCACCCAGCAAAGGACTTTTATCCAGACTATATAAATTTAGTGATAAGAAAACAGGTACATGAATTTTAAAATGGGCAAAAGATTTGAACAGACACTTCACCAAACAGAATATACAGATTGGGGGGGGGAATGAAAAAAATATTCACTAGGGTAACACAAATTAAAATCACAAAGAGATGTTCTTCAACACAAGGTTTCAACTTTGGCAATCTATGGTACATCCACGTGATGGAATACTACTAGGTAACAGAAACAAGTCAGATAAACCAAGTTCACTACTGCTGGGTGTAAAAAGACGGTCTTAAAAGATTACATTATGCATGATTCCATTTATGTGACATTTTCAAAATGGCAAGACTAGAGTGATGGGCAGATCAGTAGAGGTTAGGGATGGAAGAAGTGTGACTACAGAGGGGCAACATGAGGGAATGTTTTTGCTTGATTGATTGGTGGTGGTAGTATAGTCCACACACATTAAAATTCACAGAACTGAGCTGGGCACTGTGGTACATGTCTGCAATCCCAGCAACTTGGGAGGCTGAGCCAAGAGGATCGCAAGTTTAAGGTCAGCCTCAATAATTTAGTGAGACTCTTGTTTCAAAACTTAAAAAAATAAAGAGCACTGAGGCTATAGCTCAGTGGTAAAATATCCTTGAGTTCAATCCCCAGTACTTTATTCAAAAAAATTTCTCAGAACTGTACCAACCAAAAATTCTTAATTTTACCTTAATTGAAAAAATAAAGGAAAAAGTTGACAGGATTATACTATCATAACTTGTCTGTCTTAATATTGTATCTTTAGGAATCTGCCTATAGTTATTTGTTGAAGGACATAATAAAAAGTGGCAAAATTTTTTTTTTTTTCAAAAAGCAGCTCACAAATGACTTAGGTACACTTCAACTGTCAGATATAGTCCTTACAGATGAGCACAACTGAATGTCAACCAATCTTAGCTACCTATCTTTTGGAGTTCCTGTTTTTTCACTCTTTCCATTTTAAGGCTCATAGCCAGTAACTTCCTCACTTCCCATCAGCCCTATCAGTACTGGTTTATCCTATGACAGAACTGGTAATATAACAAGATGAGACAAAAAGAGAAAGGCAAGTAGCAAATGCTACCCCTCTACACTACTTTTCTCCTAATTATCGGCACTCTCTACTCTCCTCCTGCTTCCTCACTGCCAGGTCCTCACTCTCCTATTTTTAACTTCAGTGAATTATATACAAGAGTCACTGAGATTGTTTATTCCCCACCAGTCTTTCATATCCCTAAGGACAGTCACTGACACATGGTAGGAAAACTTTTTCATCTTTTCTCATCATCTTGTTTACTTTCCAATGGAAATAAAATTCTGACGTATAGTCTAACAAAGGCTCTAAGCATTCCCAATTGAATATATGTACTTTCTTCAGGGATAAGGCACTGAGACAGTGATGCTAACACTCTATTTTGGTTCTTGGTGGGTCAAGGAAGGGAGTAAACCTTTCTCAAATTAGTAGTATTAGAAAATGGAAAAGGAAATAATGAAGTGGTAGGGAAAAAGAAACCTATACTTCACTAGTTAGGAGTGGAAAGTATCTTACAATGATTCTGTCATGCAGTCATCTCATCTGTGCCTGGGCTCTTCCTGTGCCAGAAGAGCAGGAAGCAGACTGAAAAAGAGCTCAGGAGTTATTAGTACACATAATACAAACAGAATTTTTATTTTTCACACTGATTGATGGTGCTCAGTTCTAAACTCTTCTTTTTTTTTAAAGAGAGAGGGGGAGAGAATTTTAATATTTATTTTTTAGTTTTTGGTAGATACAACATCTTTGTTTGTATGTGGTGCTGAGGATCGAACCCGGGCCACACACATGCCAGGCGAGCGCGCTACTGCTTGAGCCACATCCCCAGCCCCAAATTCCTCTTCTTATTATCATGACAAAAATAAGATCTTGCATCAGGCGGTATAAGGTATGTATTTATTTTATAACTGTTAAATCACAGAAACAGACAAAGAAGAGATGTATCAGGAAGCCTATTTAGTGCAGAAAGCTTAAGGACTTTCTGGTTATCACACTGAGAAATCACATACACAGGAACCTGCCAGTGTAGTAACCAGTATTTCACACATCTGGTTAGTTTGCTGATATTTTCTACTGCAATTCAAGGTAGCAAAAGAAATCACACTCCACACATTCTAAAGTTTTTCTCAAATATAATATATGTATCACCAACTATTTGTCAATCATTTAATTTGTTTAAAGCAAAGGAAAGAAAGGAAGGAAAAAGAGGGAGTGTGGAAGGCAGGAAGGAAGGCATGAGCAAGCCGTTTCTGTAAAGCCAACACACCACTTTAGGTTAAGTAAAACAAAGGTTTAACTATAACTTATTAATTAGCAATAGTTTAAATTAAAACGGATCCAGTTAGAGGTCTGGAAAAGATTTTCCACATTAAACATATTATTGCTATTTCAAGAAATAGAAGGTAATATTCCTTTAATTCCAATCCTTAGATAAACTACATTCTAAACCATCTAAAAATACAAAAATAATTATACTTAAAATTTTACCTTTCATTTTAAGGGCTCCTTAATGGATTTAGTGGCAAAATTTTATATTTTTTTGTACTGGGGATTGAACCAGAGGAGCTACATCCCCAGCCCCTGCATTTTTTTTTTTTTTTTGAACCAGGGATTGAACTCAGAGACACTCTACCACTGAGCCACATCCCCAGCCCTTTTTTCGTATTTTATTTAGAGACAAGCTTTCACTGAATTGTTCAGTGCCTTGCCATTGCTGAGGCTGGCTTTGAACTCGTGATCCTCCTGCTTCAGCCTCCCGAGCCACTGGAATTACAGATGTGTGCCCCAGTCCCATTTTTATTTTGAAACACTATTTTGCTAAATTGCTTAGGGACTTTCAAAGTAATTGACACTGGCCTTAAACTTGGAATCCTCCTGTCTCAGCCTCTCAAATCATTGGGATTACAAGCATGTACCACAACTCTTGACTAAAATTTGTGTTTCTAAATATACATCAGTTTTATTGTGTGCATGTACAAATATATAATAACAAATCCCACCATTATGTACAACTATGATGCATCAATAAAAATTTTAAAAAGCTTCCTAAATTTAAAAAAATTAAATATAAATTAGTATGTTCAAACATTCGTGGGTTATCAGATTAACTAAGGGCTCATCTTTGAACAGCTCCAGAAATTATAAAAGTTGTTCACTGTGCTAATAAAAAATCTCTCAACAGATCTGTACTTTGAAAGTCTCAAAAACAAGTACCTCATTTTCCTAGTTTATGATTTTCTCCTTAAAGCAAAACCATCAGCCAGGCGTGGTGTCACTTACTTATAATCTCAGTAGCTTAGGAGTCTGAGGCAGGAGGATCACAAATTCAAAGACAGCCTCAGCTATTTAGTGAGCCCTAAGCAACTTAGCAAGACCCTCTCTCTAAACAAAATATTTTAAAAAGGGCTGAGGATGTGGCTCAGTGGTTAAGTGCCCTTGGTTCAATCCCTTGTATGGGGGGAAAAAAAGGCACCAGCAGATTCCAGTCAATTACAAAGTTTCTAATTAGAAAGACAACCATTTTCAAGATACATTTTCCATTTACACTCTCCACATTTCCATATACTTTATATTCTGTATAAAAACTAAGAATTAGTCAACAATAATTCTCCTAAAGTCAATCTACATTGTAACTTAAATGTCTGCTGCATTGTTTCCAAGTATGGGAATAATATCTATAGTACAACACACACTTGAATCAGGAAAGACAGGAAGAATATCTACTGAAGCACCAGATGGGTAGGGGAGAGAAACAGCTAAAATTTGAAGGATAAAAATCTGCCTTGAGCTAGGTGTGGTGATGCAGGTCTATAATCCCTAAGCCAGAGGCTTAGGCAGGAGGATCACAAGATCAAGGGCAGTCTCAGAAACTTAGAGAGACCGTGAGTCAAAATAAAAAAATAAAAAGGGCTGAGGATGTAGCTCAGTGGTAAAACACCCTTGGGTTCAATCCCTAGTGCAAAAAAAAAAAAAAAAAAAAAAAGCCTTCATAAACAAGCAGGAAATAAGTAATTCAACAGAAATTCATGAGAGATAAATGAACTGGAATCCCTAATAAAACCAAAGAGAGGTGAAAATTGATGTTTAGAATGATTAATTAAAAAAAAAATATCTGAAAAAAGGCATTCCTGTCCTAGGGGCTTCTAGTCCAGGGGCTCCAGGTGCTCTTGATTATTCCTTTCCTGTCACTATTTATTTCTATCTTCCTGGATCATTACCTCTCATCTGGTTCCACACTTTAAAGTTCTTAAGTTACAGCTATATTCTATAATAAGGTCATAGCAGAACTTTCTATTGGTTTCCAACTGACCAAATCTTAAAATTCAATCACATATCTTGGGCTAGCATACAAAGATTCTAGTGCACAGGAGCAATTTTCATTTTTTAAAGATATTTTTCAGTTGTCAATGGATCTTTATTTTCTTTATCTATATGCTGTGCTGAGAATCGAATCCAGTGCCTCACCCATGCCAGGCAGTGTGCTACCGCTAAGCCCCAGCCCCAGGCCCTTTTTATAGTTTTTAAATAAGCATCTGAATACTTTTTTAAGAGCTTTAAAAAGTTTAATAAGGATGGGCTGGGGATGTGGCTCAAGCGGTAGCGCGCTCGCCTGGCATGCGTGCGGCCCGGGTTCGATCCTCAGCACCACATACCAACAAAGATGTTGTGTCTGCCGAGAACTAAAAAAATAAATATTAAAAATTCTCTCTCGAATTTTAAAAGCTGCAAGAGAAAGAAAGCAGATTACATTTAGGGGTAAACCAATCAGGATAACAGCTGATCTCTCAACACAGACTCTGAAAGCTAGAAGATCCTGGAATAACATATTTTAAACACTGAAAGACAATGGGCTCCAACCAAGAATCGTGTATCCGGCGAAATTAAGCTTCAGGTTAGAAGATGAAATTAAAACCTTCCACAATAAACAAAAGTTAAAAGAATTCGCAGCTAGAAAACCATCTCTTCAAAAAATCCTTGGCAAAACATTACAGGAAGAGGAAATGGAAAATAACATTGAAAACCAACAATGGAAGGTAGGACAGTAAAGGGGGGAAAGTAGTCAAAGAGGATAACAAATCAGGTTTAGTAACATCAATAAACAAATATGGCTGGAAGAACAAACCATATCTCAATAATAACCTGAAATGTTAATGGCTTAAACTCACCAATTAAGAGACACAGGCTAGTAGAATGGATCAAAAAACAAGACCCAACAATATGCTGTCTACAGGAGACGCATTTGATAGGAAAAGATATACATAGACTGAAGGTGAAAGGTTGGGAAAAATCATATCACTCATATGGACCGCGGAAACAAGCAGGAGTGTCCATACTCATATCCAATAAGATAGATTTCAAGCCAAAGCTAATCAAAAGGGATATAGAAGGACACTTCATACTGCTCAAGGGAATCATACACCAACAAGACATAACAATCATAAATATATATGCCCCAAATAATGGTGCAGCTGTGTTCATCAAGCAAACTCTTCTCAAGTTCAAGAGTCTAATAGACCAACATACAATAATCATGGGAGACTTCAACACACCTCTCTCACCACTGGACAGATCTTCCAAACAAAAGTTAAATAAGGAAACTATAGAACTCAATAACACAATTAACAACCTAGACTTAATTGACATATATAGACTATACCACCCAACATCAAGTAGCTACACTTTTTTCTCAGCAGCACATGGAACCTTCTCAAAAATAGACCATATACTATGTCACAGGGCAACTCTTAGACAATACAAAGGGGTAGAGATAATACCATGCATCTTATCTGATCATAATGGAATGAAACTGAAAATCAATGATAAAAGAAGAAAGGAAAAATCAAGCATCACCTGGAGAATGAACAATAGGTTGCTGAGTGATCAATGGGTTTTAGAAGACATCAAGGAGGAAATTAAAAAATTCCTAGAGTTAAATGAAAACACAGACACAACATATCGGAATCTATGGGACACATTGAAAGCAGTTCTAAGAGGAAAATTCATTGCTTGGAGTTCATTCCTCAAAAAAAGAAAAAACCAACAAATAAATGATCTCATACTTCATCTCAAAATCCTAGAAAAAGAAGAGCAAAACAACAGCAAAAGAAGTAGAAGGCAAGAAATAATTAAAATCAGAGCTGAAATTAATGAAATTGAAACAAAAGAAACAATTGAAAAAATTGACAAAACTAAAAGCTGGTTCTTTGAAAAAATAAATAAAATTGACAGACCCTTAGCCATGCTAACGAAGAGAAGAAGAGAGAGAACCCAAATTACTAGCATACGGGATGAAAAAGGCAATATCACAACAGACACTTCAGAAATACAGAAGATAATCAGAAATTACTTTGAATCCTTATACTCCAATAAAATAGAAGATAGTGAAGGCATAGATAAATTCCTTGAGTCCTATGATCTGCCCAGATTGAGCCAGGAGGATATAGACAATCTAAACAGACCAATAACAATAGAGGAAATAGAAGAAACCATAAAAAGACTACCAACTAAGAAAAGCCCAGGACCGGATGGGTATACAGCAGAGTTTTACAAAACCTTTAAAGAGGAACTAACACCAATACTTTTCAAGCTATTTCAGGAAATAGAAAAAGAGGGAGAACTTCCAAATTCATTCTACGAGGCCAACATCACCCTGATTCCCAAACCAGACAAAGACACTTCAAAGAAAGAAAACTACAGACCAATATCTCTAATGAACCTAGATGCAAAAATCCTCAATAAAATTCTGGCGAATCGGATTCAAATGCATATCAAAAAAATTATACATCATGATCAAGTAGGATTCATCCCTGGGATGCAAGGCTGGTTTAATATACGGAAATCAATAAATGTTATTCACCACATCAATAGACTTAAAAATAAGAACCATATGATCATCTCAATAGATGCAGAAAAAGCATTCGACAAAGTACAGCATCCCTTTATGTTCAAAACGCTAGAAAAATTAGGGATAACAGGATCATACCTCAACATTGTAAAAGCAATCTATGATAAGCCACAGGCCAGCATCATTCTGAATGGAGAAAAATTGAAGGCATTCCCTCTAAGATCTGGTACAAGACAGGGATGCCCTCTCTCACCACTTCTGTTCAACATAGTCCTCGAAACACTGGCCAGAGCAATTAGACAGTCAAAAGAAATTAAAGGCATAAAAATAGGAAAAGAAGAACTTAAATTATCACTATTTGCAGATGATATGATTCTATACCTAGCAGACCCAAAAGGGTCTACAAAGAAGCTATTAGAGCTAATAAATGAATTCAGCAAAGTGGCAGGATATAAGATCAACACACATAAATCAAAGGCATTCCTGTATATCAGCGACAAATCCTCTGAAACGGAAATGAGGACAACTACTCCATTCACAATATCCCCCCAAAAAATAAAATACTTGGGAATCAACCTAACAAAAGAGGTGAAAGATTTATACAATGAAAATTACAGAACCCTAAAGAAAGACATAGAAGAAGACCTTAGAAGATGGAAAAACATACCCTGCTCATGGATAGGCAGAACTAACATCATCAAAATGGCGATATTACCAAAAGTTCTCTATAAGTTCAATGCAATGCCAATCAAAATCCCAACAGCATATCTTGTAGAAATAGATAAAAGAATCATGAAATTCATATGGAATAATAAAAGACCCAGAATAGCAAAAACAATACTAAGCAGGAAGTGTGAATCAGGCGGTATAGCGATACCAGACTTCAAACTATACTACAGAGCAATAGTAACAAAAACAGCATGGTACTGGTACCAAAACAGGCGGGTGGACCAATGGTACAGAATAGAGGACACAGTAACCAATCCACAAAACTACAACTATCTTATTTTTGATAAAGGGGCTAAAAGCATGCAATGGAGGAAGGATAGCATCTTCAACAAATGGTGCTGGGAAAACTGGAAATCCATTTGCACCAAAATGAATCTGAATCCCTATCTCTCGCCGTGCACAAAAGTTAACTCAAAATGGATCAAGGAGCTTGATATTAAATCAGAGACACGGCATCTGATAGAAGAAAAAGTTGGTTATGATCTACACGCTGTGGGATCGGGCTCCAAATTCCTCAATAGGACACCCATAGCGCTAGAGTTAACAAATAGAATCAACAAATGGGACTTACTCAAACTAAAAAGTTTTTTCTCAGCAAAAGAAACAATAAGAGAGATAAACAGGGAACCTACATCCTGGGAACAAATCTTTACTCCACACACTTCAGATAGAGCCCTAATAACCAGAATATACAAAGAACTCAAAAAATTAGACAATAAGATAACAAATAACCCAATCAATAAATGGGCCAAGGACCTGAACAGACACTTCTCAGAGGAGGACATACAATCAATCAACAAGTACATGAAACAATGCTCACCATCGCTAGCAGTCAGAGAAATGCAAATCAAAACTACCCTAAGATACCATCTCACTCCAGTAAGACTGGCAGCCATTAGGAAGTCAAACAACAATAAGTGCTGGAGAGGATGCGGGGAAAAGGGCACTCTTGTTCATTGCTGGTGGGACTGCAAATTGGTGCAGCCAATTTGGAAAGCAGTATGGAGATTTCTCGGAAAGCTGGGAATGGAACCACCATTTGACCCAGCTATTCCCCTTCTCGGTCTATTCCCTAAAGCCCTAACAAGAGCATGCTACAGGGACACTGCTACATCGATGTTCATAGCAGCTCAATTCACGATAGCAAGACTGTGGAACCAGCCTAGATGCCCTTCAATAGATGAATGGATAAAAAAAATGTGGCATTTATACACTATGGAGTATTACTCTGCATTAAAAAATGACAAAATCATAGAATTTGGAGGGAAATGGATGGCATTAGAGCAGATTATGCTAAGTGAAGCTAGTCAATCTTTAAAAAACAAATACCAAATGACTCCTTTGATATAAGGGGTGTAAACAAGGACAGGGTAGGGAGGAAGAGCTTGAGAAGAATATTTACAGTAAACAGGGATGAGAGGTGGGAGGGAAAGGGAGTGAGAAGGGAAATTGCATGGAAATGGAAGGCGATCCTCAGGGTTATACAAAATGTCATATAAGAGGAAAGGAGGGGTAAGACAAGAGAATACAAATGGAAGAAATGATTTACAGTAGAAGGGGTAGAGAGAGAAAAGGGGAGGGGAGGGGAGGGGAGGGGAGGGGAGGGGGGATAGTAGAGAATAGGACAGACAGCAGAATACATCGGACACTAGAAAGGCAATATGTCAATCAATGGAAGGGTAACTGATGTGATACAGCAATTTGTATACGGGGTAAAAGCGGGAGTTCATAATCCACTTGAATCAAACCGTGTAATATGATGTATTAAGAACTATGTAATGTTATGAACGACCAATAAAAAAAAAAATTCTCTCTCTCTCTCTCTCTCACTCTCTCTTTAAAAAAAAAAAAGTTTAATAAGGAGCTGGGGCTCAATTGGTAGAGCATTTGCCTTGCATGTGTGAGGCACTGGGTTCAATCCTCAGCACCACATAAATACTAGTAAATAAAATAAAGGCATAAAAAAAGTTTAATAAGAAACTGGCAGGGAAACCAACTGATCTGTTCACTTCTTTTACATTAAGGTGTTGCCTAAAATGGCCTAACATACTGAGCAAGAAGTATGTGCTGGGAACTGCCAAGTTTATATTTTTATCTCCTTTAGTCATCAGGACAACAACAATGAACACATAATATTATTATGCAGCAAATCTGAGGAACTGCATACCTCTAGCAAGCAGCAGGACTTAGATTTTAAGTTCAATGGTTTGATCTTGGAGCAATGTATACAATCTGTACACTGTTAAATGACCTTTTAGTTTACCTTTGATATTCCTTTTAAGAATACAATTTAAACATTTCTATGCAATTATATTTTACATATTTATTATTTATCTGTATTCTTTTGTTGGTAGATTTTTTTAATAATAGTTTTATCTATAAAATAAAAACAATTTACAATCCCATGCAATTTACCTATTTAAAGTGTACAATGAGAGCCGGGAATATAGATCAGGGGTAGAAAATATGTCTAGCACTCACAAGACTCTGGGTTCCATCCATGACACTTCAAAACAAACCCACCACCAAAATTTCCCACCCCCCAAAAACAATAAATAAAGTGCTTGACTATTTTTTAAAAAAATGTTTATTGAATAGAGTTGTGCAACTATTACTATAGTCAATCTCCAAATCACATCAAAAGAAACCCCTTACCCATTAGCAGTCATTCCCATTTGTCCCCCAAATTTTCCAGTCCAAAGCAATCACCAATGATCCCTTTGTCACTGCATGTTTGCCTATTCTCCTAATCTGGAATTTCCTTAAGATTTCCTTTTGTGTCTGGCTTCTTTCACTAAGCATGTTTGCAAGGTTAATTCATGTTGTAGCATATATTGACACTCCATTTTTCTATGACTAAATAATATTTCATATTTCACTATTTGAATACATCATATTTTATTTACTAATTTTCAGCTGATGAACATTTGTTTCTAAATGTGAGCTATTATGAACTATGCTGCATAAAATAATGTTTATTATTCAAAAACATTTCTTTGCACTGTATAAATTTTTATGTGGATGAACATGTTTTCAATTCTTTTGACTGCACACCTACAAGAGGAAATGCTGGGTCATATGGAAATTCTATGTTTAGTCTTTTGAGGAACTGCTACAATTTCTTCCAAAGCAAATGCATCATTTTACATTTTTTTAATATATAATTTTTTGGTTGTTGATGGACCTTTATTTAATTTATTTATTTATATGCAGTGCTGAGAATCGAACCCAGTGCCTCACACATTAGGTAAGTGCTCTACCACTGAACCACAACCCCAGCCCCTCATTTTACATTTTTAACAGTTAAAATATGAGGATTCCACTTTCTCTATATCCTCTTTAATACGTTAATACCTATCTTTTTCTGGGAACTGGGGATTGAACTCAGGGCCTCATGCATGTTAGGCAAGCACTCTACCACTGAGCTATGTCTTTGGCCCTTTTTTTTAAACTTTATTTTTGAGGCAGGGTCTTGCTAAATTGCCCAGGCTGATCTCAACTTTGTGATCCTCCTGTCTCAGCCTCCTAACTCCCCAGGATTTCAGGTGTAAGTCAGCGTGCCTGGCATTATCTGTCTTTTAAATTACAGCCATCCTAGTCGGTATCAAGTGGTACCTCATCCCAGCAGCTCAAGAGTCTGAGACAGGAGGATTCCAAGTTCAAAGCCAGCCTCAGCAAAAGCGAGGTGCTAAGCACCTCAGTGAGATCCTGTCTCTAAAACAAATCCCCAAACAAAACAAAACAAAACAGGGCTAGGGATGTGGCTCAGTGGTTGAGTGCGGCCTCCCCCACCCCCACTCCGTTCCCCAAAAAGTGATATCTCACTGGAATTCTGAACTGCATTTCCCTGTTGCCAAATTATATTGAACACCTTTTTCACATGCTTATTGACTGTGTATCTTCCTTGGTGAACTCTCTGTTTGGATATTTTCTCCATTTTTAAATTGGATTGTTTGTCTTTTTATTATTGAGTTGCAATAGTTCTTTATACACTTCTTTATTAGAAAAATGATTTGTAAATATTTCCCCCAATCTTTTCATTTTCTTTTTGATGTTCTTTGAGGCACAAAAAAGTTTTCAATGAAGGTCAATATTATGGTTTGGATGTGAGGTGTTCCCTAAAACCTCCTGCTAATGCAGGAATATTTAAGGTGAAATGATTAGAACTGTGACTTGACCAGTCCATTCTAATTTGAATGGACTAACTGGGTGGTAACTAAGCAGATGTGGCATGGCTGGAGGAGGAAGGCCATTGGGGACATTACCTGGAAGGGTGCATCTTCCCTCTGGCCCCTTCCTCCCTATCTCACTACCTGTTCCCCCTTCCCCTTCTCTCTGCTTCCTGACCCTGCCATGAGCTGACAGTTCTTCTCTGCTGGGTCCTTCCTCCATGATGTTGCTGCCACTTCACCCTGGGTCCAGAGCAGTATAGTTGGCCATCTATGGACTGACACCTCTGAAACTTTCATTCCCAAATAAACTTTCCATTCTCTTAGTCATTCTTGTTGGGTGTTTTTGACCACAGTGATGAAAATGCTGACTAAGACAACCAATTTATCTACTTTTTCTTTACTTACTTGTGCTTTTGGTGTCATACCTAAGAAACCATTGCTTAATCCAACATCACAAGCATTTTTGCTTGTTTTCTTCTAAGAGCTTTTAGTTTTAGCTCTTACATTTAAGTCTTTGATCTATTTTGAGTTACTTTTGTAACTGGTATTGAGGTAGATATTTAAAATCATACGTAAAGGCTAGAACTGGTCTCCTATTCTTCAAAATTCTGAGGTCTGAATGTGTAGCTCAGAATCCCAATTCCAGCTCATGTGATCTTGGACAAGATACCCGATCTCTCTTGGCATTGATATTCTAGTCTGTAAACTGGAGATACAATCCAAAAGATGAGACTTAAATACCTACACTACATACAAGCACTGAATAGAGTGGTTGCCATTCAGTAGGCAGTTCAACAGAGTTCAACTATTTTTTATCACCTTCTAAATATCACTTAAGTTCATCTGTTTTCACTAGTTTCAAAATTTCTACCTTACTTGAGGTCACCAACATTTCTTACTTGGATTACTAAGTCCTATTCTTAAATGGTTTCCTCACCTCTAAACTTATCCTTCTGCAAATTCATTCTTTACTCTGAACCCATAATGACCATTATAAAATGCATATTTGATCATGTGTCCGTCTTCTATATTTCAAAAAATGATCTGCTGGTACCCCAAAGATGAAGTCCCAATGTGTTAACAACTAGGACATGAAGCCTTCTAGGTTTGGCTGCTATTTACTTCTCCAACTTCATCTTTTACTACTACCCCTAACCAGGACCAAGACTATTTCTAGTTTTAGAACACTGGCTAATTCCTACTTATCTTTCAGGAATCAGCTAGACAACACTTTCTCTGAGAAGCCATTCTCAGTCCACTCTAAACCCTATTAACACACAGTCTTCTAATTAACTATTTCCTTATCTCTCTCCAATGAGATTTGATGAGGATGTGACAGTATTTCTTTATCTCTATATTCCCTAATGAGTACTACAGTACCAGTCATAAGATAAATATTTAATAAATGCAGGGTGAATGGATGAATGGTCTTGAAAGTACACATTAGTCTACGCTTTTCCACTAGAAAGAAAATCTACTAAAACAAAGCCATATCTATAACTCAATTGAAAATTTTTTCATGTTTATAGTTTGAGAGGTTTAATTAAACATGAATACCAGGTGTCATAATTATCGAAATGCATATGTGTCCTATTTGTGGTAAGAGGTCAAGATGTTTGATGTGTCAAGTGTTCAAAATTCAAGGTAGATAAATTTATTTTTCAAGTTGCTCTATTTTCTAGGTTTTCCTTTTTCTGCAAAGGCATGTTTTTGAATTAACATGTATTTCTTGTATGCTTTAATATCACTTATTAATAAAAAAATTCAAGTTTCAAGAAAAAAAGTTTTGGACAGTTTTACTATTAAGAAATTATTAACTATAGTGAAACTTAATTCACTTAAAAACTTATTAACTCCTATTAACACCCCTTAATTCAATGAAATTTCATCTTAATCTTTACTTGGAGTAAAAATATAGACTGATTTGCTTTACCTTTCTGAAATACATACAAGTTATTTTTGGATGAATTAGAGGGAGGGGAAGGATGGATCTGTGAAACCATCCAAGTCTTCAGTCTTTTGAGGGTGAAGAGGTGTGGTTTTTAATTAATATTCCAATTTTGATAATAATTAGTCAATATAAATTTTTCACATATTTTGAAAAGTTTACATTTCTGCTTCTTCAGAAATAAACCCAGTTTGTGTAGGTTTTTAAATGTGTTAATGTCTAATTATGTGTGTTTATCTCCCCAGTACTAGGAATTGAACCCAAGGGTGCTCTACCACTGAGCTATATCCTCGTCCCTTTTTATTTTGAGACAGATTTTTTTCACCAAGTTGCCGAGGCTGGTCTCAAACTTATGACTCTTCTGTCTTTGCCTCCCAAGTAGCTGGGATTTTGTGTCCCCGGTCCCAGCTTAAAATATCTTTTTATTTAATTTTTTTTTTTTTAGTTGTAGATGAACACAATACCTTTATTTTATTTATTTTTTTTTAAGTGGTGCTGAGAATTGAACCCAGTGCCTCACATCTGCTACTGAGCCACACCCCCAGCCCCTTAAAATATCTTATATATGGAATAAAGTTACCAATCAGCCTATAAATTTGTAAAAAATAAAAATTGACCACTATATTAATATTTTAAGACAAAAAATATTTTAAAAATTTATATACTGTTACTCATACTTTCTACTGCGAACAATCCACATATACTTAGCAATCCTTAGAAACTCATCCCATAAAAGTGGTTGGCAAACTTTTCCTATAAAGGACCAAGCAATAAATATTTTAGGTTTTGTGAGCCAGATAGTCTGTTAAAACTACTCAATGATATTGTACCAAGAAAGGAGTCATAGACAATATACAAATAATGAACATGGTTTTGTTCCAATAAAACCTTATTTACAAAAAACAGGTGGTGGACCACTTGGTTTGCAAGCCATAATTTGCCAATTCCAGTCCTAAAAAATGATATGAAAGGGGCTGGGGATGTGGCTCAAGCGGTAGTACGCTCGCCTGGCATGCGTTGCGGCCCGGGTTCGATCCCCAGCACCACATACAAACAAAGATGTTGTGTCCGCCGAAAACTAAAAAAATAAATGTTAAAATTCTCTCTCTCTCTCTCTCTTAAAAATAAAAAAAAAAAAAAAAGATATGAAAGTCGCAGAACTAAAAGCTGTCTAGTTTCCAGGGTCTACTGCCTTACTGTTGAGAAAGAAAATTGAATCTAGTCTCCTTCATTCCCAACCCTTCACTTTAAAAGATTCAATCATGGGACCTGAAATGAACTTGCTCATGCCCTGCCAAAAGACTCCAGCCAATTTCAATTCAGTCAAAAAGAAGTGTTCCCTGACCAAGTCATCAAAAGTAGTTCATGGAGCTGTATGTAAGGAATTAAAGTGGTCAAAGGATTTTCCTTTCCAAAAGACTTCATGATACAGGTATTATTATTCCCAATCTTCAGATGAGGAAACTGAAATTTAGAAAGGATAAGCTAGCTACTCATCATCTAGGGTTTTTGTTCCATAACCAGTGGTAATGTCTCTGCATTATTCTGCCTCCAACATAGTGAATCAGTAAAGACCAAACTATGGCAAATCAAAATATATAATCAGCCTTTACAAGTCAGATCTTACACTACAAGAAAATATCATTTTTGTAAACTTAATATTGTTTTCTTTTATAAAGGTTGTCAAGTCAGTATTTAAATTATTGTTTTAAAATGTTTTGGACATTTTTGCTTTAAATAATCACCTTCAAAGTAACAAATAACCAGAACAAATTTCTTTTCTGGATTTTGTGGTTTCTGTGCTCCTACCTGACTCTGGTTAATAGCTGCATGGTTGCCATGGAATGGAGACTGTCTTTCTTTATCTCGATGATGCCGACTGCTGTGTTTACTTCTCTGCAACTGCTGGCGTAATTTTGCAATCTGAAAAAGAGAGAAACAAGTATACCAGAGTGATTTCCACACTACGTAAAAATATATCCTTGCTTAATAAGAACCAGTACAACTACCCTTAGTAAGTCATTTGAATATTAAAAACCAGATTACAACATCCAATTTCTTGTACAATTTTTATACATACACATAATTCATTTCTTTTAAAAAGAAACAGAACATGGGCTGGGGTTGTGGCTCAGCGGTAGAGCGCTCACTTAGCATGTGCAGGGCCCTGAGTTCGATCCTCAGCACCACATAAAAATAAATAAATAGGGCTGGGATTGTGGCTCAGCAGTAGCACGCTCGCCTAGCACATGCGAGGAGCTGGGTTAGATCCTCAGCACCACATAAAAATAAACAAATAAAATAAAGGTTTAAAATAAATAAATAAAGGTATTGTGTCCAACTACAACTGAAAGATAGATATTAAAAAAAGAAAAAGAACTATATTCACACATTGTTCTCAGTCTTCAAGCTTCCTGAGTACTAAGCAAATAAGTTTTCAGCACCAAATAAATTATAGCTTTAAGAATTCAAGAATAACAGCAATTATTCTCTCATTGCTCTTACCATAAGTCAACTTGGATTCAGAATTCTTTACTAAATACCTAACTTTTAATGGCTCCAAAAATTAAGTAGCATTTAAAGACCTAGTCAAGCCATGAAATGTATTCATAGATATAATATTTAAATAATCAATGCAATTTCAATGATTATCCTCTGACTGAATTTTTCTTTCATTTACACATTACGTGTAAAATGCAAATGTCATTAATTATAGGCAAAGAAAACAGTAATCACAGCATAGAACCATAATCAACTGGGTTAAACTGAATTACTAAATTTCAGAAACATTACAGAAAAATAACAAACATGAATTTGCTGTATCATTATAATTTATAAATCTGATGTTTACACTGTATTGACGGTTATGGACTCTCCTACCAAAAAAAAAAAAAAATAGTTCTCACATAATCAGGTAAGTAATGTGTACACTTCCCTATTCAAATCTTTATCCAAGCCAGGCACGGTGGTACATGCCCACAATCCCAGCAGCTCAGGAAACTGAGGCAGGAGGATCAAGAGTTCAAAACCTGCCTCAGCAACTTATCGAGATCTTAAGCAACTCAGTGAGAGCTTGTCTCTAAATAAAATACAAAAAAAGGGCTGGGGATGTGGCTCAGTGGTTAAGTGCCCCTGGGCTCAATCCCCAGTACCAAAAAAACAACCATCAACAATCAATATCCAATCGATACAATTACTTTTTCTGTTGTTCTCTCTCAATTAAAAAAAATCAATGAAAAATGACAAATTGTTGCTGCCTACAACTTTAAAGAACTAGCCAAATGAAAGATAAAATTTCCAGGTGTTCCTTGGAACACCTTCCTGACCTCCTTAAGTTGATCCGTACTGCCCCAGGATGCTGAGCGTTTGTGAGATCCTTTCTTCTTTTCAGAGTACTCTTCAGCCCATGCACTCTCTGTCTATAATGGAAAAAAAGAGGTGTGGAGAGATTTTAACAAAAATCACTTAATAACAATGTATGTCACATTTTTTTTTCTACTACAAAATACATTCTTCTTACCAAAAAAAAATATTAGAAAGCATTTAAAGTACCACAAAGTACCCACAATTCTCCCAGCACCAATTATATTTAGCATATTTCATTTTTATTACTAAGTTACCAATAACTTATTCATATACTATTATTATTACATATTTAATGAACAAAGTATAGATGCATGCTAATAACTGCTAATCTTCTTCCGCTCTTCTTAAGTGCTAGGCACTATGTTTTCTTATGCTTTATCTGATTTAATATATGTACAGATTTCTAGAAGTTTTGCAGATAAGAAAACTGACAATGGGGGGTTAGATAAGTTGCCTATCTCACAGATTGAAGTGGGAGAGCCAAGAAATAAACCTGGCTCAAGAGCTCACAATCTTAATCTTTATACTGTCTACTCTTGCTTTAGAAATGTACAGAGAATAGCTTCAAAAATGTTCTTTAGGGGGCTGGGGTTGTGGCTCAGAGAAAAAGCGCTCACCTAGCATGTGTGAGGCACTGAGTTCGATTCCCAGCACTACATAAAAATTAAATAAAGGTATTGTGTCCACCTACTAAAAAAATAAATGTTTTAAAGAAAAATGTTCTTTAGGTTAACTAAATCTGGAATTTGAAAATAATGTATCAGAAATTAAAAATGATAAATCATGAATTCTTGGCACACGAAAATATGCTTTGCTAGACACACTGGCATATGCGTGTATTACCAGGTGTTTGGATAGCTAAGGTGGGAAGATCATTTGAGGCCACAAGTTCAAGTCTAGCCTGGCAACAGAACAAGACCCCATCTCCAAATAAATAAAAATAAATTGCAGGGGCCATGGTTTAAAAAAAAAAAGTAAAAGAAAATATACTCAACTTCATGGATAATAAGAGATATGCAAGTTAAAACTTTAGCAAGACTGGGCAATTTGATAACAAACTCTCCTGCATTGCTGGTGGGAGTGCACCTTCATGGTTAGTGCAGCCTTCATGAATAGAGATTTTGGCAACTGTTATTAAGGTTATAAATACACATACTGCTTGATAACTGCAATCCTACTTTTGGTAATTTATCCTGCAAACATATGAAATATACATTTTTTAAAATATTTATTTTTTAGTTTTATTTTTTGGCAGACCAACATCTTTCTTTGTATGTGGTGCTGAGGATCGAACCCGGGCGGCACGCATGCCAGGCGAGGACGCTACTGCTTGAGCCACATCCCCAGCCCAATATACATTTTTTAAAAAATATATTTTCAGTTGTAGATGGACACAATATCTTTATTTATTTATTTGAGCTACAGCCTCAGCCCCATGAAATATTCATTTTAATGTGCAAAATGACATATTCATATGATTCCTTACAGCAGTGTTCTTCAAAGACTGAAATAATATAAATACATTGAATTTATTTAGACTTCACTAAATAAATTGTAGCATATCTTTACAATAGATTTGTAGCTATAAAAAGTAAGAAAATTCACAATGTAAAAATGTTAAACAATCTCCAGATACAGTTAAGAAAAGCCTTAAGGTTCAGTATGGTCTGAATAGCAATTGCCTTTATATGGGACAGCTAGAAGAATATGTTATCTCTGGAAGAAAATACATGGTAACCAAAGAAACTGATTATCAGAGGCTGCCCTGTGAGAGGAAGATTCTTCACTATAGACCCCTCTGGACCACTTTAATTTCGTACTACATACACATATATAGCCCATTCAAATCAACAAGTAGTACTAAAAAAATATTACTCACAGTTTTAAGTATCCTTTACACTCAACCTACCAATTAATAATTATAAAATGGTCTAGTTTCAAACAAAGACAAAAAGAATAAGTTTTCCAAAATCAAGAAATTATTTTCCTTAACATAAATTCCTAAATATAAATTATGTTCCTAGATTATGTTCCAAGCCCAAGCTTGGATCCCTTTGTAACTAAGAGGACTCCATTCTCACAACGAACCTTAAAAACCAAATCAGAGGGCTGGGGTTGTGGTCCAGCGGTAGAGCGCTCATCTAGCACATGCGATGCCCTGGGTTCATCCTCAGCACCACATAAAATAAATAAATCTTAAAAAGGTATTGGGCTGGGGATGTGCTCAAGCGGTAGCGCGCTCACCTGGCATGCATTGGAGCTCTGGGTTCCATCCTCAGCACCACATAAAAAAAAAATAAAGATGTTGTGTCTACCGAAAACTAAAAAATAAATATTAAAAAAACTCTCTCTCTAAAAAAAAGAAAAAAAAAAGGTATTGCACCCAACTTCAAATAAAAAATAAAAATATTTTTTAAAAAATCAGAAGAAAGGACTGCAATTCAGTCAACTGCCCACTACTACTGAATGCCCTGTTCCATCCTAAACTCCACTTTCAGTTCAGGATTATCAATTGATAAGTCATCCCAGGGGTAGTAACTCTTATTGTGCTTATGATTTTTCATGTGAGGGTCCACTGGCTCTGTAGTCAGTTGTTAAAACACCCATCACAAACACCAACGCATGTAGGATGGGGTGCTGTATAGCTATAAACCTGGTGACACAAGAGAATCTCAAGTTCAATGTCAGCCTCGGCAACTTAGGGAGAACCTGTCATAGAGTAAAAAATATAAAGGGCTAGGGATGTGGCTTAGTGGTTAAGTGCCCCTGGATTTAATTGAAAGTATCAAACTAAAACCAAAATCAAGGTAATGAATGATCTTAATACTAGAAATTGTTTAATTTTAAATCATTCTTGATAAAATACAGCACAGTATGCATGGTTCATATATTGATGTTAAACACATGTTTAAGTCCCATCCACCTCAGTTATATGTCTCTGTAATCTTAGACAAATTACTTATCATATAGGATGACTTTTAATTTCTCCATTTTATAAACAGGAATAACAATCTATCTACTAAAGTAATAGGTGAATTAAAGGAGTTAATATATGAAAAAGGTTTAATTTCTAAGCCCAATGCCAAGGACAAAATATTCAATAAGTGTTAGCTGCAATTTTCATTGTATTATGTCAAGTATTCAAACTTTTTTTTCTTTTTTAATCTCTTATGGTTATGGAAATATGATAAAAAATGGCTGAGTCATAATTTCACTTAAAACAGGATGGAAACAGTAATTTTCACTTTATAAAAATATTTTTGTGAGTTCTAATCAAATGTAAGTGATAACAGGAATTATAAACATTAAGTGGGAAAAAAACAAGGCCTGATTCTTGAATGTAGTCTATGGGCTTGCATCTGAGTGAGAGATGAAGCAAAGAGGGCAAAGCAAGAATAGGAAACTATTCTCCACATATAAATGTCCATATTAATTTTATACTTAAAATTTCAATATTAATTTTTATAATTTTTTATAAAATAAAAAAACAACTCTCATTTTAATTGGTGCATAATAACTACACAGAAAAGTGAGTTTCACTGACTCATTCATACATGTACATAATTTTCACATATATCACTATATTAACTTTGTGCTAAAAAAGATCATGAAGAACTACTTTGTGGATATAGTTTCAAATTCAAGAACTGTTTGCTTAAACAACTGTTTGCATATACTTGCATCTAGGGTTTAATAGTTTCATATTTAACACAGGTCTTACTTGCTAAGTTTCTCAAATGGAGCTTGAGGTAAAGAAGTTGGCTTATGCTTCTTTATATAAAAAGGAGGGAAAAAACCTTAAAGAAAAGGGAGAATCTCTATAGATAGAATAACCCTTAATACATTAATTAAAAATAATAGAATAACCCTTAATACATTAATTAAAAAACAAGGTTGCAGAAGATAGTATAAAATATTGTACTTTATATGTGTAAAGAAAATCACCTGGGCTGGGGTTATGGCTCAGTAGCAGAGTCCTTGCCTAGCATGTATGAGGCCCTGGGTTTGATCCTCAGCACCACATAAAAAAGGTATTGTGTCTATCTACAACTAAAAATTTAAAAAAAAAAGAAAAGAAAAGAAAAGAAAATCACCTTTTTCCTTTTTTTTTTATTCTACCATTTTTGCAATCTAAAAAAAAAATAAATAACTGAAGGATCATCAATGAATACTAAAACTGATAGGTAAAAAGTTAGTAGGGAACAGGATATTCATGTGCCAAAAATTATCCCACAAACTACTTGCTAATTGCAAAAGGAAAAAGTTCATTTACAAATGTGTAGGATAATTCATTTTTAAAACCCCAATATTATTAAGAAAAAAGTATTAGAATGTGCTGGTCTTAAAGAAGATCAAAGAAAAATAAAATATGATGTATAAATTTTGGATTGGATCCTACTTTAAAAACAAAAACAAACAAAACAAGGTCTGGAAACAGGCCTCTTAGAATACTAGGCTTACCCAAGAAAGCTACTGAGAGGCAACAACAGAACTTATTCTGAGGTCAATGGAATTAAGTCTGGGAAAAAAATTTAACATTTTCCTTTCCTCCTAGTATTATATTCTTTCAGCCAATAGAAGGAGGTTTTATTAAAAACAGCAACTGTTACTCAAATAATAATAATTTAAAAACAAAAATAGTTCCATCTCTTCAGTTTTTCCTTAACATCAAGATTTTAATTTTTGGTGTTACTTTTATCTAGCAAACATTGTTTTTGTTTTTTTTTTCTGCAATAAAGTCCAGATTTTTCTTGCAATAAAAGAAACAACCCCTATCTGGGTATAGGGGCACATGTCTGTAATCCCAGTGGCTCAGGAGGCTGAGGCAGGAGGATCACTAGTTCAGAGCTAGCCTCAAAAATGGAGAGGTGCTAAGCAACCCAGTGAGACCCTGTCTCTAAATAAAATACAAAATACAGCTGGGGATGTGGCTCTGAGTTCAACCCCGGGTACCAAAACAAAATAAAACAACCGAGGGCCTGCAAGCTAGGGGAACCTGCGACCCACGGGCAGGTCAGGCCCAGCAACCTGCCCAGTGACAGAGCAGCTACACGCGCCTGCATGGAACGCGGATCTGCGACCCACCAGTAGGACAGGTCCAGCGGCCTGCTGAGGGGCAGGCCCGTCCCCTCCCCCAGTGTCTGCAAGGTAGGCGGGACTGTGACCACCGGCAGATCAGCCCCAGCAGCCCGCTGAGGGGCGGAGCCGGCCCCTCCCCCAGGGCCTGCAAGCTAGGGGAACCTGCAACCCACGGGCAGGTCAGGCCCAGCAACCTGCCGAGTGACAGAGCAGCTACATGCGCCTGCAGGGAACGTGGATCTGCGACCCACTAGTAGGACAGGTCCAGCGGCCTGCTGAGGGGCAGGCCCGGCCCGTCCCCTCCCCCAGTGCCTGCAAGATAGGCAAACCTGCGACCCATCGGGAGGTTAGGCCCAGCAACCTGCGGAGTAACAGAGGTGCCCCTCACGCCTGCTGGGAAGGCGGACCTTTGACCGACCAGCAGAGCAGACCTAGGGCCAGCCAGCGTGGTAGACGGATCACACCAATTGGAGGAGGATCACAGCCACTACCTGCCCTGCAAGGGTGATTTTTCAACTATACTAAAGCAATATAAATAAATAGAGGGAAAATTTCAAAAACACAACAGTTTCACCAAGCAGAAAGAAACGCCAGCAGTATGAAAAGACAAGGTAAGAAAGGACCACAGGCAATGCAGGTCAACTCAACTTTAGAAGAGGTAATAGCTGCAACAAATGGAATGTCAGATAGAGAGGTCAGGATATACATGCTTCAGATGATCTGGAGTCTCAAGGAAGAAATGAGACAGCAAAATCAGACAATGAAAGATCACATTGACAAGGAACTACATAAACAAATCCAGGAAGTAAAAGATCAATTTCACAGGGAGATAGAGGTAATAAAAAACAAACAAATAGAAATCCTAGAAATGCAGGAAACAATAAACCAACTTAAAAACTCAATTGAGAATACTACCAGCAGAGTGGATCACTTAGAAGATAGAACATCAGACAATGAAGACAGAGTATTTCAACTTGAAAAGAACATAGACAGCTCAGCAAGTCTGCTAAGAAACCATGAGCAGAACATCCAAGAACTATGGGATAATATCAAAAGACCAAACTTAAGAGTCATTGGGATACAGGAAGGCACAGAACTCCAAACCAAAGGAATAAACAACCTATTCAGTGAAATAATACGAGAAAACTTCCCAGACTTGAAGAATGAGACAGAATCCCAAATCCTAGAAGCCTACAGGACGCTGAATGTGCAAAATCATAAGAGATCCACACCTAGACACATTATAATGAAGATGTCCAACATACAGAATAAGGAGAGAATTTTAAAAGCTACAAGAGAAAGGAAGCAGATTACATTTAGGGGTAAACCAATCAGGATAACAGCTGATCTCTCAACACAGACTCTGAAAGCTAGAAGATCCTGGGATAACATATTTCAAACGCTAAAAGAAAATGGGTTCCAACCAAGAATCGTGTATCCAGCGAAATTAAGCTTCAGGATGGAAGATGAAATTAAAACATTCCACGATAAACAAAAGTTAAAAGAATTTGCAGCTAGAAAACCATCTCTTCAAAAAATCCTTGGCAAAACACTACAGGAAGAGGAAATGGAAAACAACAATGAAAACCAACAGTGGGAGGTAGGACAGTAAAGGGGGGAAAATAATCTAAGAGGAAAACAAATCAGGTTTATTAGCATTAATAAACAAATATGGCTGGAAGAACAAACCATATCTCAATAATAACCCGAAATGTTAATGGCTTAAACTCACCAATTAAGAGACACAGGCTAGTTGAATGGATCACAAAACAAGACCCAACAATATGCTGCCTACAGGAGACGCATTTGATAGGAAAAGATATACATAGACTGAAGGTGAAAGGTTGGGAAAAATCATATCACTGATATGGACTGAGGAAACAAGCAGGAGTGTCCATACTCATATCAAATAAGATAGATTTCAAGCCAATGTTAATCAAAAGGGATAAAGAGGGACACTACATACTGCTCAAGGGAACCATACACCAACAAGACATAACAATCATAAATATATATGCCCCAAACAACGGTGCTGCTATGTTCATCAAGCAAACTCTTCTCAAGTTCAAGAGTCTAATAGACCACCATACAATAATCATGGGAGACTTCAACACACCTCTCTCACCACTGGACAGATCTTCCAAACAAAAGTTGAATAAGGAAACTATAGAACTCAATAACACAATTAACAACCTAGACTTAATTGACACATATAGAATATACCACCCTACATCAAGCAGCTACACTTTTTTCTCAGCAGCACATGGATCCTTCTCAAAAATAGATCATATATTATGTCACAGGGCAACTCTTAGACAATATAAAGGAGTAGAGATAATACCATGCATCTTATCTGATCATAATGGAATGAAACTGAAAATCAATGATAAAAGAAGGAAGGAAAAATCATGCATCACTTGGAGAATGAACAATAGGTTACTGAATGATCAATGGGTTTTAGAAGACATCAAGGAGGAAATTAAAAAATTCCTAGAGTTAAATGAAAACACAGACACAACATATCGGAATCTATGGGACACATTGAAAGCAGTTCTAAGAGGAAAATTCATTGCTTGGAGTTCATTCCTCAAAAAAAGAAAAAACCAACAAATAAATGATCTCATACTTCATCTCAAAATCCTAGAAAAAGAAGAGCAAAACAACAGCAAAAGTAGAAGGCAAGAAATAATTAAAATCAGAGCTGAAATTAATGAAATTGAAACAAAAGAAACATTGAAAAAATTGACAAAACTAAAAGTTGGTTCTTTGAAAAAATAAATAAAATTGACAGACCCTTAGCCATGCTAACGAAGAGAAGAAGAGAGAGAACTCAAATTACTAGCATACGGGATGAAAAAGGCAAGATCACAACAGACACTTCAGAAATACCGAAGATAATCACAAATTATTTTGAATCCTTATACTCCAATAAAATAGAAGACAGCGAAGGCATCGAGAAATTTCTTAAGTCATATAATCTGCCCAGATTGAGTCAGGAGGATATAGACAACCTAAACAGACCAATATCAATTGAGGAAATAGAAGAAACCATAAAAAGATTACCATCTAAGAAAAGCCCAGGACCGGATGGGTATACAGCAGAGTTTTACAAAACCTTTAAAGAGGAACTAATGCCAATACTTTTCAAGCTATTTCAGGAAATAGAAAAAGAGGGAGAACTTCCAAATTCATTCTACGAGGCCAACATCACCCTGATTCCCAAACCAGACAAAGACACTTCAAAGAAAGAAAACTACAGACCAATATCTCTAATGAACCTAGATGCAAAAATCCTCAATAAAATTCTAGCGAATCGGATACAAAAACATATCAAAAAAATTGTGCACCATGATCAAGTAGGATTCATCCCTGGTATGCAAGGCTGGTTCAATATACGGAAATCAATAAATGTTATTCACCACATCAATAGACTTAAAAATAAGAACCATATGATCATCTCGATAGATGCGGAAAAAGCATTCGACAAAGTACAGCATCCCTTCATGTTCAAAACTCTCGAAAAACTAGGGAAAACAGGAACATACCTCAACACTGTAAAAGCAATTTATGCTAAGCCTCAGGCTAGCATCATTCTGAATGGAGAAAAATTGAAGGCATTCCCTCTAAAATCTGGAACAAGACAGGGATGCCCTCTTTCACCACTTCTGTTCAACATAGTTCTCGAAACACTGGCCAGAGCAATTAGACAGACGAAAGAAATTAAAGGCATAAAAATAGGAAAAGAAGAACTTAAATTATCACTATTTGCAGATGACATGATTCTATACCTAGCAGACCCAAAAGGGTCTACAAAGAAACTATTAGAGCTAATAAATGAATTCAGCAAAGTGGCAGGTTATAAAATCAACACGCATAAATCAAAGGCATTCCTGTATATCAGCGACAAATCCTCTGAAATGGAAATGAGGACAACCACTTCGTTCACAATATCCTCAAAAAGAATAAAATACCTGGGAATCAACCTAACAAAAGAGGTGAAAGACTTATACAATGAAAACTACAGAACCCTAAAGAGAGAGATAGAAGAAGATCTTAGAAGATGGAAAAATGTACCCTGTTCATGGATAGGCAGAACTAACATCATCAAAATGGCGATATTACCAAAAGTTCTCTATAGGTTTAATGCAATGCCAATCAAAATCCCAAAGGCATTTCTTGTAGAAATAGAGAAAGCAATCATGAAATTCATATGGAAGAATAAAAGACCCAGAATAGCAAAAACAATACTAAGCAGGAAGTGTGAATCAGGTGGTATAGCGATTCCAGTTTTCAAACTATACTACAGAGCAATAGTAACAAAAACAGCATGGTACTGGTACCAAAACAGGCGGATGGACCAATGGTACAGAATAGAGGACACAGAAACCAACCCACAAAACTACAACTTTCTTATATTTGATAAAGGGGCTAAAAGCATGCAATGGAGAAAGGATAGCATCTTCAACAAATGGTGCTGGGAAAACTGGAAATCCATATGCAACAAAATGAAACTGAATCCCTTTCTCTCACCATGCACAAATGTTAACTCAAAATGGATCAAGGAGCTTGATATTAAATCAGAGACACGGCATCTGATAGAAGAAAAAGTTGGCTACGACCTACATGCTGTGGGGTCGGGCTCCAAATTCCTCAATAGGACACCCATAGCACAAGAGTTAACATCTAGAATCAACAAATGGGACTTACTCAAGCTAAAAAGTTTTTTTCTCAGCAAAAGTAACAATAAGAGAGGTAAATAGGGAGCCTACATCATGGGAACAAATCTTTACTCCTCACACTTCAGATAGAGCCCTAATATCCAGAGTATATAAAGAACTCAGAAAATTAGACAATAAGATAACAAATAACCCAATCAACAAATGGGCCAAGGACTGGAACAGACACTTCTCAGAGGAGGACATACAATCAATCAACAAGTACATGAAAAAATGCTCACCATCTCTAGCAGTCAGAGAAATGCAAATCAAAACCACCCTAAGATACCATCTCACTCCAGTAAGATTGGCAGCCATTATGAAGTCAAACAACAATAAGTGCTGGCAAGGATGTGGGGAAAAGGGTACACTTGTACATTGTTGGTGGGACTGCAAATTGGTGCAGCCAATTTGGAAAGCAGTATGGAGATTTCTCGGAAAGCTGGGAATGGAACCACCATTTGACCCAGCTATTCCCCTTCTCGGTCTATTCCCTAAAGACCTAAAAAGAGCATGCTACAGAGACACTGCTACATTGATGTTCATAGCAGCACAATTCACAATAGCAAGACTGTGGAACCAACCTAGATGCCCTTCAATAGACGAATGGATAAAAAAAATGTGGCATTTATACACAATGGAGTATTACTCTGCATTAAAAAATGACAAAATCATAGAATTTGGTGGGAAATGGATGGCATTAGAGCAGATTATGCTAAGCGAAGCTAGCCAAGCCCTAAACAACAAATGCCAAATGTCTTCTTTGATATAAGGAGAGTAGCTAAGAATAGACTAGGGAAGAAGAGCACGAGAAGAAGACCAACATTAAACAAGGATGAGAGGTGGGAAGGAAGGGGAGAGAGAAGGGAAATTGCATGGAGATGGAAGGAGACCCTCAGGGTTTTATAAGGTTGCATACAAGAGGAACTGAGGGGAAAGGGGAAAATAATACAAGGGGGAGGAATGAACTACAGTAGTGGGGGTAGAGAGAGAAGAGGGGAGGGGAGGGGAGGGGAGGGGGGATAGTGGAGGATAGGAAAGGCAGCAGAATACAACAGACATGAGTATATCAATATGTAAATCAATGGAAGTGCAACTGATGGGATTCTGCAAGCTGTATACGGGGTAAAATGGGAGTTCATAACCCAATTGAATCAAAGTGTGAAATATGATATATCAAGAACTATGTAATGTTTTGAACAACCAACAATAAAAAAAAAATAAAAATAAATATCACGTTAAATAAAAAAAGTGATTAAAAAAAATATAAAACAACCACTCCTAAACAAGTTTGTAGATTTATAAATAACTACCTTCAATAATTTGACTTTGTATTAGTTTCTAATTTACCAAATATTTAATTTTAGTAGGTTTTAATTATACGCCATCTTATAAGGTTTCTGAACACAGATCTTTTCCACAAATTTGAAAAGCCAATCCATAAATTTAAAAAATAAAGCAATCTTATAAAATATGGAAATCAACCTGCAACAGTGAAAAGAAAGCCTCTGAGACATGAAAATTCTAAGAGAAAATAAGAATTTTAAAAGCAAAAGATGACTGGTGTATGTCATAATAAATAGGAAAGAAATCACAATCACATATTCAAAATAAACTACCTATTAGATAAATAAGCCTGAGGTAAGGAAGTTGGAAAAATAATTGTAGATGGATATAGAATTATAGGTGGATAGTTGTTTTCCCTGGTTATACAAAGTTATCCAACTATCTTCTGTCCTGTTATTTTTTTGTATTGGAATTAAACCCAGGCTATTGCACATTAACTTGTTCCTTTTTGTTGCTTGCTTTTGTATATTTAAGTTGGATAACTTCTATATAACTTGTTTTATTAATATTGGGAAAGTATCTGAACTCAATAGAAGATATACAAAGAGCCAAAAAGCATATACAAAGGTGCTCAACAAATCAGGAGTGGTATAATCCCAGTAGTTTGGGAGACTGAGGGAGGAGGATCACCAAGTTCAAAGCTAGTCTCAGCAACTTAGTGAGGCTATGTCTCAAAATAAAATATACATATATATATTTTAAAAAGAAGGGGGCACTGGGAATGTGGCTCAGTGGTTAAGCGCCCCTAGGGTTCAATCCCTGGTATCAAAAAAAAAAAAAAAAAAACCACTGTTCAACATCATTAATCATATACAAAAATACAAATCAAAACTGCTTCACACCAATTAGGAGACTATAATAATATTTTTAAAGGGAAAATAAAAAGTGCTGGTAAAGATGTAGAGAAACTAAATCCCAAGTGTTTCTGGTGTATCTAATGTGAAAACAATCTGACAGTTCCTCTAAAAGGTAAATGTTTATTGTAAAAATAGTAACGAATTGCTATATGACCCAGTAATTCCACTCCTAGGTATGGAATAAAAGAAATTGATCCTTAAACTAGGAATGGAACCACCATATGACCCAACTATCTCATTGCTTGGTATATATCCAAAAGAGCTAAAATCAGCACACTACAGGGATACAGCCACATCAATGTTTAAAACAAAACAATTCAAAACAGCCAAGTTAATGGAACCAATCTAGGTGCACTTTTGATAAGCCTCTCAGGAAATCCTAATATACACAAATGTTTCAGGAATTTGTACAAAGGGTAGAACAATAATTTGAGAAATGACTTTCAGAGTGAAATACTTCAAGATAAGAATTATAATAAACCTACCTGTGTAGCTTTGTCCCTCATGCAAGGTGCAGCTTGCCCATGACTGTCACGAGGCCAGTGCCCAGCTAGGTATGGAGCTGCAAGTGTATCCAGGGAAGAAGTGCGACGGATAATACTGGAAGGGCTTGAGGAAGGAGGTCGCGTTTTGTCACCTAGATTTAAAAAATATGTATTTATTTTAAAAATAGCTTAGGAAGAAAACAAGTTATATAGAAGTTATCCAACTTAAATATACAAAAATAAGCAACAAAAAGGAACAAGTTAATGTGCAATAGCCTGGGTTTAATTCCAATACAAAAAAATAACAGGGCAGAAGATAGTTGGATAACTTTGTATAACCTGGGGAAAAAACTATCCATCTACAATTCTATATCTAGTTATATATTATTCAAAAGCGAGGATGAAACATTAATTCTCAGATGACTAACAAGATTTACCAAGCAAAGACACCCTCTGAAAAATATTACTTTTTAAAGAAAGGTACCACCAAAAGAAGAAGATCGAAAAGATCAGATCAGGGTTTAAGAAGCAGCACTGACAAGCAAATAAATTAACAAACTAATGGATAAACATAAGTAAACATTTACTGTAAAAATAATAACTAAGCAGTTTAAAAAAACTAAAATACTAGATAACAATATGAGAATTGGGATAAGGGTGAATGGACGGGGGAAAAAAAGGGGACTCTATTTTAGCCTAGGGAGTAATGTTTTAAAATTTGGTACTTTATAAATATCATGAACATATATGTCAATAATCAGCTTCAAAGTGCTAGCTGTTAACTTTCTTCTTTTTGGTGGGGTCATGGAGTATTAGGGAATGAACCCGGGATGCTTAACCACTTTATTTATTTATTTATTTTTTAGAGAGAGTGGGGGGGGGAGGGAGGGAGGGAGGGAGGGAGAGAGAGAGAGAGAGAGAGAGAGAATATTTTAATATTTATTTTTTAGTTCTCAGTGGACACAACATCTTTGTTGGTATGTGGTGCTGAGGATCGAACCCGGGCCGCACGCATGCCAGGCAAGCTCGCTACCGCTTGAGCTACATCCCCAGCCCAACCACTTTATTTTAAGACAGGGTCTTGCTAAGTTGCTTAGGGCCTTGATAAGTTGCTGAGGCTGGCTTTAAACTTGCAATCCTCTCGCCTCCCAAGCAGCTGGGATTATAAGTATGCGCCACCGTGACCAGCCTGATAACTTTTTTCTAATGCTCTCTAGTCCTAAGAACTCTGGAGCTGCTTTTTGATGATCTAAAATGCCCTTGACTATTATAACCCTAAACTGGGTGGAGCTGTGTATTTTCTGAATCAGAATCATACTTAGTTCCCTTCTCATCAGCTTATCAGAGACCTGGAGGTTGTGAGGGCTAGCTAGACCACAGCAAGAAAGAGAGGGCAAGTACTAAGAAGTAATGGGGAAGATCTAAAGAACACACAGAAGACACAAGAAAGGAATACTCCAGAGAAAGGAAACACCTACTAGAGGGAAAAGGAAAGAGGAAAAGAATATCAGTTCTATATTATATTTAAATATACAACCAATCACAGAATGTCAAAAGGACTTTAGAGATGTGACCCCAATGTAATCATTATTTCCTTTCTTCACATTTGTGTATCATTCATTTAAGCACATTCTGTGAAATAGGTATTATCCTCATTTGTTAAATGGGGTAGAGAAAAGAGGTAGGCTAAGTACATGGAGAAATTATTTGCTTGTTGTTCAATAGCTAGTTATAGTAATACCATGATCTGAAATCAGGTTTCTTTCCACTATATTTATGTTGCCTCCCTATGGTGAGAGGGAGGGTTTGAAGGCTTAACTCCAGTTCTACGCCTAACAAATTTCTATCTATGAGAGAAACAAAGAATGGGACAATTCCTGCTCTTCAGTATAGGAAACCAGATGCTATGATATAAACAGTCTCAATTAGTATAGACACACACCTAAGAGCCAAAGAATCACTTAAGCATTCTCCTAAAAAAAGGTATACTTGGGGACCCCAAATCAAAACTCTAGGCCTACCAAATCAAAATTTCTAGGGGTGGGGGGAGTAATTTTCTTTAGAACCACATTATCCTTGGCATCCAATAAATGTCTACCTAAATCTCTTTCTTGTTTATAAATTAAAACCTTGTTTTATAATTTTCAGGGAACTAGGAGGGAATAATGAAAAATCACATAGGAAGTCAAACTCATGGCCAAAAAAAATTAGTGACAATTTTTCATATCATTAGTAACATTATTTAAAGTGCCTAGTTATTATCCTACTCCAAACATCAACAGAACCTTCAGAGGAAGGCTTAATAACTTACCAGCTAAAAAGACAGCTTTCAAGATAAAGCTCACTGATCCTTTGCTATTGAGATTACCCTAGGAATGCATAAACCAAATCAACTGAAAGAATCAACCACAAGCTTTGCAAAATGAGTAAGTTTCAGAGTAAATTAAAGGGGTATTTACCAATACATGAATGTTGACTAAAAGATAGTCATGTGGGCTGGGGTTGTGGCTCAGTGGTAGAGCAATTGCCTTGCATGCGTGAGGCCCTGAGTTCGAGCCTCAGCACCACATATAAATAAATAAATAAATAAAATAAGGTATTGGGTCCATCTACAAAAAAAATTATTAAAAAAAAGATAGTCATGTGAATTACTATAGAAAAAGAATGGCAATAAAGCAAATGTAATATATAAGATTATATAAAAAAGAGAAATGAAAACATTGCAAACATCAATTTCTAGTTAATAACTAACTTGATTAACATTTCTCATGTATGAAAACTTACATTCAGGCCTTTTTTTTTTGTGGGGGGGGGGATGGTAGTGGGGACTGAACCCAGGGTCTCACACCTCACACCTGCTAGGTAAATGCTCTACCACTGAGTTACGACTCCAGTCCCCACAAAATGTCAAATATATATATATATATTTTGTTGTTGTTGTTGTTGTAAACGGACTTTATTTTATTTTACTTATTTTTATGTGGTGCTGAGGATTGAACACAGTGCCTCACATGTGTGAGGCAAGTGCTTTGCCACTGAGCTACAACCCCCACCCTCAAATGCCAAGTTTTGATAAATAATCATCAAGTGTCAATCAAGATCACACATGTGGTTTAACCATTGCAAATGAATCTATATATAATTTTCTGTAAGAGAAGAGTGAGGCTGGTTAGAATTAGCAGTGAAAGTGGAAAACATGTTCTGTAAATAAATGGACCTCATTAAAATTATATACAGGGTGCACATCTTTTAAGACTGACTCCTCAAATCTCAGAGTGAAATTAAAGTATTTCAAAACTAATGATCACGTTTAAGACTCTACTTACTTATAAAGAACACTTAAAATGAATTGCAGGATAAACAGGATACAACAAATTCCAAAATGAAAAGAAAGTTGAATACATTAGAGTCATATAGTGTAATATTATAGGCCATTCAAAAGAATAAACACAGAAATTGACATGTTCTGATGTACAGAATCATTGATTATAAACTAAGCAAGTCCTCATACATCTACAAAAGGCAAAATCTCATCTCTTGTTTACAAAAGTAGTTAGAAGTAAATATGAGAAGAATCTGGAGAAAATATGCAACTAACCTTTTGGGAAAAGAATTAGGTTTTTGGGCTGGGGTTGTGGCTCAGCGGTAGAGTGTTTGCCTAGCACGTGCAAGGCCCTGGGTTCGATCCTTAGCACCACATAAAAAAATAAATAAATAAAAGGTATTGTGTGCAACTACAACTAAAAATAAAATTAAAAAAAAAAAAAAAAAGAATTAGGTTTTTAATTTCTATAGACATTTCTGTACTGTTTGAATTTTTTGTAGGGCGTTTATAGCCAGAGAAAAGATAGAAATAACAAAATTTAAAAACTAAGTTACTGATTTTTTGAAATAATAAAATGTTGAAATATATATAAATGAATGCATTTGATTTCTGAACTTTTCATAGCTTATAGTATCTGGCTTTGGGGAAACTATGAGCCACAGGCAAAATCTGGTTTATACCTGTTTTATTTATATGGCAAGCTAAAAATATTTTGCATTTTTAAATGGTTTTGAAAAAAATAAAAATAATATTCTGTGATATATAATAAAATTCAAATTTCAATGTCTATAAAGTTTTATGGGACACAGCAATATTCATTTATATATTATATATAACTGCTTTTATACTGTAAAGGGAGAATTATGTATGTGTAGCAAAAACCTCATGAGGTACCCTCATAACTTCACAATATGCCTGAGAATACAGGCATATGCTACCACACAAAGCTTAAAATATCAAACCAAACAGAATATTAAATATTATTGTTAAAAATATTCAATAAGAGGCTACACTTATTTTATGATAGCACACTTCCCTTGATCTGCTTTTTATTCCATCACTGTTAATCCTTTTTATTTTATAGCCATACTTATGATGCTCTTGATTTGTTGATTATACAGATCAATTTCATTAAAGTCCAAAGATAACAAGTCTTTAGGTATATTTTGTATCAAATTAAAAGAGAAAAATTGTGCTTTCATAGTTGCTACAAAGAAATACTGGAGAGATTTGGTGGGAAACAACAAAACACAAAATATATATACACACACAAACACACATATATAGCTAATAAAATTACCTGAGGAGTGTAATGCTTGTTTATTTTTTTTTGTGTATATCTTTGCAATCTATTTTATATATATTTGACAAAAGAGACTGTGAAATATTTAGCCATGCAGAATATGTGACCAGACCAGAGCATGTGTAGGAAGACTTTTTGGTAATCTTTAACTCTACCCTAAAATGATGGACTACAAGTTATTATGTGTTACCTACACTTCGATCAGTAATATTAGCAAATCCCCAAGTGTTAGAAACATTAGTTTGTTTCCCTTGTACATTTTTTATTCATATTACAATGCTGTTACTGGGTGGTCCTTTTTAAACAAAACATTATTTGCAAAACAGAGGGTATTATTTGTTTTTAAAGCTTTTGTAAATAAAGGCTTCAGAAATGTTAAAAAAATATTAAATAAATGTATGTATACGACTACATTAACAAAGCTACCATTCTAATTTTATATAATGGCAAATACTTTGCCCGTTATTCCCTGTACATGTGAAGACATTTTTTAAGACCTGTCTTCAAATTGCATTACATTATTGTTTTAGTAAGAGACTTACATAGTTACAAGTATGAAAGTTTAGTTGCTGGTAATGTGACCCAGATAACAAAAAGATTCAATTCCATTAAGATAATAGTTACAACAGCTGTGTTGCCAATAATCACAAAAACTGCTTCACAGATATGTCTCATGTACATAATAGGCTTTCAAAATGACAATTATTTCACCAAAACAATGCCAATTTGTTATAAATACTAACCATCTCTCCATGTACAGACTACTTTTCAGTATGTTTTGAATCAACAGAAAAGAAACACATGTAGTATATATCCACAAGTTCAAGAAAACATGTCCTCTCACTATTAATTCTGAAACTTGAAAAGCAATAAATACACATACTCACACTACCTAAAAAAATTAATCCCTACTGGAATAGTCACAAGAAGACTGTTCTAAGCTAGAAGCAGAAAAGGGGTACACATAACGATGTAAAGTGGTGTATATCATTAAAATCAAATTACTAAAAGCTGTCAGGTACTTTAAAAAATATTTGTTTATTTTATTTATTTATTTTTATGTGATGTTGAGGATTGAACACAGGGCCTCGCACATGCTAGGCGAGCACTCTACCTCTGAGCTACAACCCCAGCCCTGTCAGGTACTTTTTACATCCCAGTTATTGCTTCAGTTTCCCAGCAGTGTGCTAAACAAACAAACCTTACAAATAGGTCTAATTTCAATTTAAGTATTTTTAACTATCCAAGAGTTGAGTTTTTCATCAGGCCTCCCAAGATTATTAAAATTATTATTAATTATTACTTCTACAATGAAAACAGAGAATAGAAGAGTTATACATGGTCACAGATAAAAATACTAAACATCTTTGGTTTTGAACTTCCTTCATTTAACCCATTCATTTAAAAATTTTCAGAACCGTGATCAGTGCTAGGTCCTAGAAAATATAAAGAATAAGTTATAGGTAGGTGCAGTGGTGCATGTCTGCAATCTCAGTGATTTGGGAGGCTGAGGCAAGAGAATCTCAGGTTCAAAGTCAGCCTCAACAACTTAGTGAGACTTTATCTCAAAATAAAAAAATAAAATGGGTTGGGGATGTAGCTTAGTGGTAAGTGATACTCGGTTCAACCCCCAGTATCAAAAAAATAAAAACAAGGGCTGGGGATGTGGCTCAAGCGGTAGCACGCTCGCCTGGCATGCATGCGGCCCGGGTTCGATCCTCAGCACCACATACAAACAAAGCTGTTGTGTCCGCCGAAAACTAAAAAAATAAATAAATATCAAAATTCTCTCTCTCTCTCTCTCTCTCTCTCAAAAATAAATAAAAAATAAAATAAGTTACAGCCTATAGTAAAGAACACTTTATACACCTAGCTTGTCATTATACCATTTCCATCCAAGTTCCCCAAACTAATATGATTTTGTGCCCTAATTATGAGAGGTTACAAGAGGGGAGGGAAACTCAAAGAGGAAAAGGTTCCCAGCCTAAGTGAACAAAGCTTGCATTTGTTTATTTTTGTGATACTGAGTATTTTAATCCAGTGGTGATTTACTACCTAGATACTCTCCTAGCCCTTTTTTATATTTTATTTTGAGAAAAGGTACTGCTAGATTGATGAGGCTGGGATTGAACTTGTCATCCTCCTGTCTCAGATTCTCAAGTGGCTGGAATTACAGGTGTGTACCACCATGCCCAGTTAAAGACTATATTTATAAGGCAGTCCACAGGAAGAGAATGACAGCTGACAAAACACTTTGGGACTTGGCATCATCAATTTCACTTTTGGGCCTACATTGTCTCAATCCCTACCAAGTCCACAGAGTTGCAGCCTATGCCATGCTCTTGCTTCCCTCTAGGTCTTCTCTACCTAAATCACCCTCATAATCCTTTTCTTTGGTTTGGTTAAACCACACACAACCTTTAAAATTCAGTTCAGATGTTACTTCCTCTGGAAAAATCTTCCTCAAAGAGCTACTCAAACCCAAGAAACGTATCAGCAGAAGCTAGGTCAAAAGCCTCTCCTGTGTACTGCTACAGCATGGCTCACTGAAAAGGTCTTTGGACTATTCCTGCGAGGTTTTGCAGGGTATCAACTTATTTTCCTCCCATCCCTATGATTAGATGGTACCTGAAGATTAGATGGTACCTGAGAAGGTATCTCTTTAAATGGTCAATGAAAAATCAATTTTCTTGGTCAACTACAATAGATCATTTATCCTAAATGAGGTGAACTTGAAAAGAAGTGGAGAGAAGAGATTGACTTCTAATGCTATTGTCTTCTATCAACAAGAAGGTTCTATGCAAGAAATTCAGATTTTTTTTTAATTCAAGGTAAATAAAAAATGACAACTCCAATTTGACTTTTTTAAAAATTAAGCCTTCAGGGCTGGGTTTGTGGCTCAGTGGTAGAACACTCGCCTAGCACATGCGAGGCCCTGGATTCGATCCTCAGCACCACATATAAATAAATAAAATAAAGGTATTGTGTTCAACTACAACGAAAAAATAAATATTTTTTAAAAATTAAGCCTTCAGAGAGGTTTCCTACATACAGCAGGGTGTGGCACTGAAAATTTCAGTCAGTGCTTTAGGCTCTGACTACCAGTACCAACCAGTTGAACTGGTTCCTACATAATTACAATGGTAGGAGACCATCCCAAATCATGGCCTGTAGGTATTACTTTACACAGGTTCTATAGAGCTTATTGTATTAGACTAGGTATTTGTAAAACTTGAACTTGATCAAGCTATATTCCTGGAAAAAAAATCAACAAGCAGAAAAGATAAATAAGACATGTTCATTTGTTCAAAAAAAAAAAAAGAAAGAAAAACACTTATTTTTTTCCAAGTATGAAAATGACAAATACATAAAGAAAGAAAAAATTCCCAATAGGCCAATCTCCACAAACACTTTTGTATTTATTTCCAGAAAGCTGTGTTACATTTATACACTTTCATTTTATATTTCCAGGGCAATAAATAAGCTCTTCCTAAATTGCTTAGAGCCCAAGTGGCCGAGGCTAGCCTTGAACTTGGGATCCTCTTGCCTCAGCCTCCTGAGTTGCTGGGAGTATAGGCATCCACCACTTCATCCAGCTCACATCACTATTTTAATAAGATATATGCTATCTTTTTTCAATTTCTTTTTTCCGGTGGTGATGCTGGGGATTGAACCCAGGGCCTTGTCCATGCTAGGCAAACACTCTACCAACTGAGCTATATATATACCCCAGACCTCAAATTTGTTCTTTTTAGATATACGTGACCGTAGAGTGTATTTTGACATACATAGAGTATGACTTATTCTAATTGGGATCCCATTCTTATGGTTATACATGATGTGGATTTTCATTGGCATTCATATGTGAACATAGGAAAGTTACATCTGATTTATTCTACTGTCTTTCCTATTCCCCATCTCTTCACTTCATTCCCCTTTGTCTAACCCAATGAACTTCTATTTTCCCCCCAACCTCCACTGTGTGTTAGCAGCCATATATCGGAACATTCGGCCTTTCGTTTTGGGGGGGATAGGCTTATTCGGCTTAGCTTGATAGTCTCCAGTTCCATCTATCTACCAGCAAATTCCATATTCTCATTTTTATTTATGGCTGAGAAATATTCCGCTATGTATATAAACCACATTTTCTTTATCTATTTATCTGTTGAAGGGCACCTAGGTTGGTTTCATAGCTTTGCTACTGTCAATTGAGCTGCTATAAACATTGATATAGCTACGTTACTGCAGTATGCTGATTTTAAGTCCTCTGGATAACTAGATCAAACAGTGGTTCCATTCCAAGTTTCTGAGGAATCTCTATACTGCTTTCCAGAGTGGTTGAACCAATCTGCAGTCTCAATAGCAAAGTATTTTTAATTTGCATATCTCTAGTTGATAAGAGATGTTGAACATTTTTTTCATATATTTGTTGACTGTTCAAATCTCTTCTGTGAAGTGCCTGCTCAGTTCCTTTGCCCATTTATTGACTGGGTTATTTCTTTTTTGGTGGTAAGTTTTTGAGTTTTTATATATCTAAAGTGCAGATATATGCCATTTTATTGGATGGATACACCACAATTTAATCCCATAATGATGGACACTTTCAATGACATATTTTTTACAACTATCTCTGAAAAAATTCTAGATATCAGATTGCTATACCCAAGGTGACACATAAATTAAAATTTTAAGTATTCCCAAAGAGTCATACACATATAATTATGTAATATGTACTCTTTTGTGTCCCAGCTTCTTTCACTGAGTATAATGCCTGTAAGAATCATCTTTGTTGCACATATCAACAGTTCATTTCTTTTTATTGCTGAATAATCTTCCACTATGTTACGGTGTGGATTTGAGGTGTCTCTCAAAAGCTCCTGTGTTAGTGCAAGAATTTTCAGAGGTGAAATGACTGAACTGAGAGATCTGTAACCTAATAAGCCCATTTCCATTTGAATGGACTGAGTGGTAACTATAATAACACCTGAAGACTAAATAATACTCTACTGAATAACCCTTGGATAGTAGAAGAAATCAGGGATGAAGTAAAAAAAAAAAACAAAAACAAAAAAAACACACACACACTTAGAGGTAAATGATATCAGCAACACAACAAAAATCTCTAGGACACTATCTATGAAGGCAGTTTTAAGAGGAAAAGTTCATTGCACTAAGCACAGTCTTTAAAAGAATGTAAAGTCACCAAATAATATCTAATGTTATATCTCAAAACCATAGAAAGAGACGAACAAATCAACACAAAAAGCAGTAGAAGAGCCAGAAATCAATGAAATTAAAACAAAATTTTAAAAAATCGATAAAACAGAAAGTTAGTTCATACTTTTTGTGTCCTAAGAAATCTTTGGAGTAGATCCCTGGATCAAGATTTGTTCCTGTTTTCTTCTATTAGTTTCTCAAATTCAGCCTTCACATTTAGATCTCTGATCCATTTGAACTTCCTTTTTGTGTAGAGTTTGAGGAAAGAGTTAAGGGTTATCCCTCCTGGTGATGGATATTCATTTGTTCCAGAACCATTTGTTGAAAATACAATTTTTTAATACTTGATTGAAGTTTATTTAGCTCACAGTTTGAAGGCTGGGAAGTCCAAGAATATGACACTAACATCTGGCAAGGGCCTTCTTACTGTGCAACACTCAGCAAAAGGTGGAGGAGGAACGGCAAGAAAACATACATGAGAGAAAGCAGGATGGGGACTTCCCACTCCCCGGATAATGACATTATAGTTCATTCCTGATGGGAGAGTCTGCATGATCCAATCATCCCTTATTAATCCCATTTTACAACAGTATTAAATAGGATATGAAGTTTCCAGTATGTAAACATGGAAAGTTATGTATTATCCCAATACATTTATGTAATATCATAAGCACATCACATATATTTATGAAATATATATCATAAACGTATATATATGTATATATATTAGTATTCATGTGGTTACATTCAAACCACAGCAAGTATATAATAGTATAAAACATTCATTGCGGAAAGAATAGTCTATTCAATAAATGGTTCTGGGAGACTGGATATTCATATGTACGAGAATAAAATTAGACGCCTATCTCTCACTATGCACAAAAAAAACCCTCAAAATAGTTCAAAGACTAAATGCAAAATTCCAAACTACGGGACAGCTAGAAGAAAACATTCCAAGACATTGTTATAAGCAAATAGATTTTGGATTAGACCCCAAATTCACTGACCTATCTTTGACACCTTCATTGAAGTATGTAGACTATTTCTGGATATTCTATTCTGTTCTATTGATCTGTATCTCTGTCCAGGCAGTATAGTATAAATTCATCAACTTTATTATTATTCAATATTGTTTTGGCTGTTTTGGTCTTTGCAGTTTCATATAAACTTTAGGACCGCAATAAGAATTGTCATCCTTGATTCGTTACTGATCTTATGAAGAAATATACTGGCTATTGACTTATATTATATACTTATATATGGTATAATCAAGCAACTTATTACTTTAACATAAAGAGATATTCAATTTTACCAAATACTTTTTCTGTAGAAATTGAAATATCATGTGGCTTTCCTTCTTTGTTCTTAAATAACAATGAAATAATTCATTGTCAGTAGTAGTCATAATCTAAAAAGTCACATGAACACTGCATTTGCAAATACCAAACCACCAGTTCTAGGGGAAATATAGTGTTATATTCCTGTGGGTCTCTAATCACAACATTTTCCTCAACCACTCAATAACCTCGTGCAATGCATTTTTCTGCTTAAAAATGTTGGCACTTAAAAAAAAAATGTTAGCACTTTAACAGTATCCTTAGGGGCCATCTTAATAACACAATCATTAACAAAAAGCAAAAAAACAGTCACACTAAATAGACTAAAAAGGACATTTGTTTATAGTATGAAAGGTAAAAGAAAGCAGAGTTCCGTGTTTGATCTTAGCTAGAACATGCATGTTGGAACATGCTCAAATTTCCATTGCACATGCATGTCCACAAATGACTACAAACACACCATAGTGTTGACTTTGCAGTTAACAAATAAATCTTAGCTAATAGGTAAATCTGCAAATACACAATCTACAAATAGTAAGGATTGACTGTATACTGAATTTTTACTTATCAAACTTGCATACTTAACATAAACTCTGGATTTGACTTAATAATATTTTGTTTAAAAGATTTGTGTTTGTAATCATGTAGGATACTGTTCTGCAGTTTTCTTACAGTGTCACTATGTAGCTTTGTTATTAGAATACTATTACCTCCTAAAATGAGTTGGGATATTATCTCTTACATTTTCTGGAAGGACTTATGGGCAATTAGTATTTCTTTCTTTCTTCAAAGTTTGACAGAATCCGCTATTAAAATCATCTGGACCACATACCAACAAACATGTTGTGTCCGCCGAGAACTAAAAAATAAATATAAAAAAAATTAAAAAATAAAAAAAATAAAATAAAATAAAATAAAATCATCTGGTCTGGAGTTTTCTTGATGGGAAGGTTTTTTAAAAGTATCAATTCAATTCTTCTACTAGATACAATGACATTTGTTTCTATTTCTTCTTCTGTCAGTTTTGATAACCTCTTTTTAAAAAATTTTAATTGTAGATGGACACAATGACTTTATTTCTTTATGTGATACTGAGGATGGAACACAGTGCCTCACAAGTGCTAGACAAGCACTCTACCCCTGTGCCACAACTTCAGTCCTTGAACAGCCTCTTTTAAGGAATTTGTCTAGTTCATTTGGGTTGGTGTATTTACTGGAATAAAGTTGTCCACAATGTTCCTTTATTACATTCTTAACTTTTGTAGGACCTGTAGTAACATCTATTTTTTTCATTCTTGCCATGATAATTTGTATCCTTTCCCACTTCACCAATCTAAATGAAGATTTATCAATCAATTTTTGGGGGGAGTAGGCAGTTCTGGGGATTGAACTCGGGGGTACTCGACCACCACGCCACATTCTCAGCCCTATTTTACATTTTTTTATTTAGAAACAAGGTCTCACTGAGTTATTTATTGCCTTCCTTTTGCTGATGCTGGCTTTGAACTCACAATCCTCCAGCTTCAGCCTTCTGAGCCACTGGGATTACCGGCCTGCACTGTGCATAGCTTAGCAATTATTTTTTTTCTTTTTTTATACCTTTATTTATTTATTTTTATGTGGTGCTAAAGATTGAGCCCAGTACCCCACGTGTGCTAGGCAAGTGTTCTACCACTGAGCTACAACCCCAGCTCTTATAAATAAACTATATCCTTTCAAAGAATCAACTTATGGGGCTGGGGTTGTGGCTCAAGGGATGGAGCTCTCGCCTAGCATGCATGAGGCAGTGGGTTCGATCCTCAGCACCACATAAAAATAAAATAAAAAGGTACTGTGTCCACCTACAACTAAAAAATAAATGTTTTTTTTAAAAAAGAACCAACTTATGATTTCACAGATTTTAATTATATAATACTTTTCTAATTCACTGATAGCTATCTTTATTATTCCTTTCTTCTATTTACTTTGAATTTAATTTGTTCTTTTTCTAGCTTCTTAGAAGTGAGATTATTACTCTAGGTCTTTCTTTCAAACTATTTTAAATATAAAATATTTATATTACATAAAATAATATAAATTATTAAAGGAACATTTATGATTGTCCCTTTAAACATGGTTTAATTGTATCCCCCCATATTTGTGCTGTGTTTTCATTACTAATTAGTTTCAAATATTTTGTCAGTTTTTTCTTTGCCCACGGATTATCCAGGTTTTTTTTCCCAATTTCTAAATATTGAGGAGATTGCTCTATGCATTTTTAAAAATATTTTATTTTTTAGTTTTAGGTAGACACAATATCTTTATTTTTATTTTTATGTGGTGCTGAGAAACGAACCCAGTGCCTCACGCATGCCAGGCGAGCGCACTACCACTTGAGCCACATCCCCAGCCCCAACCCATGCATCTTTCTATTACTGATTTCTTATTTAATCTTGTTGTTGTCAAAGAATATATTCCAAATGATTTCATTCCTTTCAGTAATACTAGATTTCATTATGAAAGTCTTTGCTCAGCATATGGCTTATCTTGGTGAATGTTTCATGTGCAGTTGAAAAGAATGTATAGTGTTCTTGGTTGCCCTATAAATGAAAATTAGGTTTTATTTGTTGACAATGTTGCTAAGTCTTCTAAATCCCAAGTGATTTTCTGTCTACTAATACTAGGAAATAAATGTTGAACTCTGACTTCATGGATTTTAAAACTCTGCAACTAATTTGAATTAATTTGTTTGTGATGAACTCATCCTATTATCATTAGGAAATTCTGTTGAATCAGCTTTCTATTACTGTAACAAATACTTGACATAAATCAACTTAAAATGAGGAGAGGTTTACTCTGTCTCAGTTTTGGAGGTTTCAGTCCATGACTGGTTGGCCCATTATTTTAGGCCTGTGGCAACACAGTGTATCATAGTAGGAGCAGGTGGTAGTGGAGGGTTGTTCACCTCATTACTGAGGTGCACACGAAAAACAGGACAGGGTCCCATAAGCCCCTCCATAGGCATGCTATTTATTGACCTAAAATCTCCCATTAGGCTCCACCTTCTAAAAGACTCTATCACTTCCCAATACCACCACCCCAGGATCAGGCTTTTAACACACAGGCTTTTGGGGGACATTCCACATCTAAATTATAGCATAAATGTTCCTCTTTTTTTCCTTGGTAGTATTACTTATTCTGTAGTCAACATTTTTTCTTTTCTTTTTTTGTGGGGGGGGGACAGCAGAGAGGGCAGTGCTGGGGATCCAACCCTTGGCCTCATTCATACTAGGGAAGCTATAACCCTAGACCTACTTGAACTAGTAATCATAGTTCCAGCTTTCAAATATTCAATTTTGTATAATGCATCTTTTCCCATCTTCATATTTTCAAACTGCTTCTTTCTTTTAGAGTGTACACAGTTGGATCTTGGTTTTGGTTACACCCAGTCTGGCAATCTCTATTTTAATTGAAATGTTTAAACCAATTAATATTACATTATCATACCAATCTACCATCTTGTTATTTATTTCTTATTTGTCCTAGCTGTTCTGTTCTTTTTTTCTCTTTTCCATCATAATTTTTGCCTGCTTAATAATCTACTAACCCATTAGACATATTTCTTTTATTTTTTACCTTACTGCCCTGAGGATTTTTAATATACATCTTTTAACTCATCACAGTGTACCTTCAAATAAAATAATATCACTTTACATATAACACAGACCCTTATGACTGCATATTTCCCTTGCTGTTTGTTATCCTTTGTGGAATGACTGTCACGGGTTTATGTACACATTAAAATCCATAATATTTTATTACCATTTTGCTTTAATGCAATTATCTTTTATTAAAGAAATCACATGATAACTAAAAAATTCTCTTAATCATTTGCTATTTCTTGCACTGTTTATTTCTTTGTAAGCTAAGTTCCCACCTGATAACATTTTCCTTCCCCATGAAGAACTACCTTTAAAATTTCTTATAGCGCAGGCTTCTCTCAGATTTTGTTATGTATAAAAAAGTAGCCCTCACCTGGGCATGGTGGTGCATACCTGTAATCCCAGGTACCCAGGAGGCTGAGAAAGGAGGATTGAAACTTCAAGACCATCCTGGGTAACTTTAGTGAAACCCTATCTCAAATGAAAAATAAGTGGCTGGGACTGTAGCTCAGTGGCAGGCGGATTGCCTAGCATGTGGGAGGCAGTGGGTTTGATCCTTAGCACCACATAAAAATAAACAAAACTAAAAGGCATTCTGTCCATACACAACTACAAAAACATTTTTTAAAAAAAATGAAGAGTAAAAAAAGACTGGGGATATAGTTAAGTGCTACAGTGCCCCTGGGTTCTATTTCTAGTAACTAATGTGCATGCGCGCGCGCACACACACACACACACACACACACACACACACACACCAATCCTCATTTTGTAGGATATTTTTGCCAGGTATAAAATTCTGTAGGGTTTGGGTTTGCAGGTTTATTTTTACCTTCCAACATTTCCAACAGATGACATTCCATTTTGTTCTGCCTTCTGCTATTTCTCACAAAAAATCTGTCATATTTTTTGCAGGGGGAGGGGGTTTCAAATTGGTCATCTTTTTGGGGGGGGGGTTCATTTGTACATAAAATGCCCTTTGGGGGAGGGTTTGGGTTGTAGCTCAGTGATAGAGCATTTGTCTGGCACATGTGAGACACTGGGTTCCATCCTCAGCACCACATAAAAATAAATAGCTAAGGCCAGGCACAGTGGTGCACGCCTGTAATCTCAGTGGCTTGGGAGGCTGAGAGACAAAGATCACAAGTTCAAAGCCAGCCTCAGCAACTTAGTGAGGCACCAAGCAACTCATCTGGACCCTATCTCAAAATAAAATACAAAATAGGGCTGAGGATGTGGCTCAGTGGTTGAGTGCCCCTGAGTTCAATCCCAGGTACCACTGCCCCTCGCAAAATAAATAAGTAGATAAATAAAATAAAGGTATTGGGTCCATCTACAACTAAAAAAAGAAAAAAGGAAAGCCCCTTTCATTTACCTATTTTAAAATCTTCCTAGCACTAGTTTTTTGCTATTTGATTATGAAGTGTTTTGGTATGGTCTTCTGTTTATTCTGCCCACCTGGGATTAACTGACTTCTTGAATCAATTAAGTTTATAAGCCAATTTTTATAAAGCTGTGAAAATTTTTAGCCTTTAAAAAAAAAAACTATCTTTCTGCCTTTCTGCCTCCTTCTGAGAGTACAATCACATTTGTGTTGTCCCATGGATCACAGAGTTTCTGTTCATTCTTTCTTTAATATTTCTTCTGGGTTTAATTTTTAAGTAGTTTCTATTGCTATGCCTTCAAGTTCACTGATCTTTTTCATCCGATAAAAATTGCTGTTATCTACTATTAACCCTAATTAGTCAATTTTTTATTTCAACTCTTTCTCATCTTTAGAAATTCCAATGTTTTAATATTTTATTTCTACCTTGAATTAAATTATTTTCCTTTAAAGTATTTTTTTTTTTGCATGTATTGTCTGTTTTAAAGTATGCCTGCTAACTTCATCATGTGTTGTTCTTTCTTTCTTTTTTGAGACAGGGTCTTGCTATGTAGCCCAGGCTGGACTCAATTCCCATCTTAGCCTCCAGCTGGGATTACACTGTAAACCACTATATCCAGCTAATCTCCTGTTACTTCTTAGACTGTCTCTAATGACTTAGTTTTTTCCTCATTGTAGTTTACATTTTTTTGCTTCTAGTAAATTATTTTACTGAATACTGGATGCTGTTATTATATTTTGAAGTATGTGGATTTTGTTATCTTCCTTTAATGATCGTTGGGCATTGTTCTGAAAGTCAGTTATAAAATCTGTAGATCAGCTTGATCTTTGAAGTTCGTTTTAAGCTTATTTAAGACAGTCCTTTTTCTAAGTTAATTTAATTCTACTGCTGAGAGACAATGATAGAGACTTTTGGAGTCTCTACTGGATAATGAAAATATTACCCTACCTGGTCAGTACGAGAACAACTCCCTGACTTTGAGCTCCTCAGCCATTCCTTGTCCAGCTTTTTGGATTTTTACAGTATACAGAGTCTATATGCTCCTTTAGCAAAGGCTAAAGGAAACCCCTATGTAGATTTCTAGAGCTCTTGTTCTACACAACTTACTCTTCTATGAAACTCTTTTTAGCCACTACAACCGCTAATCTCTATCTCATCAATTCAACCACATCCATTATGTTCTAACTGAGATCCCCCTTATATGGTCTGAAATGTGTATTCTGGCAGAAATAAGAGCAATCATAGAGTTTCTATTCTTTCCTTTTCTTGGGAATCACATAACCCACAAGAGCCTATTGTCCAAATCTAAAAACAGTTGTATCTTTTGTTCAATTTTCTTATTGTTTACTGTAAAAAGGATTATTTCCCCATCATGGCCAGAAAGAGAATTCTCACTATGTTCAAGAAATTATAATTTAAAGCTGGATGCAGTGGCATATGCCTGGAATCTTAGCACCTGGGGAGGCAGGAGGATCCCAAGTGCAAAGCCAGCCTTAGCAACATAGCAGGGCCCTAAGCAACTCAGTGAGACACTGTGTCTAAATAAAATACAAACAAGGGCTGGGGATGTGGTTTAATGGTTAAGTGCTCCTGAGTTCAATCACTGGTACCAAAAAAGAAAAGAAAATCATAATTTAAACTCAATTATTGATTCCTAACTTATCATCGAAAACTAAAAACAAATCTTTTGCTGAGTTGTTATACTCATGGTACCATTTTCTATGCATTAAGGACTACATAATGCTACATTTGCTGTTGTTTTGCTCTTCCTTTCCAAACTTCTGAAATGGAAATGAGGAAAAACACTCCATTCACAATATCCTCAAAAAAATAAAATACTTGGGAATCAACCTAACAAAAGAGGTGAAAGACTTATACAATGAAAACTACAGAACCCTAAAGAGAGAAATAGAAGAAGATCTTAGAAGATGGAAAATATATCCTGTTCATGGATAGGCAGAACTAACATCATCAAAATGGCGATATTACCAAAAGTTCTCTATAGGTTTAATGCAATGCCAATCAAAATCCCAATGGCATTTCCTGTAGAAATAGATAAAGCAATCATGAAATTCATATGGAAAAATAAAAGACCCAGAATAGCAAAAGAAACTCTAAGCAGGAAGTGTGAATCAGGTGGTATAGCAATACCAGATTTCAAACTATACTACAGAGCAATAGTAACAAAAACAGCATGGTACTGGTACCAAAACAGGCGGGTGGGCCAATGGTACAGAATAGAGGACACAGAGACTAATCCACAAAGTTACAACTATCTTATATTTGATAAAGGGGCTAAAAGCATGCAATGGAGGAAGGATAGCATCTTCAACAAATGGTGCTGGGAAAACTGGAAATCCATTTGCATCAAAATGAAACTGAATCCCTTTCTCTCGCCATGCACAAAAGTTAACTCAAAATGGATCAAGGAGCTTGATATTAAATCAGAGACACGGCATCTGATAGAAGAAAAAGTTGGCTACGACCTACATGCTGTGGGGTCGGGCTCCAAATTCCTCAATAGGACACCCATAGCACAAGAGTTAACATCTAGAATCAACAAATGGGACTTACTCAAGCTAAAAAGTTTTTTTCTCAGCAAAAGTAACAATAAGAGAGGTAAATAGGGAGCCTACATCATGGGAACAAATCTTTACTCCTCACACTTCAGATAGAGCCCTAATATCCAGAGTATATAAAGAACTCAGAAAATTAGACAATAAGATAACAAATAACCCAATCAACAAATGGGCCAAGGACCTGAACAGACACTTCTCAGAGGAGGACATACAATCAATCAACAAGTACATGAAAAAATGCTCACCATCTCTAGCAGTCAGAGAAATGCAAATCAAAACCACCCTGAGATATCATCTCACTCCAGTAAGATTGGCAGCCATTCTGAAGTCAAACAACAACAAGTGCTGGCAAGGATGTGGGGAAAAGGGTATACTTGTACATTGCTGGTGGGACTGCAAATTGGTGTGGCCAATTTGGAAAGCAGTATGGAGATCCCTTGGAAAGCTGACCCAGCTATTCCCCTTCTTAGACTATTCCCTAAAGACCTTAAAAGAGCATATTATAGGGATACTGCTACAACGATGTTCATAGCAGCACAATTCACAATAGCTAGACTGTGGAACCAACCTAGATGCCCTTCAATAGATGAATGGATTAAAATGTGGCATTTATACACAATGGAGTATTACTCTGCACTAAAAAATGACAAAATCATGGAATTTGCAGGGAAATGGATGGCATTAGAGCAGATTATGCTAAGTGAAGCTAGCCAATCCCTAAAAAACAAATGCCAAATGTCATTTTTGATATAAGGAGAGCAACTAAGAACAGAATAGGGAGGAAGAGCATGAGAAGAAGATCACCATTAAACAGGGACAAGGGGGGGAGGGAAAGAGAAAGAGAAGGGAAATTGCATGGTAAAGGAAGGAGACCCTGATTGTTATACAAAATTACATATAAGAGGAAGTGAGGGGAAAGGGAAAAAAAACAAGAGAGAAATGAATTACAGTAGATGGGGTAGAGAGAGAAGATGGGAGGGGAGGGGAGGGGAGGGGGGATAGTAGAGGATAGGAAGGGCAGCAGAATACAACATACATTAGTATGGCAGTATGTAAAAAAGTGGATGTGGAACCGATGTGAATCTGTAATATGTATATGGGGTAAAAATGGGAGTTCATAATCCGCTTGAATCAAATGTATGAAATATGATATGTCAAGAGCTTTGTAATGTTTTGAACTAATAATAAAAAAAATTAAAAAAGGACTACATAATGAAGATAAAAATGAAATAATTAAATAGAACTAACTATAAACAATATTTATTAGGCATTGTGCTAATTGTTTTCTACACATCACTTCATTAAAACCTCACAATAGGGCTGAGGATATAGCTCAGTTAGCAGAATGCTTGCTTCACATGCCCAAGGCCTTGGATTCTAATCCCCAGCACCACACACACACAAAATAAAACCCACCAACAAAATAACACAATTATTCATCAATTCAACAAATATTAAGCACCTACTATCAGTGTAGATTCTTCTATAATATAGTCTTGAGCACAAAAGTAAACATATAGGGCCTTTAAGACTTTATATTCTATCATAGATCATTCTACACTCCAGATGAAGAAAGTAAGTAGTCTGTCACACAATTTATAAGAGGCCGAGCCATGGCTTGAGTGTAGATCTCTTTAAAATTAAATTTGAGCAACATCTAAACCACTATATTGAAAGGTCACTCACAGACTAGTGAGAAATGCAGATAATTAAGTACATATAACACAATATGCTAAATACTGTAAGAGTGATATGCACTGCTGGAAAAGGATTCACAAGGCACCTCCTGCATTTTACTATAAACATCAAGAAGAATTCCAGTAATACTTTTAACACTGTGTTTGGAAATTTTCTTAGTTATTTCATCTACTTAATTAGCACATTTCCTACTCCATGCTACTGAAGGCAAATGTTGCTAAGCTTTCTGCATCCACATTAACAAGGATCTCCCTTACTCCAGTTTCAGCAATATGCTTCTCATTTCTTTTTGAGTCCTTGCCCACAACTTCCTCAAAGTCTAGAATCATACTAAGTCTGTATAAGGAAATTTCTCTAGTATGACTGACAAAATCCTTCAACCTCTACCCATTCTCAAGGCCACCCCCACATTTCTACATAATTGTTGAGGCAACACCACCCCCTTGCAGGTACCAAAATCTGTAACAGTTAACTACTGTTGCATAACAAAGTACCCCACAACTTGGTGGCTCAAAACAATGAACATGTGTTATCCTACAGATTTTGGGGATCAGAAATTCAAATGCAATTTGATTAGAAGCCTCTGACTCAGGGTCTATCACAAGGACACAAACAACACATCAACAGCTGGGGCTGCAACTGCCAAGGCTCAAGTGGAAGAGGCTCTGCTTCCAAGCTCATTCATATATGGGCAGACCTTAGGTTCTTGCTAACTGTTCTTGTCCAGAGACATCAGTTCTTAGTTACCAGGGCCTCTCTATAGGATGAGAGGCAACTGAGAAAAGAATAGCACGAAAACAAGACAATCTTTTTGGTAACCTCATGTCAGAACAATCCATCATTTTTTCCTTAATCTTTTTGTTAGATATGGATAACTAAGCCCCACTAAGGGGAGGATAATATACAAAGGCACAAACACATAAATGCCAGGAGATGGGACCAATTGAAAACCATTTCAGAGGCTGCCTAACACAAGTTAGTTTAAGGAGCTAGAGACCATAAGTGAGGGGTACTCAAGAGGGGAAGAAATGCGTAAAAGAGCAACCAGAAATTTTATGCAAGTTGACCCAATTCTTAAATATGAGGATTTGACAGTAATACAGCAGGAACAGGCATGGCTAAAGAATAGAAGAGAAATGGTGAAATAAATATAGGGGCTGGGGTTATGGCTCAGTGGTAGAGTGCTCGTCTAGCACATGTGAGGCACTGAGTTCAAGCCTCAGCACCACATTTATTTACAATAAATAAATAAATAAATAAATAAATAAATAAAATTAAGGTCTTGCATCCAATTATAACTAAAACAACTTTAAAAAAAGAAATGGTGAACTATAGATCTAGAAATTATATGTACTTTTATAATGGCTAAAACAAAAGGACTAAACAATGTGACCGAAGAAGGTCTTAAATGCTACTAAATGCTACATCAAGGATTTTGGCTTCTATCCTGAAGGCAATAAGAGAAATGACAATCAGATTTGAATTTTAGAAGAAACTTCTAGATAGCAGTAAGATGGAGAAGAAACAGAAGACTCTCAAGTGGCTACTGCAATAAACCAAGTGAATATGGCAATCAGAATCAAGAAAGATATGTTTCAGAACAACTCAAGAGATCAGTAGTACTGGGTTCTCTTGGGGTGCCTGTGTGCTATGTATGCCCATCTTGAAGGGAGGGGAAACAGAGTGCAGTAGAGGTTATACAGTGTGGAATTTAAAACCACATTGTCCTGGTTCAAATCCCACTACATCAATTATATTGTCACCTTGTTAAGTTCTTTAATGGTTCTGAACTTCTCTTACCATATGAGTAAAATAAATAGGGTTGCCAGGATTAATGAAAAGGTGAAATATAGAGCCCAAAATAAAAATGTATCTAATATCACTATATTCCCAGTTTCAGGCTTTGGCAACTAGGAGATAATTAGTTCAGCCTCAAGTCCACTAACGTTGAATTAGTTCAGCCTCAAGTCCACTAACGTTGATACAGAAGATCAAATTAAGACTTAATGGATAGTTTTAAATATATAAGAGTGTGTCTAGAGTTCTGTGATAGGAGAAATTTAGAAGTAATCATGTATAGATAGGTTAAAAAAATGGGTACACCGAAGATAAAGCATAAGAAAAAAAATAAATACTGAATGGAAACTAAGAAACAAGAACATTTCAGGAACCTACAAAGAAAGAGACTGCACTGGACTTTCATAAGGGTTAAAGAGAAAAAAATATATGAAACACCTAGCATGTAGGACATTGCATTCTGTTTCAAGATTCATTTCAACTGTGTCAAGTCATTAGGCAGAAACCACACTGACTAACAGTCTGAAGCACAAAAAGGAAGTAATACGTTAGACAATTCTTTCAAGAAGGTTCCCTATAAAGAGAAAAATCAAGTAAAAGCTGTAAGAAATAGGATAGAAGGAATGACTAGGCTTTAATTCATCACTCCAGAGAAGGCATGAGAAATTTTTCTTCACTAAAGTCCAAAGCAAATAATAAGAAATGCTTTATGGTGAAGAAAGAACTTAACCCTCTAGCATATACATCAGCCAACTATAACCAAAGTTCATACTACTATAGTTTATAAGTGTACCATAGTTCCTTTCTGGGTTCCCATTATACTCTTTCACTTCTCTTTCAAAGACTTTAAAAAAAAAAACTAAAATAAACAGATCCATTTTCAATCAATAAACATATGTTAACCTCTACAAAGAATGCTGGTAAAAAAAATACAAAAAAGTAAACAGAACTTAAGTCTCATATTTCAAAAAATACATTGGGATCTTAAAGACAATTAGTGCACTTACCATGCTATACTTGTTAACACTCATACCATTAACTTGAACTTCCTCTCCCCCTTGTATAAGACATTTATTTAGAAAGACCCTATATGTCCAGACATGAGCTATAAGCAATTCTGAACCCAATTTCAGGTTTCATCACTTCATGCTCTAACAACTCCACCAACCTAGTCTGTTTTCAGCTTCTCCTCCTTTCCTTTTACTCTACACTCTGCCACATCTGTTCACATTACTAACTTTCCTCAAAGGTTTTCAATGACTCTGCAGTATGCACTGAATAAAATCTGTAATTTTTTAAATATTTATTTTTTAGTTGTAGTTGGACACAATACCTTTATTTTATTTACTTATTTTTATGTGGTGCTGAGGATCGAACCCAGGTCCTCATGCTGCTAGGTGAGCACTCTACCACTGAGCCACAACTCCAGTCCAAAATCTGTAATTTTTTAAAGATATATTTTCACTTTTATTAATTTTAATTGACAAAAACTATGTGTATGGTATACAATATGATGGTTTTTTTGTTGATTTTATTTTATTAAATGCATGACAGTGGAATGCATTACAATTCTTATTACACATATAGAACACAATTTTTCATATCTTTGTATATACAGTATGTTCACGCCAATTCATGTCTTTATACACGTAATTTTTTTGCATTACAATTCAATATTATGTTTTGAAACATATATACATAACATTGTAGAATAGCTAAATCAAGCTAATTAACATATGCATTACCTCAAATACTTAGCATTTTAAAAAAATCAGGGCTGGGGATGTGGCTCAAGCAGTAGCGAGCTCGCCTGGCATGCGCGGGGCATTGGGTTCAATCCTCAGCACCATATAAAAATAAAATAAAGATGTTGTGTCCACCGAAAACTAAAACAAAATAAAACAAAAAATCAATAATCTTAATCGAGCACTTGAAACTCCTCCAAATTTGCCCCAGCTATATTTCCAACTTTATTTCCTAGTACTACTAGAAAGAACCAGAATATTGTGGTAAAAACAGAGACCCTGTGGCCAGATTGTCTGGATTAAAAACTTTGACCTGTTATTTCTCTGTCCTCTAAGTTTCTTTATCTCTAAAATGGGGACATTATAATACTCCTTTTAAGACTTGTGAAGAAGAAAAAAAAAAGACTTGTGAAGATTAGAATTAAAATAAGAATTTTCCTTGGTACAGCAAACATACTTAAAAGTAATTTCACATATTAATCTTCATATATACCTCCCTATCTTCTTCTGCAACTTCCTTCTTATGCATTCAAATAATTATAATACACATGTATGGAATATAATAATTTCAGTAAAATGAGTGAGGTTCCAAGTAAGTTATATACAACAATATATTATAGGTTGAATAGTCCTGCTGTCAGGCTCAGAGAGAAGACTATTGGAATGTTTTTGTTGCACTTGTTCATTCTCTCATTTACAATAAGGCATACAGTAATAGATTTATTTTATTATTAACACTTTTTATCTTGCAAATAAAAATTCTGTCATCAGTTTAAAAAAGTTATATATCACAAAAAGTTAAACATAATCCCATTCACCCGAGGGACCTCTGTATGTAAAAAACTCTCTAGGTTTAACAATAAAAATGTGCATAACTTTGTATATAGTATGCTATCACTTTACTAAATTTGTCAAGTTTATAAAGTAAATATGTATGATGTGATATACGTATGCATATATACACATTCACTCCACACAAATGTGAGTGCTATAGTTTGATCATTTGGGGGTGTGCCCTCAAAGGGGATCATGGAACACAATTCTCTTCCTCTCTCTTACTTCCTGCCACACATTCCCCAACCACTGCCATCTAGCAGCCCCACCAGAGGCCTAAAAGCAATAGGTCTTCCTGATCATGAACTGTAACCTCAAACTATGAAACAAAATAACTTTTTCTCTTTATACATTAATTATCTCAGGTATCTTGTTAAAGTAATGGAAAGCTGATTAACACCATTAATGTTTGTACCACTACATAAAAATTCTGCAAGAATATTGTGAAACTATTGATAGAAGATATGAAAAAGAATATTAACTTCCATTTTAGGACTGGTTATAGCTCAGTGGTTGAGCACTTGCCTTGCATGCATGAGGCACTGGGTTCAATCCTCAGCACCACATAAAAAATAAAATAAAACAAAGATATTGTGTCCATCTACAACTTAAAAAATGTTTAAAAAAAAACCTTTTAGGCTGGGATTGTGGCTCTGTGGTAGAGCGCTCACCTAGCACTACGAGGTCCTGGGTTTGATCCTCAGCACCACATAGAAATAAAGGTATTGTGTCCAACTACAACTAAAAAATAAATATTAAAAAAAACTCTCATTTTAAAGGCTTCTAAAGGGCTTGTGAAATAGAAAGTGTCAACAAGTTGAGACCTATAGAATGAACAATGAATTAGTTAGGGTAGGAGCTTTTCCAGTCCAGGGAAAAGACTATATAAATGACCTGAGACAGAAAAGGGTACTTTGGCTAAATAAATAAATAAATAAATATATGATCAGTGTGATCATGCCACATAGATAGAGGGAAGATATATGGTTAGATGAAAAAGCCTCACAGTTTCTATATCAAAAAGTCATAATACTGTAGTCCTCTGAGCCTGACCCACATGGCAAAGATATCTTTTCTTTTCATTTTATCCCTGATGAAAGCTGATCTACTGTTACTGAACTCATCTTCTCTCTCACGGTAGCCTGTAAGATCCTTAAGAAAGAATCTCCTCTGTCATAATATTGACATGTACAGAAGTCAGCAAACCCATGGATCATCTAGCTAAGAATGGTTACTCACATTTCTAACATGCTTGAAAAAGTAGAATACTTTGTGTGTGCTATCAGCTTTCCATCTTTGTGACCAAAATACCTGAGAAGGACAATTTAGAAGAGGAAAAATTAATTTGGGGCTGATGATTTCAGAGGTTCAGTCTATGGCCAGTCTACTCAATTGCTCTGGGCTCTAGGTGAAGCACAACATTATGGTAAAGGAAAGCTGCTTAGTTCATAGCAACCAAGAGAGATGCAGAGAGATAAAGAATGTGGAGTCAGGGACAAGATATAATCCAAGAACACACCCTCAGTGACCTACTTCCTCTAGCCATGGCCAACCTACTTACAGTTAACACCTAGTTGTTTATTCAAATTATTAATCCATTAAGTGGATTAATCCACTGATGAGGTTACAGCTCTCATAATCTAATCTTTTCACCTCTGAACACTAGTACACTAGAAATCATGTTTCCAATACATGAGGTTTTTAAGGGAACCTATATCCAAACCATAACATTGTGACATAAGAGAATTACAGGGAATCCAAAATTCAGTGTCTGTGAGGAAAGTTTTATTAGAAAACAGCCATATTCATTTATTTACATATTGTCTATAGATGCCTTCTTGCTACAACTACAGGAGATGATAAATTATTACTGAGCTGTATTAGTCACCATTTCAAAATATTTACTATATGGCCCTCTATAGAAAAGGTTTGCTTCCTAGTATAAAGTCTAATGGCATGATGTCCCTGAGTTTTTCTTCATGGTTTTTCTATCGCTCCAGTAATCTGGAAGTTGACTGACAGCAGGGGGATATCTTTTTCCAAAGGAGTACGCTTAGTATTACAATTTCCTATTTAGGATTTAAAAATATCTATTATTTTTATAGCACTCTCTAGTATAGAAACCAAAACAATACTAAAATCCTTCGTAACATAATTATAAACCTTTTCTGTTTTGAAGACAAGATTTGTTTTTATTTTCTGGTTGCATTATATATTTGTTTTAGAATAAATAATTCACTTACTTGGAACAAAACTGAAAGTGTATGATCTCAATCTCATGCCTGTCTTCCTGCTCCGACTACCCCTTCCTAAGGGAATCTGAAGTTAGCAACTTCTTGTGTATCCTTCAAGAGATATTTTTTATTTATATCTTCATAGGGGGTACTAGTAAATGTTTATCAACCAGCTTGCTGGAAAAATAAAAACAAAATCATCCTAATTTTTTTAATCTATTGATTTCCATGGTATAAGTACTCACATCATGACTGATTTCATAAAACCAATAAAAGTCACCAGTCCAGAACTTGGGAAGAGATGTACACAATTGATCATCATAAGCAGTGTGCACTGGCTTTAGTATACCAGCTTTATATTTGTGTGAGCATATGCATAAATAATAAATATATACATGTGGACGCATTTAACATATGAAATGTACTATATGTGTATATATTTTTATTCAAATAATACATACCACACATACCTTTGTACATACTGTAGGTATACTGTGCACCTATGTATACTACATTTTTCCTTTTTTAATTTGACAAATCTTAGATCATTCCATATTAGTAGATATAGTACTGCCTTGTTTTTAATTGCAACAAGATTTCATTTAAATGTAAAATTTGACTTCGAGTTACATAAAGAAGGGATATAAAAATACCGGTACTGAGTGAGGCCTCATATTAACAGAGCCTTCTTTACTGTCTGGTTTTTCCTACTTTGGACTCATTGATTCAGCTGAAACTACAGAGGATTTTCACTTACACAGGACAAAAGTAAGGTGGTACCACTTCCTCAGCACTGCATGTTTGAAAATGCTAATAAGTACACAAAAGCACTGTATCTAAATTCCCATATGATGAAACTTTTATTTTTAAAAAAATGTTTAGACTGGATTTAAGAACATATTATCATCAATGGAATTGTCAAAGTTTTATATGAAATAGCAATTTTAATCATTTAGAAAAATTAGCCATTGGAAATCCTTTCAAAACCTTACACACCAGTGCTGCCAAAAACAGTTAAAGGGGAAATTAAGAAACTCCACTGCATTTCTTTATTAGCTGTTTGGCATTAATGACTTTGATAAAAATAATAAACCTCAATTTTGTGAATAACTAAGTGATTGTTCTGTATTTTACACTGCTTGTGATTTATCAATAAAATTTCACTTATTTTGAGGATATACTATATCTTTCATCATATATAGCTGAATCTATCAATGCCCCCACCCACATCCATTCATAGCCACTGTAGACAGCACCTGCAATTTCTATAGACAGTTCTGTAGACAATGTCTCAGCATTTGTCTCTCTCTGCCTGACAGCTCTCTCTAGCTGAAGGGGTACACTTAGCTTAGGGAAAGCACAAATGCCCTAGAGTTAACACTCCCAGAAACTTCAACCAATGAAGGAAAGGAGGTAGCAGATAATTCTCCTGACTGAGACAATTCTATTTAAGCTATATTCCCTATCATCTATCAGAAGGTGCTAAGTGGGACTGAAGTTCATTTAGCTACTGTGGTATACTACTTATTAATACTTCCTATAGGTTTTCAACCCTTCCCTGTCTCCTTCCTACTTCTCTAACATCCCTTCCTAGGATCATTCCTTAAATGAATTATCATTATTATTATTTTTTTTTGGGGGGGGGTACTAAGGATTGAACTCAGGAGGGGCACTCAACCACTGAGCCACATCCCCAGCCCTATTTTGTATTTTATTTAGTGACCTTGTCTCACTGAGGTGCTTAGCACCTCCCTTTTGCTGAGGCTGGCTTTGAACTCTCAATCCTCCTGCCTCAGCCTTCCAAGCCACTGATATTACAGGCGTGCATCTAGCTTAAATGAATTGACACCAATGATTCTTGCCTCTGAGTCTTATTTTGGTAGAATCCAAACTGAAACACCATGTAGCATTGATTTTCAAAACTATGTCTTTAGACTCTACAACTATATAACTCTTCTGTCAATATGGCCAATTACATGGGATACAATATGCTAAATCATTAAGTTATCTGTCTGGCTCTTTGGACATCCAACCAAAAGATCACAATCCTAGATTTAGAACTTGAAACTAAGAAAAAGACCAATACTTCAAACTTTCAAAATTAGTAAACCTTGGCATATTTGGCAAATTTATTTGAAGCTTTAAATATAAGAAATCAAACTTCAAAATGCAAACAATATGGAATAGCTACTATATTTGCCTGCTCCCATATACTCACTCCTCTAGGTCTCCCACATCTTTTGGTAACCCTAGTCCCTGAACAGGAAGTACAACATGACTAGGCTAAATTAATAACAATACTTCATCCTTCTGGGTACAGTAACTGATTCTGAAACAGGCATACAATCTAACACAGTCTTTTGCTGGAAACTTTCTAGCTAGAATTGGTATAGCAGCTACCCTCCTGCCTTGTGGGTTCTTACAGATGAAAACAAGTCTGGGATTGTCTGTGGTCCTGTTCCCAGGTATATAAAGAAAGTCCCTGCATTAAAAAGTATGTTCCTTGGGCTGGAGTTGTAGCTCAGTAGTAGAGTGCTTGCCTCGGATGCATGAGGTCCTGGGTTCGGTCCCCAGCACCACATAAAAAAATAAAAATAAAAATAAAGATATTGTGCCTATCTATAACTAATTTTTTTAACTTTAAAATATGCTCCTTGAGGAGCTACTTTTAGAGTATGCTCCTTGTCTTATTTCATCATTTCCCCTCAACAACTAAAGTAGTGTCTAGCACATATCAACTAAAATAGTACTTTATAAATACTTGTTAATCGAGACAACAGGTCAGAAAGAAGCTGACAGACCCGTATGAAAGATTTTATTAAAAGTACTGAATCCATTCTATTCTTGTGGCCACATCTATCCATGTTCTTCGGTATTAACAAAGATTTCTTCATTCTACTTAGTTTAAGCTGGGTTGGCATTATCAAACAGAAGTCTAGAAAAATATCACGTTAACCAAAGGAAAAATCCAACATACTGGATAAAGCAATTTGCTTTAACGTTGCTTCATTTTTAAAATATATATATTTTTAATTGTATATAGACACAATATCTTTATTTCATTATTTTGTTTATTTTTACATGGTGCTAAGGATGGAAGCCAGTGCCTCACACATGCTAGGCAAGCCCTATACCACTGAACCACAACTCCAGCCATCTTGCTTCATTTTTGATAAATAAAGTACTCAGATAAAGTACTCAGATAAGATTTCAAAAAAGGGAAAACAAGCAGTACTCACCTAGCATGTTTTATAAAAGATGATTAAGGAAATACTTTCATAAGACATACCTGAAAACCTCCCATTTAAAACAATATGAAGAATATTTTTTCTTAGTTATGTTCCATATTTGTCAAAGTACCTCCAATGACAGTTTTTGTTGTTGTTGCTGTTGCTGTTTTGTTTGTTTTTATAATTCAAGTTTGATTAGTTAACAAAGTAACTTCCAGAAAAATCACCTGGAAAATTTAAGGAGAAAACATCTTCTGGTTTACCCTCCAAAATAAGCAAACTTTATCCTCTCTTGATTATTTTGTGACACTAACATTTTATTGCATGTCTGACAACAAAAAGCACAATTTGTGGATTTTCACACTATATGACATTGAAAAACTTGTTGGCAAATAAGAAGATCCACCCATACTGATCACATAATTGGTACAGAAAAAAAATGTGTTTTTTAAGATTCAAGGTTTTTTTTCCCCTTCTAGAATCATGGCTGCTTTACTTTTGAAATATGTGCTTTGAAATTTCCAACATCTTGGCATAATATTTGTGTTTACAAAATCAGGATGTGGATTAAAAAGGCTGAAAACATTTCCATCTAAAATGCCCTGTTTCCAACCAATTCCATCAATTTTTCCAGATTATTCCTGCCCATTGATTTATCATTGTGTTTATTCTCTATGCTTCAACCAGAATCTGTGAATTGTAAGAAGGAACTTCTAGAATCAGTTATACCTTATTTTGGTGTTCTTTCAAAATATCCAGCTTAGTACCATACCTATTTCTAATAGGTTCATGTTAGCTAAATTATGTTACATAATACTATGGCAAAATTTTAAAAACATAGGCCTTAAAATTAAACAGATGTAAGTGGAAATCCTACATTTAGAAATTATTTGAAATACTAAATTCTTTATTTTCTTATTTTGTTTTATTTATTCATTCATTCATTTATTTTTGCAGTACTGGGGATTGAACCCTGGGGCACTTTACCACTGAGCTACAAAACCCAGCCTCTTTATTTTAAGACAGGCTAGCCTCAAACTTGTGACTTCCCTGTCTTAAGATTCCCAAACAGGGCTGGGATTGCTCATTGCATGTGCGGGGCACTGGGTTCAATCCTTAGCACCACATTAAAAAAAGATTCCCAAATAGCCAGGAATACAGGCATACACCACTACATGCAACTGAAATATTAAATACTAAGTCTTTATGAAAAAGTTGAGGGTGGTTGCATGAAAATCCAAGGGAAATCAGGAGGAAGGAGAAAGGGACCAGGTAGGGGTTGAAAGGAGGGAAAGGGGAGACACTGGGTAATGATATTGGACAAAATATACTGTCACTTTGCATGCACGTATGAGTATGTAACAATGAATCCCACCATTATGTATAATTCACTAATAAACAATATAAATAAACAAACTTTATTCAAAAGAGAATTATTACTAATTATCCCTTAAAAAGAGAACAGAATTCTTTAAAAAAAAACAAAGGTACTTCCTAAATGTTTTGATTCTAGAAAAACTGAAGTTTACATATAAGGTAGTTGTACCCAATGATGTAACCACTGTTGCCCAATAAAAATTTTAGAACCTGGGCTGGGGATGTGGCTCAAGTGGTAGCGCGCTCAACTGGCATGCGTGCTCGCCTGGCATGCGTGCGGCCCGGGTTCGATCCTCAGCACCACATACCAACAAAGATGTTGTGTCCGCCGTGAACTTAAAAATAAATATCAAAAATTCTCTCTCTCTCTCTCTCTCTCCTCTCTCATTCTCTCTTTAAAAAAAAAAAAATTTTAGAACCTAGTTGTTTTGACCATACACACAAACACAAATGATTTAACAGTAATTTTATTTCTAATAATACTTTTACTTACTGATGATTCTTTTTTACTAATACTTTTATTTAATAATTTACTTTTTTTTTTACTAATAATGCTTTTTTACTTTACTCATAATACTTTTAATAATACTGTCTTCACTTTGTAACTTCATCCACTGCTCTTTTCAGTGGTTCAGCCATGCTAAATATCTACTTCCCCACCTATCAATTATATTTTTACCAGTCAGCATCCAAAAGACTGAAACCTAGCAGAAATAAACACAGAGAGCACACCTCTTTAACTAGATAATCAACTTACATTGTTTAGTTTAGCCCCTTAAACTACCTTGTAAGGCCATCTGGCTAAGGGTCACCTTGAGATTAACCTAAGACATAAAAGAAAATGTTCCATTCTAGGACACCATAACACAGCTGTTCCTCTAGATGTAACTATTGAATTCACTATAACAACTAGACTCAAGAACAGAACACCATCACTTCTCTTATAAAAACAGAGAAAACACACATGAAGCTTTTTCTAAGGTACTTTAAAAGCTTACTAAAATAATCCAAATAGAGTCCTGGAGCAAGTCTGAGTTGTTATAATTTTATTCTGTTTTTAATCCTTTTTAAAAAATACTTAACTCCATTTTAAATCACTTGTATAATACAAATAGGTTTTTGATTAGCCTTTTTATTATAGAAATGAAAGATAATGTTTAAAAATAATAATAAATGAGAAGTAAATAAAGTAGAATGTGGAAGTTATCTGTGATCCACTACCCCTTTCCACCCACTAGAAACTCAGTAGTATCACACTACATATTTTTCTGGAATATAAATGTATGTATGTATACAATCAACTACAATTCCCTAAAAAACACGTGGCAGGTAAGCTTTTCATTCTTCACGCCTTTGCCCCTTTCATCTTCACAGCTGGAGTTATGTGCACATGTACAGTATGTATATGTATGTGTTAATGAATAATACCAACAAATTTGCTATCAACATAATATTTTTACACTACAAAAGTTCATCGTGTCAACTTATTTTTTATTAATTTTCTAAAAACCATATGCAAATAATTATTTTAATTTTCATGTTTATTTGCCTAAAATAATTTCCTTCTGTTCAACTGCTTTCTATTTGAAGTTTACAATAAAGACCTAGTATGGTTTTGTTTTTGTTTTTGTTCTTTTTCTTTTTTTGCATCAAATTTTCTCAGTAGATCCTCTATCATCAAAAGTTTTCCTGCCAAAACAGTGGTACCTGCCTGTAGTCCTAGTAACTCAGAAGGCTGAGGTAGGAAGATTGCAAATTTGAGGAAAGCCTCAGCAACTTGGTGACCCCTGTCTGAAAATAGAAAATAAAAAATAAAAAAGGGATGAAGATGTAACTCAGTGGTAGACTGTCCCTGGGTTCAATCCCTAGAACTACACACACACAAAGATTTTTCCTTTGTAACAAGTACTGTCATGCCCAATTTTATCAGAGTAAATTGTACAAATACAAATTATATAAAGACTATGTATCCTTCCATCAAACTTTAGTCAATAATAAATGTTGCCATTATACATTTTTTACAGATGTTTTTATTTGTAATATGTCAATATAAAGGTACATCTGAGTGGGTAACTAAGTTCTTTTTTTGTTGTTGTTGATTCATATTAATTATACAGAATAGTGAGTTTTATTGTGGCACACAGAATCCAAAAGTTCAGTTTTTTATCACATCTGAATAGGTAAATCTAATAGCTTCTACTTAATTCTTTCTTTCTTTTTTTTTTTTTAATGAACACAATGCCTTTATTTTTAGTTTTTTATTTTTATGTGGCACTGAGGATCAAACCCCATGCCTCACACATGCCAGGCAAGTGCTCTACCCCTGAGCCACAACCCCAGCCCCTGATTTCTTAATTGATTGCAGTAAGTAAAATTCTTAAATCCCAAGATTTTGTGTCCTCATCCCCAGGACTATGAATTTGATGCACAATCACACCCATCATTGTGTCATATGCCAAAAGAGATTTTGTAGAGAAAAAGTTACTAATGAGTAAATGGGGAATTTAAAAAAGGAAGATTACCCAGGTGGGCCTAATCTAATCACTCTGGGCCTGTTGCAGAAGAGCAAATCAGAAAGACACAGGATTGCTGGCTTTGAAAACTGAGGGAATCATGTGGAAAAGGGTTCAAAGTAGTCTCAAAGAGCTGAGAATAAATATTAGCTAACAACCAGCAAGAACAAAGGCATCTCCAGACGAGGTGGCACATGTGTGTAATCCCAGCAACTCAAGAGGCAGAGGCAGGAGGATCTTGAGTTCAAAGCCAATCTCAGCAGTTTAGTGAGGCACTTAGCAACTCAGCAAGACCCTGTCTCTAAACAAAAAATAAAAAGGGCTGGGGATAGTATGGCTCAGTGGTTAAGTACCCCGGGTTCAATCAATGGTATCAAAAATTAAAAAAAGAACACAAGCATCTCAGTTCTACAACCTCAGGGATCTGGATTCTGCCAACAACATGAATGAGTTTATGGAAAAACATTCTTCCCAAAAGTCTCTGACCAAGAATTCAACCCAGCTAATACTTGATTTTGACCTGTGAAACCCTGGAGAAAATAATTGGAGACCCCTTCCTGCCTTCACTTCTACCTTTAGAACTGCGAATTAATAAATGTGCTTTATATTAAGCTGCTAAATTTGTGGTTAATTCACTGATTCATAGAGAACTTCATAAGCAATTCCTGCAGGCTCATGTCTTATAAGTGAGTCAGGATTAATATTATAAGGCAAATGAGGCACTCATCCTGGGAACAAAATTTACTAGATAAATAATTTGAGATTAATTATCCATAATGAACAAACTATCAAAAATTTAAAGACAGGATTCAATCCTACATTTGCACAACTCACCTTATTTAATCTTGACCCTGTCAGATCTTAGCTAAACATCTGGTAATTTCTTACACATTTTTGAAAAATTTTGTATTTAAAAAATACTACTTATTTCAATTGCTGAACTCTTTGGTATCTTCTTATAGTTTGCATCCAGAGTAAGTGCTTCACTTGCCTGACCCTAGACCTGATGCCAATTTGGGGGCTAACTGATCTTCCACAAAACGCCATTAGCCATACAAATCACTGAACAGTTCAAGGACCTTCCAGACTGCTCTATAATGTTGCCAAGTCAATCCTTTCAAATATTTTTGTTTTGTCTAATATAATGCCACTGCCAGTGCCAAGGACAGTGAAAAGAACACAGTCAAAACTTTGGAATCAAAATATTCTTTGGGTCAAAACATACAATTTCAAAAAGATAATTAATTAAATATACTCAAATTATCAGAGTTAATGACATCTTTAAAGAAAGATCATGGGATAATTAGTCATTATTTGTGAAAATGAATAGGAAACATATAAATAAACTGAAATGTATTATTTGCATATAAAAATAGTTTTCTGGAATGCACTGGTAGAACCTGTGGTTCAACATGCTTTTGTTTTTTTAAAATAATGATGAGTTCACACAGTGCTGTCCACATATTTCCACCTAGTAGCCCTTGAATCAGTGCATGTTTTCACAATATTTAACAGGGAGAAAGGAGTCATATGTGGCTTCTGAACAAACTTCTGGTGCACAAAAACATTAAAGCATCATGGCACACACTTGCAATCCCAGCTATTTTGGGAGGTTAAGGCAGGAACAATAGTAAATTCAAGGTCAGTCTTGGCAATTTGGTAAGACCCTGTCTCAAAATAAAAAAGCACTGGAAATGTGGCTCAGTGGCACCCCTTGGGTTCAATTCCCAGTTCTGGAAAAAAAAAAAAACAGGTGGGGGATACTCAATATCCAATGTCAATGTCATATGAGTTTAATAATCCAACAAAGTATCTAATATATAATGTACATAATAGCTTAGGGAATATTAGAAGAAACAACAAATGAAATAATGTTAGCTAGTAATAAAAAATATTTTTTCAATAAAAGCCAGTAAAATTGTACTGAAATGAAGCCCAATAAAGAATTTATCCACAGCCGGACATGGTGGCGCATGCCTGTAATCCCAGTGGCTCAGGAGGGTAAGTCAGGGGAATCTCAAGTTCAGAGCCAGCCTCAGCAACTTAGTGAGACCCTGCCTCTAAATAAAATATAAAAAAGGGCTGGGAGTGTGGCTTAGTGGTTGAGCACCCCTGGGTTTAATCTGTGGTACCAAAAAAAAAAAAAAGAATTACCCACAGTTAAGTGATATATAGCAGAGCATTCTCAGCACAAGTGCTGCTGTATAGGTTGGATGCTGAATGTGCCCCCAAAGGCTTGCCACCAGGGTGACACTCTTGGGAGGTGGGGACTAGTAGAAGGTCTTTAGATTACTGAGGATGTACTCTTGAAGGGATATTCTGGGATTCTGACCACCTCCTAATTCTCTTGCTTTCTAACCATGAGGTGAGTAGTTCTGCTCTGCCAAGTGCTCCCACCATGATGTGGTCTTACCAATATCCAAAAGCAACAGGGTCAATCACATACTGCAATCTTCAAAACTATGAGACAAACTTTTTATAAGTTAATTCTCTTAGGTATCTTGTTTTAGTGATAGAACACTAACACAAGTACACACTCAGAATCCAAAAGTTCAGTTTTTGATCACATTCAAATCACAATTAACTCAATATTTCTAGTACCAATCAGAAAATGAGGTAAAATAGCTCACTTTTAATGTTCACTGTGCACTATTTGTAACAGCAAAGGAACATCTAACAATACCATATGGCAACAAAAAGGTTGAAGAAGTACACCTATTAACATGGAAATTGTCTCCAACATTTTAAGTGGAAGGAGTAAGTTATAAAAAAAAGAATGTAAAAACACTATTTCAAATGCTTCATTACTCTGAAGCTAAAAATATAATTTTGTGCACAGTAAATGAATAAGAGGCTCTGAGGTCTGAAAGGCCCAGGTCTGTACACTAGTTCCACCACTTAAAAGCTATGTGACCACTAACAAATTAACCTCTACATTAAAATGGTGATAACATCCACACACAAGAGCAAGACAAGAATTAAGTTAATGCAAAGCACTTAGCATTGTAGTTGTCATCCAGAAGGTATTCCACAAATGTCAACCATAGTTTCACTATATTTTATATTATTCACAGACTTCTGAATAAATCTCTAAAACTAAAACTTGGAGAGGAAGAAATGCCTGCAGTTCTGGCTAATATGAACTAAATAAACACACTATCTCTAGAACTGATTATCACTAGAAACTACACAGAATATATAGAAGTTTGCTAGAGATTCAAAAAAATAAATAGCAAGTAAACTGGGGAACAAAATAAAAACTTGAAGAACTGATATGGAAGTGATTCTCTAAGCTTTTCCCTTCCCATATGTCCAGACTAGATTCAAGGGCAGCCCGCATCTTGGAACTAAAAGGAGAAGTGGATGGGAAAAGGCCTAGGAGAATCTTTCTTCCTGGCTAAGCTATTGGGAGAGGGGCCCCTCTGCAGGATGGAGGATGCAGGTGGAATCCCAGTTCTCTTTTGTATTTCTTGCCCTGGCCCAAGGCAAGTACCAGTCACAAAACTACATTCCTGTAGCAATAACCACAGTGACATATAAAACTCTTTCTGTATAGAACAGTCAGTAAAAGAAACTCCCTGTGATTAGCAGAGTGCAGGAAAAAAAAAAAAAAACAGGTTATTTCTTCCTCTTCTTGCTGTCACCATTCTAGTCTAGAGACAGACCAAGTTGTAGAAAGTGAGTGATAGTGCAGAAAAGTTTAAAATCCTGGCTTTATAGTAAGAAAATGGCTCCAGGGAGACAGAATGTGAAGATAAACCATGGAGAAGGAGGAGCTGGAGGAAAAGGAGCCCTCACTTTGAAAACTAAACTGACACTAAAACTACAACCCACAGAAGATAGCATGATGCTATATAGTTTGAATTCTACCAGGTTGACCTACATTTTAAAAGAAAAAAAAATCAACATTTTCCAGATGTCTCTGATAGGACTCTTTAGAGGAGTATAATAATAGTCAAAATATCCAAAAATACAAGAGACACCAAACCTAAGATGACTCAGATTTTGGAATTATCAAAAACCTTAAAGCAGCTATTATATTCAAGTTCCCTAGAGTAAAGGCAAATACATATGAAATTAATGAAAAGAAAACTTTTCACACAGAAATTATTAAAAAATATATATGGAAAATTTAGAGTTGAAAAACATAGTAACTAAAATAACAATCACTGTCCATTAGGTGTTTAGCTCAGTGGCAGAGCACTTGCTTAGTATAGAAGGCCCTGGGTTTGATTCTCAACCCTAAGGAAAAGAGGGGAGGGGACAAGTAAGGGAAAAAATAAAATAAACATCACTGTGTAGGCTCAACAACAAAATGAACATGACAGAACACAGACTTAGTAAACTTAAAAATAGATCAACAGAAATTACCCAATCTGAACAAGAGTAGAAAAAGAATAGAAAAAAAAATGAAAAAAGCCTCAAGTAGCTGTGAGAGAATACCAAAAGGTTCCTATCACTGGAGTCACATAAGTACAAGAAGGAAAAAAGTACAGGAGATAAAAATTAATAAAATAATGACTGAAAACTTGCCAAATTTCATGAAAAACATAAATTTATAGATTTGAGATGTTCAGTGAACCCAAAGAATTTAAATTTATGCCTACAAATAATCACATTGCTAAATATCAAAACTAAAGTAAAAAGTATTCTTCCAAGTAGCTAGAGAAAAATAACCTATAAGAGAACAATGATTCTCATGATTATAGATTTTTCATCAGAAATCACAGACGCCAGAGGACAACAAATCACACTTTTAAGAATGTGAGATTCGGGGCTGAGATTGTGGCTCAGTGGTAGAGTACTTGCCTGGCATGTGTGAGGCCCTGGGTTCAATTCTCACCCCATGTATAAATAAATAAATAAATAAATAAATAAATAAATAAATAAAAATAAAGGTTCATCCACAACTAAAAAATATATATTAAAAATAAATAAATAGGGGGCTGGGGATGTGGCTCAAGCGGTTGCGCGCTCGCCTAGCGTGTGTGCGGCCCGGGTTCGATCCTCAGCACCACATACCAACAAAGATGTTGTGTCTGCCGAGAACTAAGAAAAAATAAATAAATGTTAAAATTCTCTCTCTCTCTCTCTCTGTCCCCCCCTCTCTCTCACACTCTCTTTTAAAAAAATAAATAAATAAATAAATAGGGGCCAGGGTTGTGGCTCAGTGGCAGAGCGCTTGTCTAGCATGCATGAGGCACTGGGTTCAATCCCCGACACCACATAAAAACAAATAAAGCGTTATTTTAAATAAATAAATAAATAAATAAATAAATAAGGGCTGGGATTGTAGCTCAGTGGTAGTGTGCTTATCCAGCATGCAGGTGGCACTGGGTTTGATTCTCAGCACCACATATAAATGAATAAATAAAAAATAAAGGTCGATCAACAACTTAAAAAATGTTTTAAAATAAATAAATAGAAAGGTCTGCCAACAACTAAAACAATATTTTAAAAAAAGAATGTGAAATTTGAGATTTCTATATTCACTGAAAATAAGTCTATCAGGGAGATGTTTCCGGATTAAAGAAAATATAATTTATTCAAGAGCAAAAAATTGTCTCAAACAAATGTTAAATGTGGGTCTTCAGAAAATAGTAAAATGATACCGGAGGGAAACTAGAATTAAAGGAATAAAACAGAGCTAATGAAATAATAAATACATGGATATGTAAAAGATTACTTTTCTCTCCTTAAATCCATTAAAATAATTACTGAAAGGAAAACTGTAATGCGAGGCTCAGGAGACTAAGGCAGGAAGACAGCAAGTTCAAAGCCAGTCTCGGCAACTTACCAAGGCCCTGACCAACTCGGCAAGACTTTGTCTCTTTAAAACAAAAAAAAAAAAAAATTTAAAAAAGACTGGGGATGTGGCTCAGTGATTAAGTGCCCCTGGGTTCAATCCCTAGTATCAAAACAAAAAAATTATAATGCTAATGTGGTTTTCAATGTATAAAGATGTAATATACAGTACGACTATAACATAAATGAAAGAGGCTAAAGAGACATATAACTCTAAGATTTCCACATTTCACCTGAAGTGTTAAACATTAATTTTAAAGAGAATATTAAAAGTTAGAAATGTATATTGTAATAACCATAACAACCACCAACAAAAAAATCTATACAAAAAGATACAACCCAAATAATCAATACATATGCCAATAATCCCAATGGCTTGGGAAGCTATGGCAGAAGGATTGCAAGTTCAAAGCAAGCCTCAGCAACTTAGTGAGATGCTCAGCAATTTAGCGAAATCCTGTCTCAAACATAATAAAAATAAAAAGGGCTGAGGATGTGGCTCAGTACCTGGGTTCAACCAGAAGGAAGGAAGGGAGGAAGGGAGGAAGGGAGGGAGGAAGGGAGGAAGGGAGGAAGGAAGGAAGATAGATCAGTACATATATTAAAACGAATTACTAAAAAATAGTCAAGCAGCCAGGCTCAGTGGTGCACACCTGTGATCCCAGCAGCTTGGGAGGCTGAGACAGGAGGATAGTGAGTTCAAAGCCAGCCTCAGCAATGGTGAGGTGCTAAGCAACTCAGTGAGACCCTGTCTCTAAATAAAATACAAAATAGGCCTGGAGAGGTGGCTCAGTGGTCAAGTGCCACTGAGTTCAATTCCTGGTACCAAAAAAAAAAAAAAAAAAAAATTGTGAAGCAATTCATAAAAGGTAGAAAAGAGAAGAAACTAGAACAAAAGAAGAAATGGAAAATTAAAAAAAAAAAAAAAAGCAAACCTGTATCCAAACATACCAATAATTCACTAAATGTAAATCGTCTAACATAGCTAATTAAAAGAGATAATCAAGACTAGATTAAAGTGCTGAGGCTATATATAGCTCAGTGGCAGAGCACTTGCCTAGCATGTATTAGGCACAGGGTTCGATCCTTAGCACCACATAAAAATAAATAAAGGTATTCTGTCCATCTACAACTACAAAAAATATTTAAAAAAACACAAGACCCAGATAGCTACATGCTGTCTACAAGACAGCCCTTTAAATACAATATAGAAGGGATGGAACTATAAATACAATTATCAAAGTACACTTAGAACAGGAAAACTACCGGGGCTGGGGTTATGGCTCAGCAGTAGAACACTCGCCTCACACCTGTAAGGCCCTGGGTTCGATCCTCGGCACCACATATAATAAAGTTATTTTTTTAAAAAAAAACAGTAAAATTACCAGTGATAGAAAGAATGACATAGTAAAAAGTTTAATTCACCAAAAAAGATACAATACTAAATGTTAATACACATTTTTAAAAAAACTTGTAAATAGAAGAAACAAAACCTAACAGAACTGAAAGAAACAGAAAAATCAACGAATTTATTTCAAGAATTCAATTACTTCTCTCTCAGTAATTGGTAAAATACACAGAAAATCAGCAAAGATATATAAGACCTAAATACCACTATTAATTTGGCTTAGAATACTCCACTCAAAAATTGCAGAATACCCAAGGGCACATGAAACATCTGTTTAGTGTATCACATCTTGGTATACAAAACAAACCTTAAAAAATTTATAAGAAAAGAGATCATATATATATTCTCTGAAATGGAATCCAATTAATAAATGAGCTATCTGGAAAGCCCCCAAATATTGAGAAATTGAACAAGACCCTTCTACATAATCTGTGGGTCAAAGAAGCAGCTTCAAAGAAAACTAGACAATATTTTGAAGTAAATTAAAATTAAAATACAGCATTTCAAGTTTTGGGATACATATAAAAGCTGCTCAGCAAATTATGTATACCATTACATGCCATTATTAGATAAGAAGGTCTCTAGAGACCCTGTCCTGCGCCTATTAGAAGAAAAATTATGCCCAAATCTCCATCATGTCCGTTCAGGAATTGAATTCCTCAACTACACTCCCAAAGTGCAAGAAGTAGAATCAGGAATCAATAAATGGACCGGACGCAATGGTGCACGCCTGTAATCCCAGCAGCTTGAGAGGACAGTGAGTTCAAAGCCAGCCTCAGCAACGGCGAGGTGTTAATAAACAAGTCAGTGAGACCCTGTCTCTAAATAAAATCAAAATAGGTATGGGGATGTGGCTCAGTAGCCAAGTGCCTCTGAGTTCAATCCCTGGGTCAAAAAAAAAAAAGAAAGAAAGAAAAAGAAAATCAATAAATAGGATGGTATCAAACTGAAAAGCTTCTTCACAGCAAAGGAAATAATAAAGAACATAAAGAGAGAGCCTACAGAATGAGAAAAAATATTTGTCACCTGCACCTCAGACAGAGCATAACACCAGAAAAACAAGCAACCCAATCAATAAATGGGCAAAAGAACTAAACAGGGACTTCTCACAGGAGAAGAATTATGATCCGTCAAGCAATATATTAAAAAAAGGTTCAACACCACTAACAATTAGAGAAATGCAAATTAAAACTTCCTTGAGATTTCATCTCACTCCAGTCAGAATGGCAATTATCAAGAATACAAGTAACAATAAATGTTGGCAAGGATGTGGGGGAGAAAGTACACTCATACATCACTAGTGGGACTGCAAATTGGTACAACCACTCTAAAAAGCAGAATGGAGATTCCTTAGAAAACTTGGACTGGAACCACCATTTGACCCAGCTATCCCACACCTTGATCTATACCCAAGGACTACAGAGATACAGCCACCTCAATGTTCACAGCAGCTCAATTCACAATAGCTAAACTGTGGAAACAGCCTAGATGCTCTTCAATAGATGAATAGATAAAGAAATTGTGATATATACATACACAATAAAATATCACTCAGCTTTACAGAATAATAAAATTATGTCATTTACAGGTAAATGGACAGAGCTGGAGAATATCGAACTAAGTGAAATAAGCCAATCCCCAAAAAACCAAAGGCTCAATGTTTGCTGATCCATAAAGGGGTGGGGGGAGAAGCCAAGGAAAGACTAAAGGAATTTTGAATTGAGCAGAGGAGTTGGGGGAGGAGATGGTGGATTGAGATGGACAATTATTACCCCTATGTATGGGTATGACTGCACAAATGGTATGACTCTACATCATGTACAACCAGAGAAATGAAACACTGTGCTCCATTTGTATAAAAAATAATTAATTAAATTAAAAAAAAGAAAACTTGGAATGGAACCACACTATTTGACCCAGTTATCCCACTTCTCAGCATATACTCAAAGGATTTAAAATGAGCATTCTATAATGACAATGGCCACATCAATGTTTACAGCAGCTCAATTGACAATAGCCAAGCCATAGAACCAACTTAGGTGCCTGTCAATAGATGAATGAATAAAGAAAACGTGGTATATGTATACATACAAGGGGATATTTCCCAGCCATAAAGAAGAAGGCATTTGCTGATAAATGGATGGAACTGGAGACTATCATGCTAAATGAACTAAACCAATCCCAAAAAACCAAAGGCCAGGGCTAGAGTTGTAGCACATTGGTAGAGCACTTGCCTTGCATGTGTGACACACTGGGTTCAATTCTCAGCACCGCATATAAATAAATTAATAAAACAAAGGTCCAGCAACAACTAAAAAAATATTTTTTTTTATAAAAACAAAAAAATGGGGCTGAGGTTGTGGCTCAAAGGTAGAACACTCACCTAGTATGCATGAGGCACTGAGTTCAATCCTCAGTACCACATAAAATAAAGATATTGTGTCTCCACCTATAACTAAAAAATAAATGTTTAAAAAATTCTCTTAAAAAATTTTTTTAAAAAAGCCCAAAGGCCATATCTTTCTGATATGCAGTTGCTAATCCACAATAAGGGGGATGGAGGGAAGAATAGAACTTCACTGGATTAGATAAAGGGGGATAAAGAGAAGGGAGAGGAGATGGAAAACACAATATAATGTTCATATATGAATGTTAACTTCACATCACGTACAGCCACAAAAATGGGAAGTTATGCTCCATGTATGTATAATGTCAAAAATACACATCTACTGTCATGTATATCTAAAAAAAAATAAAAAATTTTAAAAACACTTAAAAAATAAAAAAGATCTCAAATTAATAATTTAAACTTCCATCTGAAAAGCTGGGGGGGGGGGAAACTTGGGGCTGAGATTGTGGCTCAGCAGTAGAGCGCTCGCCTAGCACAGGCGGGGCCCGAATTCGATCCTCAGCACCACATAAAAATTAAAAAATAAATGTTAAAAAATAAATAAATATTAAAAAAAAAAACCTAGAGCCAAGTCAAGTAAGAGGAAGAATATAATAAAGACAGGAGCAGAAATTCATGAAATGACAAAATATTAAAGACACTGATGAAACCAAAAGCTGGTTCTTTGACAAGTTCTATAAAAATGATAAACTTACAGCAAGACTAACCACGAAAAATAATAACAAATTTCTAACAAGAATGAAGGAAGAAATGAAGATACCATTACAAACTCCACAGATTTAATTAAAAGAATAATGAAACACCACAACATCATGTACATAAGTGGACCAATTCCTTGAAAGACCAAATGTACCAAAGTTCAATTCTCAAAAAAAAAAATTAATTTAGGGCTGGAGTTGTGGCTCAGTGGTAGAGCGCTTGCCTAGTATGAGGCACTGGGTTCGATTCTCAACATCACATTAAAAAATAAATAAGTGTATTAAAAATGGATAATCAAAATAATCCTGTATCTATTAAACTGATTTGATATCTTAAATCTAGCAAAGAAAATTCCAGGCCAAGATGATTTCACTAGGGAAATTCTAACTTAAAATTAAGAAAGAGATAATACCAATGCCAAAGAATCTCTTCTCCAAAACAGATAAGGACAAGGATACTTTTCAACTCATTTTATGAAGCCAGGATTACTCTGACACCTAAACCAAAGACATTACAAGAACAGAACATTATAATCCAATATTCCTCAGGAACATAGGTGTAAAAATCCTTAACAAAATATTGGCAAAAAGTCACTTTGGGAAAATGGTAGTTTGTTTGTTTTTTGGGGGGGTAACTGGGGATTGAACCCAGGTGTGCTCTGCTACTAAAGTAAATTCCCCAGCCCCTTTTTATTTTGAGACAAGGTCTCACTAAGTTGCATAGGTCCTTGTTAAATTGCTGAGGCTGGCGTCAAACTTGCAATCTTCCTGCCTCAGCCTCCCAAGACACTGGGATTACAGGTGTATAACATCATACCTGGCTGGTAGTTTCTTTTAAACATACACTTATCATATGACCCAACAACCCCCACTCCTAGATGTTTAACAAAATAAAAACTATGTTCACCAAAAAAAGAACCCCAAAACTATATACAAACGCTTACAGCAGCTTCATTCATAATAGCTCCAAAATGCAAATTCCCAAATATCCTTCAACTGGCAAGTGAATAAACAAAGTATGTACATCCATATAATGAAATACAACTGAAAATAAAAAGAAATTAACTACTGATATATGCAACAAGTATGTATTGCTACATGAATGAAGTTAGACTCAAAAGGTTAGGTATTCTACAACTCATTTCCATGACATTCTGAAAAAAATAAAAGCTAATCAATTTATATGACCTAGATATGAAGGAGAATGACTTCAAAAGGTATGAGAAAAACCTTAGAAGTGATCAACATATTCTATATCTTGACTATAGTTATATTTACACAATTGTATTCTTTTGTCAAAATTCACGTATCAAAAAGGATGAATTTTAACACATACAAATACAGTTAGCAAGTAGATGTATAGACAACATCCAATGGTACCCAAGACCTCCAAACCAATAGGAAATGGACATAAGTCACTGTCTCTCAACACCACTCTACCATTTCTCCTCCTACCATATTCTCTCATAGAAAGTCATCCATTCATTCAATGAAACTTTTACCCAGTCTCAATTAAAGATTGCAAGTTCTCCCTTCCTGAATTGAGAGAAGACAGAAACAGATTAATTATAAAAGACACCATAGATCTTGCTCTTGCTGCCTGCTGGTGTTGGAGGGCCCTCCCTGCTTCAGATTTACCAATAGCATGTATCAATAAAAGTTACCCAAACTGCAGATAGGGGCAAGGGTACAGCTCGAAGAAAGGTGGTATACAGAACGGCTACCGCTCATGACAAAAAGCTTCAGAGTTCTTTCTCTGAAAAAAAAAAAAAAAACTGACTGGGAATAATACAGCTTGTATCAAAGAGCTGAACATGATTAAAGATGATGGGACAGTTATTCATTTCAACAATCCCAAAGTCCAACATCCCTGTCTGCTAATACCTTCACAATTACTGGTCATGCAGAAGCCAAACCAATCACAGAAGTGTTTCCTGGAATATTAAGTCAGCTTGGTGCTGACAGCTTAACAAGCCTTAAGAAATTAGCTGAACAGTTCCCATGGCCAAGTGTTGACAGTAAAGCACAAGAACCAGAAGACACTGATGAATAGGATGACAATGTTCCAGATCTTATAAAAAATTTTGATGAAGCATCAAAGAATAAAGCTAGGGCTGGGATTGTGGCTCAGTGACAGAGTGCTTGCCTCAAACATATGAGGGACTGGGTTCGATCCTCAGTACCACATAAAAATAAACAAACAAAATAAAGGTATTGTGTCCATCTACAACAATAACAAAAAAAAAGAATAAAGCTAATTATTTTGAATTTTGAATCTGGCCTGGGCTAGATTTAACAAATCAGCTATATGGTTCCAAATTTTAGACACACAGAACATCACCTGTTACTAGTTCAGTAATATAAATATTTTGTATATTAATAATGCTGCTTGCTCAGCATTTTTCAGTCATTTGATTTTGCATTTTGCACTTCTTCCCAGGATCTTTTCTTTGGGTCAAAATATGAAGTATTGGTGCAGTATGAGGGTGTTTTTTTAGTATTTTTTGGTGGGGAGGACCAGGGATTGAACTCAGGGGCACTCGACCACTGAGTCACATCCCCAACCCCTTTTTTGTATTTTATACGACAGGGTTTCACTAAGTTGCTTAGCACCTTACTTTTGCTGAGGCTGGCTTTGAACTTGTGATCCTCCTGCCTCAGTCTCCCAAGCCGCTGTGACTACAGGGTGTGCCACCAAATCTGAGGAGGGTGTTTTGGCTTTTACTTCTTGGTTTTCTGGGAGTATTTTTGATATACAAATTTATATATATGCATGTGGATATGTGTGTATACAGTGGACAGCAAACTGGAAAACAGTTCTATTTATCCTCTTCCTTCCCCCAGTAGAAATAAAACAAACCTTTACATTAAAAAAAAAAAAAAAAGATACCATAAGTCACTGGGCCATAGGATTTTTAAAAAAAGTTCAACAGGGAGAGAGAATGTCCAAAACTGCAGAGCCTCAATCTTCCTTACACAATTGAGACATAACATTTCCGTAGCAGGGCACACCCAGCACAATTTCCAGGCGTAGATGTTCTAGGAATTCTTGAGGATAGCATTAATGGCAATCGCTTTTTAGAAGTGATTTTTTTAAAATGAAAAAAAAAAAAAAAAGAAGTGATTTTTTAAAATCTTTTTTTATTTGTCCTAATTAGTTATACATGATAGTTGAACACATTTTGACACATCATGCATAAATGGAGTATAACTTCTCTGGCTGTACAGGTTGTAGAGTTACACAGGTCATGTAATCATATATACACATAGGATAATAGTGTCTGATTCATTCTACTATCATTCCTACCCTCTTACCCCCTTCCTCTCCCTTCACTTCCCTTTTGTCTAGTCCAAAATACTAGCAAATCGACTTCTACCCTACAAGTCACATAGCAATTCCTGACTGCAAACAAAAGCACTATGACTCAAGATCGTCATGTGAGGCTTTTGCTCTTCTTAGCAATATCAGATATTTTATTGTTTTTACTGTTAACCCGTAAATATTATATTGTCTGTCTTAAATTCTAAAGCCCATAAAGTTAAGGACTCCCTCTCATGACCTTATAAGCTGCTCTGCACAAAGTGAGAGTAGGTTCTAAGATAATATAAATAGACATCACTTGTCCTTATAATTAAAATATCAACATACATGCACAATGAAAAAATAAATTAATGTAAAATGATTTTCCAAAAACTACTAGATATAATCCAGTAGATCCAATAGAACATCAAGTAAAATAATAGTTACAAAACTTTTAGGAATGATAAATTGGAAGGCAATATATAAAAATAATGAACATTTTCTTTTCTTTTTAGAGAGAGAGAGAGAGAGAATGAGAGAATATTTTTAATATTTATTTTTTAGTTTTCGGTGGACACAACATCTTTCTTTGTATGTGGTGCTGAGGATCGAACCCGGGCCGCACGCAGGCCAGGCGAGCGCGCTACCGCTTGAGCCACATCCCCAGCCCATGAACATTTTCTTTTTATCTTCCAAATTTTCCACACTGCTTGCTATATTGCTTTTGACTATTAAAATATTTAGTGTTATGCTCCAAAAGTTCATGTCCTACTCTGTTGCATACAGAATATAACATCATTTATAAAACCAGCTAACATTAACCCAACCACCCAAGGAGGTTCAAAATCTCAGCCATTATGCTCTCATCTTCCTCATCCCTCAAATCTAATTGGTTAACAAACCTTATCAATCTTTTGCTTCTCAATAAGCCCTTTTTCATACTACAACCACCCTATCTTAAGAAATTATGAGTGCTCAAAATAGAAAAATGGGGGTAAATATAAAAACTTTCTTCCTATTTGCTGCAGTCCGGCTGCAGCAAAATAACTGGGGGGTGATGAGCAACTTGTGTAGATTGGTACAGCAGGAGTGGGAGCTGTTTATTGTAGGACAGGAGGGGTATATATACATTCCACACAGCTTATCTTAATTAACATAAACTAGATACAGCAGTCAACCAATAAGAAATCTCCACACTTAATGGCTCGCTGGTGTTACTTCATAAACCACTCCCTCTGGCAAAATGCCAGGCGCCATCCTGACTTGTTTACAGACTCTAACACCTATTTTAATTGCTCTAAAAGATAACCAATTAAAGTACTAACAAGGTATTATAAAGTCTATAACAGTGATAATAAAATATCTGACAAGTAACAAAATATTTGACAATGATAGCAAAGGATGGGAAGGAGGAAATCATAAGTATATTAACATAAGATTCTAACAAGAAATATTAGATAACACAGACGCAGAACATTTCCATCTCTTCCAAAGTTCAACCACTAAGAACACATTGAAAAAAGTATACCTGAAAACAAACCAAAAAAAAAACCATAAAAAGGAATTGTAAAAAATAGTTAATCCAAAGAAAGGGGGAAAAATAGGTCCCAACTGATATAAAAATATCTTTAAAAGACATAAAACTGAAGTTTTCTCTACTTCCCTGCTCACTTGCCACATTACTCTATAACTAGAAGAGTAATGACACTATCACCAGTAGAGAGAAGAAAACCAGACAAAATGAATAAGCTAATAAGTTGGCCAAATAAACACAAAGAAATCAGTCTGTACTCATATATTACTAGATTATTATATCTCAACTTACTGGTCATAAATTGATTCCTTGAGAAATGGAAATTAAAATTTTAAAAGAGTTTTTCCAGAGGAGAGGGGGGACCTAAAAAACTGGAGCAGGTTATAACTAGACAGCCTCTGGACTTAGACACCAGACATATCCTGACCTGACATTGAAGGACCCTACCCACTGGGGAAACTGGATCAAGAGAAGACATTGGGAGTACAAATTTTATCAAGGCTACAGAAAAGATCCCTCAGGCTAACCCACAAAGCACCTAATCAGCATTTTAGTATTCTGTTTAAATATTAATAGAAAACTATGGAAAGTTTCCAATAAGACAAAGATCAAGATAAAAAGAGCTGCGAACAATGCATAAAGTGAAAGAAAACTTTGAGGGTATTTACACATTTTATAAATATTTTCAGTCAGACAGCAAGAACAGTGCTATTGAAAAACGAAAAATACACTAGTCGAAATGTAAAATTCAATAGAATGATACAAAATAAAATAAATCTGCTATAAAGGAAAACAAAAAGAGATGGAAACTAGAACAGAAATTTTTTTAAGCTGGTTTAATTCAAGAGTTATCTCATTTGGATAACGGGGTTCCAAAAAGAGAAAATAAATAGAAGAAATGATGGAAGAAAAAATCAAGAAATGAAGCCTCTTTTTAAAAAATGCCCACAGAATAAACAGCACACTGAATAGAAAACAATCAAATAATCAGAACACCTCACATTAAGGTGTTCTTTATTTCACAGGGATAGTAACACTTTCAAAGAGAGAACACATACAAAGAATTAAGAATCAGAATGGCAACAGAATTCTCAACAGCAATTATAGAAACTGGAGAATGAAGTGGTTTGTTTTTGTGATACTGGGGACTGAGCCCAGAGACTCCAGCAGGCTATGCAAGTGCTCTATCATTGAGACACATGTCTGATCTGAAGTGCTTTAGTATTAAGTAGAAGAATTCTAATTTATACTCCTACCTCCCAAATGCCATCTCTCAAAAATTATAGGAGCATAAAATCCAGCAAAGGAAGATACAGAAACTAGGAGAAGAACACCAGGCACGATGGCACATGCCTGTAGTCCCAGTGGCTCAAGGGTTTGAGGCAGGAAGATCATGAGTTCAAAGCCAGCCTCAGCAACTTTGTAAGACCCTGTCTCTAAATAAAATATTTAAAAAGGCTGGGGATGTGGCTCAGTGGTTAAGTGCCCCTGGGTTCAAACCCCAGTACAAAAAAAAACAAAAAACAGGAGAGGTGATGGGAATTCCCAAAGAAGTTCCCAGACAGCAACTAAACCACAGACCTAGAGATTCATGGTCCAGTTTGGAATATAAGGATGAAAGACTCCAAAAGAGATGTTTCCAAGGGGAAAAAAAAAAAAACAAGGGATGGAGATGTGACTCAATAGTAAGAGTATTTACTTGACTAACAAACAAAACAAAAAATCAGGTATTTTGTCAGTCCTTGATATGTTTTTAAATAATTAATATAAAGTTTCCATTATCAAAAGTTGGGGGATGAAACTGAGATAAGTACATAGAAAATGAAGCAAACAAAAAAACAAAGCATTTTTAATTTCAAGGACCATAAAACATTATAAAGGAAATATAAATGTAGCATACCCCAGGGTTCTGATATGAACAATACCTACATAGTCATAATACTTTTTTTTCATTTATTTTTTAGTAATAGGTGCACACAATATCTTTATTTTATTTTTATGTGGTACTGAGGATTGAACCCGTTGCCTCATGCATGGTAGGCGAGCGCTCTACCACTGGACCACAACCCCAGTCCATAGTCATAATACTTTAAACATTAATACTGATTAACCAAAAGGCTGCTGTAACCACAATAGGAAGATAGGGAGGATTGTGATTAGAGTGAAGTCTACACTTTTCATAGCAAGAAGTCACTATATAATAAATGAAATGAAATAAACTTCCTAAAGTGAGAGTATAAAGCATTTTATAAAATATTTAGAAATTAGTTAATAAACACTAAAAGAAAGTCATAAGAATTGAAAGTGGTTGTCTCTGTTGACAGGAAGTAGGGAGGGGACAGAGCTGTAGCAGGGGAACATATCTGATATTTTAAATTACATACACTTTGATAAAAATAAACTCTTAATTTAAGAAACACATTATTAAGGGGCTGGGATTGTGGCTCAGTGGTTGAGTGTTTGCCCAGCATGCGTGAGGCACTGGGTTCAATCCTCAGCACCATATAAAATAAATAAATAAAGTAAGTAAGTAAAAGTATTGTGTCCATCTGCAACTAAAAAAAAAACAAAATTAAGTATACATTATTAAGAACACTATTTGTTTTCTTCCAGTAGTTTGGAAATGGAAACAGCTGACTTTCTCAACTTCCTTCCCTTCTACTGCTGAGTTATCCATCACCTTGACCACAGCCTTAGCCCTTCCCTTCCACAGCAAAAAAAGGGTCCTTACTTGTTTCTGAGATTTCCAGACTCTCCACACACTGGATCCCATTGCTACCTCTCACATTTTCCATGATCTTGCTCCATCTACTATTATCATTTTCTCTTGTAATCTTTCTCCTCTGAACCCTTCTCCTAAACCAGTAATATGCTAAAATTTTCCCCATCCTGTAAATAAACTCAGCACAACTCGTCATCCAGATTTGTCACTTTACTTCCTTTCACTGACATAAGAGTAATTCATACTCATAACCAACATACTACTCAAAAGATCATCAACTGACCTAAATGCCAATTCAAAAGTCTATTCTAGCCAGACCTGGTGGCACACGCCTGTGATCCCAGTGGCGGGAGAGGCTAAGGCAGGAGGATCGAGAGCTCAAAGCCAGCCTCAGCAACAGCGAGGTGCTAAGCAACTCAGTGGGACCCTGACTCTAAATAAAATACAAAAATAGTGCTGGGGATGGGGCTCAGTGGTGAGTGCCTGAGTTCAATCCCTGTACCCCCCCCAAAAAAAACTATTCTATAAGCTCAGTCTACTTGTTCTCTTCATAGCATGTGAAAATCTTTAACATCTCCTTGAAATACAATCTTTCCTTTGACATTCTATCACATTCTCAGGCTTCTTTACTGGCTCTTCTTTCTACCCTTAAGCCATACAGGACTAAACATGACATGTGCATTTTCTACTTTGCACTGCAAAGTTCTGTTCCTCCCTTTCCAACTCAAATCAAAAGCCATCTTGTCAGAAAACTTCTATACCCATTCCTGTAAAATTATTCACTATGAGCCCTCAGCACTCATCATGTTATATACTATGTACCTGTCTTACATGGCTAGTTTGAGTCTTTGGAGTTTCCTGTGTTTTTTAAAAACACCTTTGGTACTGCCTGATCAGTAACATATAAGGTAGTTCAATCAAACTCACAGAACTGAACTTAATAAGTGAAAAGTCTATTAGCCAAAATGGAGACCTAACAGTAAACCTCTATAATGCATCAACCTCAATTGTAAAATACAGACATCACAAGCCAAAAGAACTCCCTTAAGGTGTGAAATTAGCAGCAGCCCTCCAAATTAAGTTAGAGCACTGAATTTTTAGAGTTCTGTACTTTATAAAGTGCTAGAAAACAGACATCAAAATGCCACAAATACAAAGTTCTAGTACCTTACTTACTAACTGTGCCTGTTAGTCCAGAGAAGTGCATCTTTTATTGCTGTTCTTAGCATTCTCCCAACCCCAATAAACCATCAAATTCACACACAACTTAATATATGCAGAGTAAGGGAAAAACTTCCCAAGAACACATCTTGCTATCAATATACCCAGCTGCACCATAAAAATAACAAATACTGTGCTAATTACTTTTCTTTTTTTTTTAAAGAGAGAGAGAGAGAGAGAGAGAGAGAGAGAATTTTAATATTTATTTTTTAGTTTTCGGCGGACACAACATCTTTGTTTGTATGTGGTGCTGAGGATCGAACCCGGGTCGCACGCATGCCAGGCGAGCGCGCTACCGCTTGAGCCACATCCCCAGCCCCTTACTTTTCTTTTTAAATAAGTCTTCTAGTTATTTTCTTTGGGGACTTCTACTGACTATTTTTCAATTTAGAGTACAGCAAAATTGAGAGAAGGGGTGCAGGGAATGGGTAGGCATTTGCAAGGCCCACAGTAGGGCCTGAAAATATGCATTTTTAAACAAATACCCTGGGGCATTTTCCAACAGGAAAACCAGCAATTCTCTTTCACTCTGGACACCAAATGGATGTTCAAGAAACAATTCAATTCTGATCCTAACTAGACAGAGATAGCACAGACTCCACTCCTTAAAGACTTAGTCCCATAAGACTGCCCCCCAACAGTTACTACAAGTCCTAGGCCACCTTTACTTCTGACCAAACAGCTATAAATCAGAGGTTCCCATGATCCCTTCCCAAGGTTTGGCAATTTCCTAGAATGAGTCACAGAGCTCAGGAAAATACATTTACACTTAGGAGTTCATTATAAAGAGCACAAGTCAGGAATGACCGTGTGGAAGAGATTCATAGTATAAAGGTATGAGGGTGACTACAGTTAATAATACTGTACAACTGACCCCTGAAAAACACAGATTTGAACTGCTCAGGTGTGAAATAAAATGATTTTTGAAGGATTCTAGAACAATTTGAAAACAATTCACAGAAAGACTGCATAGCCTAGAAATACAAAAAAAAAGTTTAAACATTAGATATGTCATACAATACAGATGTCCCCATATACTTTACTATTACCTATAGGTAGTCTATTTTTATCACCTCTACCATATAATATTCATAAGCCTATTACAAAAAGTTAAAAACATTTACCAAAAATTAGTACACACATACAGAGTAAATATGGCCCCATTCTCAGTGAAGAGAAATGTAAACAAAGGTGAGGATGCAGTATTAAATCATAACTGCATGAAATTAAATTCAGTATTACTGTACTACTGTAATAATTTCATAGCTACATCCTGTTGCTATTTCGGTGAGCTCAAGTATTTTGAGTAAACACACTCTGACACTGATCCTCTACACCTGAGCAGTTCAACTTTTGGTAAATTGCAGGGAGCAGTAAAAAGTAATATCTTGAGGTTCTCATGTATTTTTCACCATATAAATAAATATAACACACAAAATGTGTTAATTCACTATGTTTTAAATGAAATTTCCAGTCAACCACAGGCTTTCAGTCAAGTTTTGGAGGAGTCAAAAATTATAGGCAGATTTTCAACTTGAGTCTACTGGATTACATATTTTAAAATACACAAATATAAAAGAATGGATTTTAAATGTTCTCACCACAAATAACCCTAAGTATTTGAGGTGACAGATGAATAAATTAGCCTAATCTGATCATTCCACAATGTATACATATATTAAAACATCACACTGTATCCCACATATGCATTATATCAAAAAAACTAAAAAAAATCATACAACTATGAAAACTGAGGCTATATTGGCAATTTGTTACAGCCACTAAAAATAAAAGCAAAACAAATATGATACACAAAAACTTCTGAGCTACTATGCTGTTTTTCTTTCATTTATCCCTAGCATCTTGTGAAATAGATATCATCACCAATTTTACAGATAAGAATGTTTAGGGTTACAAAGTTCTTAACTTCCCTATATCACTTGGCTTGTAAGTGATAGAACACAGTATTAAACCCAGACTGTTCACCCAAAGCCTACTCTCCTGTTATGCCACCTCTTTATTTTAAAAATATGAATTTGAAATTTGAATAAGACTAAATCAGGCAAAAGAAGGGAAGGCATAAAACAAACCACAGTTAACAGTGCTGCCTAGTTACCTTGGCTAAGCATATCTGGGTTCCTAATGACAAACCACTTTGCAATGGAGAAGTCAAGCACTGACAATGGAATGTTTAAAATATCTGTCAGGGGTGGATGCTTAGATTACCTTATCATAGCAAAGAGAAGGAAGTTCTAGATTAGAGAATGATTAGCTCAAACCCCAGAAGAATGAGGCAACAAGGTACATACACATAGTAAGATCTTCAACTTAAGGGACTCAGGGAGCCCTAACAAAAATTATGACATCCAGCTCATCTAATAAGACACCTAGAAGCCAGCAGGTTGATCTGGAAGTTGAGTCACATGAGGTTTAAAGAACTATATGAAATAGACCCTTTCCTTCTAAAGTAAGAACTTTCACATTCCATTGAGCTTGCAAACTGATAACTGCCCTTTAATCAAAGACTCCAGTAACTAAAGACTCTTCCAGAGTTAGTCATACAAAACAGCAAATTACTTATCATAGCATGTGCTAAGAATTAAAAAATTAATTAAAATTAAACATTTTTCCAATGTTTCCCACTCCGCACAGAAGATCCTTAGGGTGAAACAAAAATACATTCCAGGAAAGAAACTATCAGACATTTACATTTGAGTAAGAGTTAATAACAAGCAATATCCCTTACACTTGGTTTAGAGTGCCACACCAGGAGAGTACGTTTTCATGGGGGGAGGGTTAATCATGATAATTAATTTTACAGCTAAATATTCTATAGAATGATACATCTGGGGGAATGAAGCTTTGGAAAACATGCAAAATGGAATGGGCACACTAGGAGCCTGAGATCCCAGGAAACAGCCTCCCAGAAACCAGATGAAAAAAGCACTTTCCTCCACCTTCACCAATATTGAATTTAGCCCACGTCTCCTCAGGCTGCTTCTCTGCTTTGAGTATCAAATAGCTGACAGGATATCCCGATTCTGTTACCAGACTGGGGGCTCCAGGTCCTTTCTCACCTTAATGCCTACTTAAGTAGCCCTTTCCCTTCCACCTGATGCGCTATTCTGGCTCCAGAAGGCCAAAGGCAAACTGAAGCAATCCTGTTCACCAGATAAGAACTGCCACAAAACTAAGTATATGTAATTCAGTGTGCCATATATTTCTCAGGTTTCATGAAACTACTTCCTTAATAAAATCTGAAGGCTTGGTCTTTGAAATACAACCAACCAGAGTTCAAATACCAACTCTGCCACTTGATACTTAACCTATCCAAAGGCTATGGTGAAGGATAAAATGAGAATCTGTATGAAAATCACTCAGTAGGAGTTCAATAAGAAGGGAGAAGCAGAAAATCCTAGTACTCTCATTCAACAATCAAAGTTTTTTAAAAGCAATTTGCATTCTCAAAAGGTTTAAAAAGGGCTCTGTTTCTACCGTTGATCATTTTCTAGAGCAATTCTCCCCAAAAACTATTATCTAAAACCTTTTATAAAACAGATTCATCCTACTCTTTCCACTTCTGAAACCACTTCATCTGACACTTGGTTAGAAAGTACTGTACTAAGTCTCCTGAAATTCCCAACCATTCTTCCTATAAGATTCTACAGAAATTCCCCCAAACAGATAAAGACAAAGGTATATGTTGGCACATGTATTACTGCATAACTAAAACCCACCATTTTTAGTGAAAAAAGTGTCTTTTTTCACTAGGTTCTGATGGAAAGGCAGCCAAATGATTTTATTCCTTTCCACTTTCCACACTCTGCTTTTCTTTTGAACCACTCTTTTTGAATGACTACTTGGAAACGAACAGCTTCACTCAGGACATTTCCCAAGAAAGCTGTCAGATATGTAAGAACAACAAATTTTAGGTCCACCAAACAATAACAGAAGGAAGAGAAACGATGAATTTTGTTTTGTAATCCAAAACGCAAAATCAACGTATCAGAAATACACCCAGATTCTCAAGACAAAATCCATAAGCCTTCCAAAAGAATCCTGCTTGTCACTTCTTGCTATCCATTTATCAAGTCTTACGAAATACAAAAAAACAAAAAAACAAAAAAACGCTTCCAGCCTCACGGCTCTTCAGTGATCCATCGACCATTGTTCAAATGACTGCAATTTCCCGATCTGAAACTGTTTTGTTCAACAGAAATACTTAGCAGCATACATCCTCTATGCAAGCGTTAATCACGTCATTAAAACAAAGTGACAAACCATTTCTAGCCTCACCCTCAAGGGAGGATAAGCAGTAACCAGCGGAAAAGAGAACCCCAGGTTTATCATTAACACATACAAGGTTAGCAGCTGCCACCTCCACCGCGCTGGACCGGAGGAGGGATGAATGAGGCTGGCAAAGGGCGGCGGCTTGGGCACCCCGCACCCGGCAAAGGCGAGGCCAAACTCCCGGAGTGGGGTCACCCACCCCGCCCCCTGCCCCGCCCCCGCCCCGGGCTCCGCTGTAGCACTGCAGTCCCGGCGCGGAGCCCCTGGACCCTTTCCTGCCTTCCCCTCCCGGCCCCGATACGTACCCGCTTTGCAAACCGGGGCGCTCGGGCTCCTCTTCTCCGGGGAGGGGCGGCTCTGCTCCGGGGACCTCCTCCGGTGCCGGACACGGGTTGGGGGTGGAGCCGCGCTCACCTCGCCCGTCCACAGGTGGGTGGGCGACGAGCTAGGCGACGACACGGTACCCAGCAGCGGAGGCGGCGGCGGGGGCTGCGGTCTTGGGGGGCTTCCACGAGCTCCAGGCGCGGCGCCGCGCGTGGGACTGGTGCCCCGCGTGGACGTCGCGGACGCGCCCGTCTGCGTGGCCACCGTGGGGCTGGTGCGCGCGGCCGCGCTCCCGCTGCCGCGCGTGGGGCTCGTGCTGCGGGAGGCGGTGCGCGGGCCCCCGCCGCCGCTGCCGCCGCCGCCGCCGCCGCCTCCTGAGGAGCCTGAGGCGCCACCGCAGCAGCCGCCGTTGTTGTTGCCGCCGCCGCCGCCGTTGCTCCGCGTGGGGCTGCCATGTTGCTGCTGCTGCTTCAGTTGGAATGGAACCGTCGCCCTCATGGGTTGCAGGCGGCTCCCAGGTCCCCCGGCCGTGTTGACTGCACCACTCCCGAGGGCACCGGCCGGCGTGGGGGACCCATTGCGCCTCACCCGCTGGGACATGGTCCCCCCTCCCCGGTGACTGGGCGAGACGAGGGGGGTTTTCTCTTGTTGGGTTGCAGGGGGAGGATTCTTGGGGCCAGAGGGAAGGTCCCCGCGACCAAGTGACGAAGCCGGACTCCGGGGCGCGGGGGGAGACTGGGCCGCCGCCGGCAGTAACGAGGTGGTGCAGCCGCCGCCGCCGTCGCTGCTCCTCATCAACAATAGTGTCTCCTCTGCTGCCCCCGCCCCCCGCGGGCGCCCATTGGTGCAGCGTCAGCCGCGCTCGAGCCGCTCCACCGCGCCCATTGGCTGCGAGCGGCTCTGGTCCCGGGCCCCCGGGGCCTTAGAGAGCCTGGGTTTGTGCGGAGACCGTCAGCTCTTTAAAGAGAAAGAGACCCGCCCCCCGGGGGTAGGGGGAGCGGAGGACGCAGGCCTCGTATGTGCGTGCGTGTGTGTGCGTGCGTGCGTGCGTGCGTGTGTGTGTGTGTGTGTATGTATGTGTACTTGTGAATGTAAGTGCGCGCCTCATCATACCGTCTCTCCCTTACCGCTGGGGGGAGCCCTGGGACTCAAGACTCTGGAGTATTGCCAAAGGGACTGCCCAGAACCTGAGCGGTCCCCAGGGACAGTCTGAAGCCTTTCCCCCATAACTTATTTCCTTACCACAGTACTATTAACACGTACGCGTGTCTCTCTCTGGCTTTTTTTCTAAATCTTTTTGTTCTGTCCTCATTCCATCTATGGGGTAGGGCTCAAAAGAGTAAGAAATTTAATTATTCTTACTGGCATTTTATACCCTACTCTTTTTTTTTTCCTTGTCTTTTAAAAACTCTACAAAGGGCCAAATCTTGGTTAGAATGTGATTTTAGATAGTATCAATTGAGTTCAGTTACCAAATACTATTGGTTCCTCAAGTAATTCAAGTAATCAGGAATTTAAGTAACTACTTCATATTTCCCAATATCTTGGAAGGATGTCTGCTACAATTTAGTGCCTTATTTGACCTTCATAACTATTATTTGAGACAGAACTAGGACAGCCATTCATATTTTAGTTGAGTGAAGGAAACAAGTCTTTGAGATATGGGTACAGAATCCAGATGGCAGGCATTGAAGCCTGTTCTAAAATGACCTAAGGGGCTCCTCATCAAGACAAAAAAGGAAAAAGGTAGACCCACACCCTTCACAGGCATGTTCATTACTTCTTTTCTCTTTACTTCTTTATTAGATAGACATTCTAGATAGATTTTGTCCTGTAAAAATGTGGAGGTGATGGGTACTGTATAATTGGCTATAGACCTATACACCAACTGGGTCCCTATACACTGTAGCAGAAAGCCTTTGAAGACCTAGAGAAGAGATTTGGATCCCAGATCCAGCATTTACTCTGACCGTGGTCACCAGCCAGTTTCCTTATCTGTAAAATGCAGTTGAATGATATAGTCTCGTTCATACACTTCTGATAATTAACCAAGGGTTCAATGAGAATGTGGTGTATAGAAGGCAGTCAACATTTCTAGAATCTCAAATGATTCAGAGGCTCATAATTCTCCTTATCATCTATTCCCCTTTCTCTTCCTCTCTCCCCGCAACACAAAAAGAAACCCAGTCCTTAGCCCAGGAACCTGCCTTAAGTTGGCTGGTACTCTGGATAGACCTGGCATTACTACATATTCTCAACAACCTGGAGTGAAGACCAAAATAGTTGCTCACTAAAGAGGAACACAGGAAACTGCCAACAAGACCCATATACAGTACTAAGTCTGATTTTAATGAGAAGGAGAAGAGACATGTCTTTAAGTAAGAATGTTATAGATACTGTACATGGTACTTTGTCTTGCACAAAGTAGGAGCTTTATACTTACGTAATTGAGTTAAGCCAAAAGGAATCGAGCAGCTCTAGTATCCTAGGCTCTCTGTTCAGTTACTCTGAATATCACCAAACTAGAGACTGTTGATGGCAAGAAGAGGCTTTTAGCTTCTCTGAGCTAAATAACTGGTTTCTAACAGAGAAGTTTATTAGATCAAAGAGTAAAACTGTCCTTGACTCAGTCATGAGATCTGGTGGAATCGGTTCATCCTTTCCTACAGAAACTCAAATCCTAAGTGCCTTTTTCTTCTCATGTGACAGTTCAGTTTAGGGGTTATCTTTAAGCAAATAAGAAGGAACACTTCAGCTGAAGCAAGTATTAATCATTTCAGTCAATTTGTACTAAAGGATATTTGTGAGGATGTAAAAGCTTCGAAAGCATGAAATCAGTAAAGAAGGCTAAAAAAATAAAAATATAAATAAAATTTAGGAATTTGCTTGGAAATTTGGATACCTTGGAACAATTTAGTTTGTTTTTTTTAAGTTCAATAGCAATGAATAAAAGCATCATTTACTTTTGCCCTTGACTGCATTATCTGTTGTGAAAGAGTCATAGCAAACAGTGTGCATCAAGGTGACATATTGATCTTTGTTACTAGTTTATGAAGAAAGTCCTTGTATTTCAAGGATCAATGAAATAAACATGTCTTCCTCTAGTTTAACCTTGCTCATCTTAGGATATAATTCAAATTTTCCATTTTCTTTTCAAGGTTGAAATGTAACTGTATGAAGTTGTAGGCAAAAGGCAACATATAGAAATTGGTTTGTGTGTATTTAAAATTCAGAAGCGGGGCTAGGAGTGTAGCTCAGAAGTAGAGTGCTTGCCTAGCACTTGTGGGGCCCTCAGCTTAATCCCCAGTAAATAATAATAATAATAATAATAATAATAATAATAATATTTTGCTCCTGTATTTGCTTAACTCTTTACAATGATCATGCTGTAGGGAAGAATTTTATAGTGACAAAAGTTTATTTTCCTATAGTTTTAATAGAATCAGACATATCCTTTCATAAAAATCTCTAAAATGTGATTGAATGGAACATTATACAGTCACTAAAATGATCATTATAAAGCCATAAATTCCTCTCACTTAAAGTGGAAAAAAAACAAAATTATGTATCCATTGTAGTTGCAACAATGCAAAAATGTTTATGCATATAAAATACTAGATGATAAAATACTTGAAAATAGCCCTTTTTTTAAAAAAATTAGTTGTATATGAACACAATACCTTTATTTAGTATTTTTGTGTGGGGCAGGTGCTAGGGATCGAACCCAGTGCTTCATGGGTACTAGGCAAGCGCTCTACCACTGAGCCACAATACTAGGCCTAGATAGTCATTTTTTTTTATTAGTTGTTCAAAACATTACAAAGCTCTTGACATATCATATTTCATACATTTGATTCAAGCAGATTTTGAACTCCCATTTTTACCCCGTATACATATTGCAGATTCACATCGGTTCCACATCCACTTTTTTACATACTGCCATACTAGTGTCTGTTGTATTCTGCTGCCCTTCCTATCCTCTACTATCCCCCCTCCCCTCTCCTCCCATCTTCTCTCTCTACCCCATCTACTGTAATTCATTTCTCTCTCTTGTTTTTTTCCTCTTTCCCCTCAATTCCTCTTATATGTAATTTTGTATAACAATCAGGGTCTCCTTCCTTTACCATGTAATTTCCCTTCTCTCTCTCTTTCCCTCCCCCCTCTCGACCCTGTTTAATGATGATCTTCTTCTCATGTTCTTCCTCCCTATTCTGTTCTTAGTTGCTCTCCTTATATCAAAGATGACATTTGGCATTTGTTTTTTAGGGCTTGGCTAGCTTCACTTAGCATAATCTGCTCTAATGCCATCCATTTCCCTGCAAATTCCATGATTTTGTCATTTCTTAGTGCAGAGTAATACTCCATTGTGTATAAATGCCACATTTTTTTATCCATTCATCTATTGAAGGGCATGTAGGCTGGTTCCACAGTCTAGCTATTGTGAATTGTGCTGCTAGATAGTCATTTTTAAGGTAGGATTTGGATAGATGTTTTTTCCCCTAGAAATTTTGATATATGATATCCAGTAAAACAGGTGAGTTAACAGAACTTATATTGCTTAGTGATACTCTTCTTAAAATCTAACTGCTAGTTTACTCAGACTTTCATCTTAGACCATGTCATTAAGACCTTCTGTAGCACCACACACATTCCCCATATTCCCTTTACCTCTCCAGCTCACTCTTGCTGGCTCATTCTCATTGATCTTGAAATAGTGAGGTACCTTAGGACCCTACATACACATCTCACTTTACTCATTCCCTAGACTGATAACTGTATTTTTGCCCAGAATTCCACTGACCCTCACACTGCCATCTATTAACTGTCTGCTTGGCATCTTCTCTTATATATTTCGCACGTACCACAAGCCTTATCATCATCCTCACCACTCATCCACCTCCCACTGGCTCCCCTTGCAGTGCAGTTTTTCTTTATCTTGGTGCTGGCACAACCTTCTACTCTATGGTCTAAATCAACACCCTGGAAGTCATTTTGACTCTTGCTCTTTCTTATGGTAAGGCCAGTGAGTTGCTGTATCTTAATCATATGACTTCCTAGAATCTAACACTATTCTCCAGACCTAACTGTCCCCTCTATCTAGACCTCTCTCTTCTCTGGCCTGTACTCTTACATTCATTCACCTACCCAGTTTTCGTAGATCTTCGCTACCCTACACCCTACCCTTATGGTAAGGCCAGTGAGTTGCTGTATCTTAATCATATGACTTCCTAGAATCTAACACTATTTTCCAGACCTAACTGACCCCTCTATCTGGACCTCTCTCTTCTCTTATATTCATTCACCTACCCAGTTTTCCTAGATCATCACTACAATATACCCTACCCTACTTCACGAAGCATCCCATTCCCCACCTATAACCCATTCCCCACATATTATTCTGTTTATTTAAAAACACAAACTTGGGGTGGGGTATAGTAGGACACTTGCCTAACATATGTAAAGGCCCTGGGTTTAACCCTAGCACTGGGGAAAAAAAGAAGAAATGGACTGGGTTTGTGGCTCAGTGGTGGAGCGTTTTCCTAGCATGTGTGAAGCACTGGATTAGATTCTTAGCACAACATTATAAATAAATAAAGGTCCATCAACAACTAATAAAATATTTTTTTAAAAAAGAAACCCACCCATTAACCTAATAACTTTACTCACTACCTAAACCTTTTCATTTCCTTTAAAACAAAGTCCATAGCCTGAGACTTACCATACCTTCCCACTCACCTCTGCCTCTTCCTCTCAAGGCTCTAGCTATGTTGCTATTCTTTTAAAAAAATATATATATATTTATTTATTTATTTATTTTAGTTTTCAGCAGACACAACATCTTTGTTTGTATGTGGTGCTGAGGATCGAATCCGGGCCACACGCATGCCAGGCGAGCGCGCTACCGCTTGAGCCACATCCCCAGCCCCTGTTGCTATTCTTTCATTTCTCCAAATATCCCATACTCCAATCCTGAGGCTTTTAAACTTGCTACTTCCTCTGCCTGGAACAATTCACTCTTCTCGCCTGATCTAATCCATTTTTAGATCAGGGAAGACTAGATTGTCTTGTTCTGCACTAAAATTAAGTTTACAGTAACACCATGACCACTATGGAGACATAGATTAAGATTTCTTAAATCGTGTTTTTTGACTGATGTAAAGAAATTCCACTTCATGCTCATCCCATAGATTTCAGTAAATATTAGGTTGCTTTACTTTTCTGTTTTTGGTATCAGTTGTTTCATTTGAATGAGACACTATGCTAATATAGGCAATGAGTGGGCCCAGATCTATTCAAAATAAACCATTGTACTTTGAATAAAATCTGAAACCCTTACCAGGGTCTAAAAGTTGTGGTCATCATAACACAATTATTTGTTCAGCATCTTTGGTTCGTTCTCAGTGTCAAGCTTGTTTGCTCACTCAACAACTCATTGATGAACTTCTATGTGCAGAGCACTGTGATGGCTCTAGAGTGATGAACAAACCCACAAGCTCCTTGTCCTAGTGAACTTACATCTGCTGGAGGTGATGAGCAAGGAAAAACACATGTGCATGAACATGCACATAACCACATATGTGAATGAATTAACAACTGCAAAGTTCTATAATATATATATATATATATATATATATATATATATATATATATATATATATACACAGTACCATGAAAGAGAACAACAGAGATTTAGCTAAGGTAGGTAGGAAGTCCTTTCTGAAGAGGTGACATTTTAGATGAGACCTGAAAGAATGAGCCATCATGGAAAGAACATTCCAAACAGAAAAGCTATGTTAGAGCCCAAGAAAGGAAAACAGTATGTGCTTAAGGTGCCAAAGGAAGGCCAGTGTCAGCAAAAGTGAGAGTAGTTCAGAGATGAGACTGGAGAGGTAGAGGCTACATGATGCGGAGACTTTTAGACATTGGTAAGGGTTTCAGATTTTATTCAAAGTACTATGGTTTATTTTGAATAGATCTGGGCCCACTCATTGCCTGTATCAGCATGCTGTTAAAACAACTGATATCAAAAATAGAAAAGTAAAGCAACCTAATATTTATGAAATCTATGGGATAAGCATGAAGTGGAATTTCTTTGCATAAATCAGTAAACATAATTTTAAAAATCTTAATCTATGTCTCCAAGGGTTTTTTTCCCTTTTATCATAACACAGCATCAGTCTCCAATCTCTCTTCTCTAGATATTATTGTCAAAAAAGTAAGCCAGACTTACTTTTATTTTTTTTTACTATATGTCAGGCTCTGTGCTAAGGCAGGTAAGTAGTGGCAGACTTTTCTTTCATTGTCCTCATTCTCTTACCTACTAAGGTCCATAATTATTCCTTGAAAAATGCCATGTCTTTATTAAAGTGATATGTGTGTGTGTGTGTGTGTGTGTGTGTGTGTATCCTTTCTGACTTCATCATTTCTACATTTCTGCCAATTATTACAGATCAGCACAACAGAAGCCTCAGAGCCCAGATTCTCCCCAGGAAGATGTGGGGATGAAAAAATTAACTAATTTTCAGTTTTATTTGTCTTAGTTTGGTTTGGTTTGGTTTGGGGTTTGTTGCTATTGCTTCCATACAGAGAATCCATTCTGGCTACTGTAGAGAGAATGGTTTAGAGAGGAACAAGAAACAGCAAGGAAAATAGTAAGGAGCTTGTTGTCAAGAAGTATAAACAAGGAGAATTGTAAAGAAGGAAAAAATTGGATGGATGCAAGACCCACCTTCTAGGTGGTGATCAAGAGTCAGAGAACTTCATGGGGGAAGTCCTCCAGGTTTCTGTCTTGAACACCAGGGTGAAAGATGGTCTGTTTGTAGAGATGAACCAGAGTGGAGAGAGGAACAGCCCTGGTGTTAAAACCAGTTTCTATTTGGACATATTAAGTTTGAGGGTTTGTTTTTGAATAAATTATCTATGACTCATTAAGCCTAGTGAAGTAGTACGTGCCTGTAACCCCAGTGATTTGGGAAGCAGAGGCAGGAGGATAGCAAGTTCAAGACCAGCCTCAGAAAATTAGTGTGGCCCTGTCTCAAATAAAAAATGAAAAGGGGGTGCTGAGGTTGTGAGGCACTGGGTTTGATCCCTGGCACCACATAAAAATAAACAAATAAAACAAAAGTATTATGTCCACCTACAACATATATATATATATATATATATATATATATATATATATATATATTAATATTATAATGAAAAGGGGCTGGGGTGTAGCTCAGTGGTAGAGTGCTCGTTCACCTTGCACATGTGAGGCACTGGGTTTGATCCTCAACACCACATAAAAACGAAATAAAGATTTTGTGTCCACCTACAACTAAAAAATAAATGTTAAAAAAATGAAAAGTGTTGGGAATGTCATTCAGTGGTAAAGCACCCTGGGTTCAATTCCCAGTACCAAATAAATAAATATAGTCATCAAAAAGACAGTTGAATGGATGAGACTCAAATTCAAGCCAGGTGGCATAACTCTGAGGGTTTTCAGCATGTGGATGTTATTTGCAGTTTTGTGAGCAAATGAGACCATGTAAGGATCTGCCACTACTTACCTGCCTTAGCACAGAGCCTGACATATAGTAAGTACTCAGTAAATTATGAATTAAGCTCCTGTCTCTCTTGTTTCAAAGGTCTGGCATATGGGGCAGGTACTCAATATTATTTCCTGAACTTTAAAAACTTTTCCACTGGAGTATGATAAAATTAAAGGCAGGAAATATATTTTATTCATTTCTGTCTCTCCAATACCACACATAATAATCTGAGATGAATGAATATTGTTAACTGATGCTATGGAAAAATTGGTTTCTAAGCCTCAAAGTAATTTTATTATAAATTTGTCTGTGTTGATTTTTCTGAGACAAATACATCCTCATTACAAATAATTAAATATAAAAATTTTAATTAGAAAATAAAATTCCACAGACCCCAATCTTTCATTTTTCCACTTTTCCATGTATAAAGTAATATACATTTATAAGTTTTTTTTTTTTTTGCAGTGCTGAGAATCAAACCCAGGGCCTCATACATGATACACAGGTGCTCTATCACTAAGCTACACCCCAGCCCAGCCATTTATAAGAATTTTTTTTTTAACTTTATAAAATAGAATCATATTATGGATATATATTTTTGTTCTGTTTTGGTTTTAGAACCCAGGGCCTCACGCACACTAGGCAAATTTGATACCACTGAGCTATATCCCATACATGAATACAATTTTGAAACCTAGGGAATTTTTTGTCCCTTAAACATATCTAGGACACTTTTAACTCAATATATATCTAGATTCACATTCTTTTCAAAGAATACACAATGTTGGCCAGGTGTGGTCGCATACTCCTGTAATCTCAGTCACTCAGGAGGCTGAGGCAAATTCAAGGCCAACAACAGTAACTTACATAGATCCTGTTTCAAAATAAAATAAAAAGTGTTGAGGATGTAGGTCAGTGGTAGAGCACCCACATATTCAATCCCCAGTACAGGAGGATAGTTGGCAGGGGCGGAGGGGCGCACATGGTATGGTATTCTATCATTTGGCAGTATTATAATTTAAACAATCTCCTACTGTTGGATAGTTAGGTTATTTTCACTTTTTGCTATCACAGTGGTATAATATTTTTACACTTCATATGTTTTCATTCTTGTGTAAACATTTTACATTTAAATATTATATAAAAGCTATATGTGGGCTGGGGGCAAATGCTTCAAGGTCAACATGGACTGTCATTTAAGGGAATATTTTTTCTGGAGGAAATTCCTTGAAGTGAAATGTGATTTACAAAAGTATACATTTTAAAATTTGATAGATTGCAATGCAATTTTGGAATCATCCACAGAAAAAAAGTTTAATGTGGTTAAAAAGAAGCAAGCACACCCATTTTATAAGCTTTAAATGTCAGCAGAATTTAATGAAGTACTTTCCTTATGGAATTATTGTTCTAAGAGGTAAAACAGACTGAAATAAATTCTACTTTTCCATGGCTCCTACCTGGCTTCATAATTAATGCTAATATAGGCCATTTTAAAGACTAAATTCCTAATTTTTCTAGAAAGCAAAATTAAATTCTCTGAAGAAGCTATATTATTGGTATTGCTATAGAGGCAAAAATGTAAACCTACAAAGAGGTCCTTGGTCTTATTTATCTATAAGAACTGAAGGAATTATCAATTAAAAACAGCTGCCTAAACCACATGATCTTTGGTAACTGATATCTGAGTTTATGACTTAACTGTTTATAGAAGATCCAACCTCAAGGTGGAGTTTGCCCTACAGGTTATGAGAATAGTTAGAGAAAGAATATACTCAATCATACTCCAGAGAGAATAAGGTCCTAGGGCAGGAAGATAAGTAACTTCTAGAGTACCTGAGTTATATCCAGGTCATAAATGACCTGTAGGATCTATCATCATGCTTATCTAAGTAGGTTTTTCTTTCTTTTTTTTTTAAATTGCTGATCATCTTACCCCATAAGGTTGCTCCATATTCTCTCCTTAAATTCCTTACTACATAGCAGACAGTAAGAACTTCTTTATAAACTCCATTCCAGAGAGGCCAAAACTCAGCCAGAAATAGACATTTCTCTTCCAAAATGATTGTAAAGAAGTCTTTAAGTTTTCTGTCTCTATGGTGACAGCTTGATGAAGGTAGCTGAGGACTGGTCCGTGAAATATGCCTTGCCCTTTTAAATTCTATAATAACCACTCATCATGAGCTCACAGACACCGATCACTGCTGCGAAACAGCAATCTCTTCACAACTACTGAACCAGAGCTGGGAATTCCTAACAGTGGGAAGCAGAAGAAAGAAAATGTCCAAACAATATTGCACTTAATTCATTCCTTCTTGTCCTTTTGCCCTGTAGATATAGTTGAGTCTTGCTTTAACGACATACAGTTAAATGCTGCATGTTGTCAAATATATAGTCCAAACATTAGCTCTTAGGCAACAAAATTTGAGCTTCTATTATGTACCAGATATTGGGCTCTTTACAAATACTCTACCATTGTCAATAAATACTTGCAAATGATGATAAGAGCACTAATGTAGGGGCTGGGGTCGTGTGAGGCACTGGGTTCGATCCTCAGCACTACATACAAAAACAAAGTTATTTTTTTAAAAAAAGAACACTAATGTAAATCAAAGGGGGGATGTTTTCAATGATATGTGGAAGTTAATCCACAAAGAGGGGTGGGGAGATAGAAGTTCAATGGAGTAGACAAAGTGGAGGTGGGGGGATGGAGAAAGAAACAGAAAAGACAGTAGAATGTGTGGGACGCCATTCTCACACGTGATCGGGTGCCTCCCGTTGAGGGTCTGAGGCACTTTGGCAAATGTCGAAGTTTTTCCCGTCCCTCTCCTGATGAGAGAGCCCATCCGTGTGGGGGTGTGCCTGACCACTGACCCCGGGGACCCAATCGCTGACCCTGACCTTGGAGTGCAGCCCCCCCTCAACCTTCATTGGATGGAATTCTCCCCTGAATCTCTGGTTCCCTAATAAAAGGCTACTCCCGGCGTGCTCGCTCTCTCTCTCCTGCTAGCCCTGAGTAATCCTTGCTGCCCTGCTGGGCGGCTAGAGGAGCGAACCAGAGAGGGGAGCCGTCTCGGACCTAGCAATAGAATTAAGGTAATTGAGTCTTGTGTTTTTATTTCGATCTCGTCTAACTAACTTTATGCCTAGAACCTCATTAATGAAACCACTGCGCAGGCCGCGTGGTAGAGAATGAATCTGACATAACTTTTATATGTACATATATACCACAGTGATTCTCACCATTGTGTACCTCCATAAGAAATTAATTGAAACAATAACTATGGGTAAATGGCAGAAAGAACAACAGAGGGAAAGAAGCAAGGAGTGGGAGGAGGGAAGGAGAAGAAGAGGTACTGGGAACTGAATTTGAACAATTCAGTCCATGTTTTTATAATTCCATGCTTTTATAATTATGTCAAAATGGATTCTACAGCTAGTATAACTAAAAAGAACGAATAAAAAGTAACTACTTAGCATATTTATTATATTAAATAAAAATGTTTTAATTAGTAGTTATCAAAAATAATTCCATTTAAAATTATTTTCAAAAGAAAATTATTTCTAAGAAGTATACATTAAGAAATATTAAAACAAAATTTAAAAATTTTCTGCATATTGATCATCTGATAATTTAAGATAGCATAAGCAGGATAATTATTCTTGCCAATTTTCATGCATTTGAGTGAACTTTTTAACCTTATTCTGTAATACTGTGGCAATGGCATTTTTCAAAAAATGTTCATTTACTGCAACTAGATGTGTTCAATATTATCTTTGGTCACAGCTTTCTTAAAGTAATTTCTAATAAAAAAAAAAAGTAACCTCTAGTAAACAAACAGAAACAGAATACTAATGTCACTTGATTAGCACTATCTTTTCTCAGTATCACTTATTCACACCAGAATACAGAATGAATTAGAAGGGCAGAGTGCAAGAGCATTACCTCCAGTTACACACAGTGGGATATAGCTTAATCCTTATTAATGCTGTCCACAGTCAGTTGAGAAAAGTAACAGCCATGGCACCAAGTGGGATGATTTAGGAAATTAACATGTGAAAATTTAACCACTTGCCCCTCCCGTGGTGTAAAGAGCTTAGTTGACTCCTCTGATGTATTGAAAGCATAGGCCTGCCCAGACTTGGTATTTAGAAAACAAGAATCTTTGTTTGACTCAGCTTCTAAGTAGTTATTTCACATGAGGCACAAAAACCTCTTTTTGAAGACCTCTCTTAAGGAGAAGAGTGTCAGTGGATTAACATCCCTCTGACCTATGAATGATGACAACCACCTATCACGCAATTGGTATTTTTGTATTCTTTAAAGCAAAGTCCTTCAAAGTCTCTACTGACTCCATTTTAAGTAATACAGTTCCAAGGAAGTGTTGCAACATAGACTACTTCTCAATCTGTGCATAGTCTATTAATAGTGAGGATGAAAAAGAGGAAACCAAAAGGGAAGTTGAATTCATACTCAAGATGTAAATTATTAATAAAATGGCAGTCCCAGTCTTCCTTGTCCTCAACCCAAGGGGTTCTACATTAACCAAAGTCTCAGTTTCCTTCACTTCTAACATTTTTTCTTCAAGCTCTTTATTTCATTCTTCTCTTAGGAACTACCCCCAGCTTCTCATCTTTTCCCTCACTGTAATTCTACCCATCCCAAATCTTCTGTAACTCAAGAACAGAAAGAATTTGGAGTGAAAAATAATCTTAACCCAAACGTCCCCTTCTCCATGGTCTGGCAGTTACAGTATTAGCCTGCCGGGGCTTGAAGTTCTAAGACAGGATGAGAATAATGACCACATTTAAACCTTATAGCAACCCTATAAGGGTTATAATATAATATTATTTATAACCCCCATGATTATGAATGAGGAAAAGGAGGGATAGAATTTTAAGTGGATCATTCAAGAATACATGCTAAATGCCAGAGACAGGATGCAATCCAGGGGCCTGAATCTAGGCATATTGGTCATTCCTTCAGCCCCTGTACTCAGGTAGTTTCCCTTGGTCTTTGACTTCAGGGAGGCAGTCTAGCATAGGGGCTTTGGAGCCAGAGTGCCTGTGTTCAATGCCAGTTCCTCCCTTACAACTGCATGATCTGGAGCAAGATTTAACTTCTCACACCATTCTATTGAGGTTTGAACCTGTTGATTCATATAACAAGCTCTCGGTCCTTTGACTGGCACATGTTAAGCATTCAGTGAATCTTGGCTGTTACTATTGCCCAGCCTTGGAGGAGTGCTGCTGACAGGCCCATCTCCACTCCACCTCCACAGCTGCACCTCTAACCTGGACTCTGCCACTGTCTTTTCCATATTAGTTCACACACAGCAGGGAGATGAATCGTCCTCGGACAATTTCACATGTCACCTCCACGTTCAAGAGCCTCTTATGGCTCTCTGCCACTAATTTTATCAGACCCAGATTTCTTATATTGGTGTTAGGTGTATTTCTATGGATTCCCGTTTAACTGCCTCTTTCTGCCCCTCTCCAAGCCTTTTTTACATGCTTACCATGCGATCTTTTGTTAACGTCTTTTTTTTTTCTAGAATATGACACAATGGAATTTTCTTTAATCATTTCATCTTTTAACAATTGTCCCTAGGTTCTCTAAGTATGCTCATGAATTCAATTAAATTTGCATTGATTATTTTTCCAAAAAATCGTCTTTGACTCCACTCAGGGTGGAGTCAGTTAACAGCTATCATGTTGGAAATACTCTGCTTGTGTTAATTTACACTTGTTTATATAGCAATTAGTGTTTCTATACATTCTTAATTCTTTCGCAGCGATTTTTAGTCCTCAAGGCCAGAGATCATGGTTTCTCTTTCTTTTTGACCTTCCCTTCATGCTTAAGGCAAGTGCTTCAGAAATGCTACTGAGTGACAGACTGATAGTGTGAAACAGTCAATCCAAGAGAGAAGGGCCTGTTGAAGGTCAAGTAATGTGACACTAGCCCTTAGTTCTTTAAGTCCAGGTAACAAATAATAATGTGTTCTGCAGCTTTTGCATCAGGGTAATTTTCAGGATAAGGCAGGTCTCTGCCTCCGACAAACAGGCATTCTTTCAATAGCATCCAGAAAGCTGATCTCTTGGTTTTCCATTCCTGGGTGTATAATCACATAAAACAGAAGAAGGCAAAGGATAGGCTGCCAGGATATGTATAGGGACTTTGCTGAGGCAGTACAAAGCCAGTAGGTAACCCCACCATGGGGAGAAGAGTCAGGTTGCAACTTCTAGTCATCTACCATAGCAGAGTTAACAACCTGGCAACTTTCCCTCCCTCTACTCAGAACATGTTCCACCTTCCAGACATCTCCCTGAATCCTTGATCATGAAGAGATCCTAGGACCTTTCTCAGTTTCACACAAAGCAAAAGAAGATTGGATCCATGGTTACCATGCAACTCTGGATGAGTGAGTGACAGTGGAGAGGAGGTCCAGACATTTCAAAGTAACACTTGAAAAGGGACCCAAAGGAACTGAGTCATAGTTCACCTTTAGCCATTGTGCCAATTACTTGTTTGGTGGAATGACAAATGGAAAATAGTCATTGAAACCACTGAAATGAAAACTAAATCATTCCAGTTATACCAAGCAGAGCAGAAAAGGCCTGTCAACATTCACACAAAAAGGTAAGGATGATCAAATTCCATGGGGTTTAGGTGTGGCTTGTATTTTAAAGGTGGAAAAAAATTTTAAATCCTTTTAATTAGCAAGGTAGAATCGTAGGATTTTGTGGCCAAAAGCATTTTAGAACTCACAAAGTCCAAGTTCTACATTTTTACAAATGGGGAAAATGAGGCCCAGAGAGGAAAAGTACCTTTCTGAAGGACAGAGGCAAGACAAAAGCTCAGGTCTCCTGAATTTCTAGTGCATCCACTGAGCAAAAAAGATGCCTGTACCTGGGTGAGGCTCTCACAGTCAAAGTCAATAAACATAATACCTCTACAGAAAAATAAAGTTCCGATGCCTCTACCTCCTTCATGATGGCCCATAACACAACAACTCTTTGTTTTTCTCAAAAGTTCCAGGTTCTCTGATTGGAATGTTGATCTCATTTCCAAGTAAGGAGTAAAAAAGCATGTGATGAAAGAGAAGTAAAGAAAAGAAGAAGTATAACATTAAGGCAGAAGCAGGCTCCTCCTCCTCATTCTTTCTTTAATCTCCTTTTTGTTTTGTTTTTGTGGTACTAGGGGTTTGAACCTAAGGGTGCTTTACCACTGAGCACTAAGCATTACATTCCCAGTCCTTTGTAATTTTTATTTTAAGACAGGATCTTGGGGCTGGGGTTGTAGCTCAGTGGTAGAGCACTTGCTCAGCACCACATATAAATAAATAAAAATAAAAGTTCTATCAACAACTTTAAAAAAAAGAAGTCAGGATCTTGCTAAATTGTCCAGGCTGGCTTGAGTGCGTACTTCTCCTGCCTCAACCTTCTGAGTCACTGGGATTACAGACCTGCACCACCACACCCAGCAAAAGGAGACTTCTTAATGGCTTAGAGGTATTTAGCAACAAAAAGAGTCAGGAGGACCTGGATTCTCCTGGCACTAGTTTGCTACTAAGTAGCTTTGAAAAGTATTTAACAACTCTAGGCTATAGTTTTCCCATTCACAAAATGAAGCCATCCTATGTTAAATGATTTCTAAGGTCTCTTTCATGTCTAATATTTTAGAATAACATTAGATCAGTATTCAAGACTTGTGACACTAATAGAATTTTATCATATCCCATATTAGTAATAGAAAGGTATCTATCTCTAAAATAACAGTGGTAAGCAAGTAGATGGCTGACTATGAATTTGTTTGAACAGATATTTATTGCCAGACACTGTGCTAGACTCAGGACAAAGAACACATGGTTTATGCTCTCAAGGAGCTGTCAGCCTCTAGAAAAGACATAGCTATGGGACTCTTTCTTTTTACACAGACAATGTCTTATCTAATGTCTTATCTGACAAAAGATCAAATAAGATTCAAGAGGGTTTGGGTAAGAGGGGCCTCTGCAATGTCCCAATTTCTTTTCCCTTCTTACACCCCACCAACTCCCTTATTATAGTGTGAAGGGCTAAGAGGTCACTGCAAGAACTCATCTGAAGAAAAGTATCCTAGTTCATACTTTCTGACAAAAGTGCAGTTAGCCGCTGCACTATCTATGCTGTTCACCAAGACTCCTGTAAACAATAGATGTAAATAATCATCACCTCAAATTTAATCCTGGATCAAAGCAAAATGGGAGGACTCTGGAGGGCATGCCCATTACTCTGCTCTGAAAATGCATATATCTATGGAAACACCTGTTTGGGAAACTGAAGACAAGAAGTGGCCTATGAAGCACAACCTAAAGAATATGATATAAAACAAAAGGATGGAATGTTAACATATCATTAAGAAAATCAACTGGAAAAACTTTAATCTGAGCACAAATTCTGAAAGTTGATTTTCTTCTAGCATAATTCACTATTTACCTTCATGTCACTAACAAATTCATGAAAAGTTTCCTTCATCCTCTTAATTCCACTCAGCCAACTAACACTTATTTTCAGCCTTTTCTAATTCACTTTCTGAACAACCAAGCTTCTCAAAGATTGTCTGCAGCCTACTGACCTGTTCCTTCTTCCTCTCTTTGAGACCTATCTCACTGTAGTCCTTTCATTCTTTGTTTTCTTTCTATACAGTGGAGGTCAAACCAGGGGTCTTGCACATGCTCTGTAGGTACTCCATCCATTCTTTATTAAAACTCTATTATTTGCAGAACATTTCCTGCACAATCCTAATTTTCCTCTATCTTTCCTCCTATTCCTACTATGTCTTCTTTGATGGCTTTCTGTTCCTAATCAGGGTCACTGTCCTTGAACTTGTCTTAACCTTCACTATATATAGTTCTCTCTTCTGTGAATCTCATGACACTCCCCAAATTTAAACTCTTTCACTTCTGCAGAGAATTCTCAGTTCTAGAGGCATTCTCAAGACTTGTTAGAGTTATTAGCAAGTTGCTAATAACTCTGATATTCCCTTTATTGTAAGATAAAATTTTCAAGTTCTGCTGTTGTACAACACCACATACACAGGTGCAACGTGGCTAAATTCATCACCTCTCCATGTAAAAACCAGAGGAGTGACTAGATTTCAGTTCATGAACAAGAGTTCCAATGGCCACATAGGTATGTTATGCAAAGTGAAAGCACAGCATGTGGAGACATGTACTCAGGTTACTCAGTAACATGTACTTTATTATGTCTTAACTTAGGTATTGCCCTTTTATTTGAACAATACCTATTTTGTGCATAAGTTATCCAAACTACAGAAGTGAAGGAAGGACAGGCCTTGAAGAAAATAATGGGCAGTAGAGTCAGCCTCTGAAAAAAAATAAAAACCTTTAGAAGAAGAAAAATGTCTGCAGTCAATTCTTCCATGAATAAGATAAGAATAGAAATTTGTGCCACCAAAGCTAGAAATCACATATATCAGGGCTCTGGTACCCTCCTCTTTTTTTGGGAATCCACTCCATGTTTAAATTTTATTTGCAAATTTGAAAATAGAGTTGAGAGCCTGTCTGATCATAAATCCTAAATCAAGATTAATCATTCAGTATAATGTTGTTGCTTCAGCAATGTCTTATGATTAGGCAAAAATCTTCCTGTCAGCTTCCAAAAAGGGATAAAAGTATACTGAGCACTTTACTGCACATTAAATGGTTAGCTCGTTACTATAGGAGCAAATTGTAGCAGTAAAGAAAACTGAAATAAGGGGTTGTGTTTGTGACTCAGTGGTAGAGTGCTTGCCTCATGAGGCACTGGGTTCAATCCTTAGCACCATATAAATATAAAATAAAGGCACTGTGTCCACCTATAACTAAAAAATAAATATTAAAAAAGAGAAAACCGAATAAGCCTAATGAGTGGCACATGCCTATAATCCTAGCAATTTAGGAGGCTGAGGCTGGAGGACTGTAAGTTTGAAGCCAGCCTCAACAATTTAGCACAGATGCTCAGCAACTTAATGAGGCCCTGTCTCAAAATTAAAAATAAGAAGGGCTGGAAATGTAGCTCAGTGGTAAAGTGCCACTGGATTCTTTCCCCAATGAGTGCGCACGCGCCCATACACACACACACACACACACACAGAATATAAAACACAGAATAAACTTTCAAATCCCACTGAAACTCACCTTAGCAACTGAAAGCAGAAATGGCTAAGAGGAAAACCACACCACAAGAGAACAGTTCTCTAAAACATGCTTTTGGCATGGGGCAGATTTTCCCTCTTCTGTCTTTCTGTATCTGCACAGATGCCTGCAGGGGTTGGGAGAGGTCTTTTAAAATAGTATACAGACTTAGTATAGGAATATTAAAAGTACAGTTAAGCAATAAATCAATAAAATAAAACAGAGTAAAATCAGCCATATGATTCCCCAATTGTAATCAACTTTTCCAACCGTTTTTCTTTGTATCTGTTTATGTATTTTACCCATGAAAAGAGAGTAATATTCATGTTATTTTAAAGCCTGTTCTTTTCACTGATATCTTATGTCATAAAATTCTTTCATGTTTATGTATTATTCTCAGACCATTTTTAATGGCAGTACAGTTGGCTTTGTGTCACTATGTGTTCTGCATTCACAGATTCAACCACCTACAGATCTCAACTATTGTTTGTTTGTTTTATTGAATTTGCATGTCAGACGGTGACACATACCTGTAATTCCAATGACTCAGGAGGCTTAGGTAGGAGGATTGTGAGTTCAAGGCCAGCCTCAGCAATTCAGCGAGGTCCTAAGAAACTTACCAAAACCCTGTCTCAAAATTAAAAATAAAAAGGGCTGGAGATGGAACTTGGTGGTAAAGTGTTCCAGGTTTTAATGCCCAATATAAAAAAAAATTGTATCTGTACTGAACATGCATAATACAATATGACAACTATTTATATATCATTTACTTTCTATCACATATTATAATCTAGATATGATTTAAAATACACAGAATATGTGTAGGTTATATGTATATATTACACCATTTTAAACAAGTGTCTTAAGCACTCATGAATTTTGGTATATGTGGTGTTCCTGGAACCAGTCCCCCATGGATACCAGGGAACAACTGTATCAAAAATTTATACATAAGGGTCTGAGGTTGTAGCTCAGTGGTAGAATGCTTGCCTCTCACGTGTAAGGTTCTGGGTTTGATCCTCAGTGCCACATAAAAACAAAATAAAGGTATTATGTCCATCTACAACTAAAAAATATATAAAAAATACATACATGAAGTAAAATATATAATTGAACCTTTGTATGAATGTATCATAATTTACTTGCTTCCCAATTCTTGAATGAGGTTGCATTAATGGGCTGAATTATACAATTCAATACTGAATCCCCAATACTGCAGACTGTGACTGTATTTGGAGATAAGATTTTAAAGAAGGAATTAAGTTAAAATGAGGTCATTAGTGCATTCTAATCCAATAGGACTGATGTCTTGGGAGGAAATTTGCAGAGACATTTACAGACGGAAGACCACATGAGGATACAGGGAGAAGATGACAATATATAAGTCAAGGAGAGAGGCCTCATGTATCCTTTTTAAAAAACAAAATATTTTTTAGTTGTAGTTGGACACAATACCTTTATTTTATTTATTTATTTTTATGTGGTGCTGAGGAGTAAACCCAGGGCCTCACACATGCTAGGCAAGCACTCTACTGCTGAGCCACAACCTTAGCCCTCATAAATCCTTTATGCATAGTTGCATACATATATGAAATACATATGTGTATTTTCAAACATTTGTATCATTCAGCTATTATGTTTCTCAAAAACAACAGACTTCCAAAACCACAATAATTATTTCAGAGTTACTTTGAGAGGTATATTTGTTGCTCAACTTAAGTTTCTATAGGTTTTCCACATCTGGGATGATGGAACAAAATGGGTCAAACCATACAGTTTGTGTTGCTCTGTTATGGCAGGCCTAGCAAACTAATATGGTACAGACTGTTTCCATTTATTTTCCAATTTGCAATATCTTTTTTTTTAAAATCTCTGGATACATAGTCACTTATCTCCTTGTAATACATTTATAAATAAGGCTTGTTGAATCAAAGGGCAAGTATCTCTTTTCAGATTCTCAGATGTTTTGTCAAATGATCCAAGCCAAGGGTGCACTTTCCAGATACTCCCAAGGCCACTGGTCTTCCTGGGGCCAGAGTTTTTGTTGTCATTGTTTCAGTTTGGTTTTCTTTGCAGTATTGGGGATTGAAACCAGAACCTTGCATGTGCTGGGCAAGATTTCTACCACTGAGATACATTCCTGTCCCTTTTTTGTTGGGTTTTTTTTTTTTTTTTTTTTTTTTTGGTACCAGGGATTGAACCTAGGGGTGCTTAGACACTGAGCCACATCCCAGTAGGGTCTTGCTGAGTTGTTCAGGGCCTTACTAAGTTGCTGAGGATAGGTATGAACTTGTGATCCTCCTGCCTCAGCCTCCTGAGTCCCTGGATTACAAAGAGTATGCCACTCACCTGGCACTGTTAACATTTTTAAAAACCTTAACATTTATGGGGTGGTTAATCCTTGCAACTCTCAAGGTGAGCTGGATAATGTAGCCACTACCCAAGCCAAGCCCCTCGTGGATTTAGAAGTTGTGATCTCACAGAATCCATGCTTGAATATGCAGTTTACAATTTTTAGGTGTCTCACGTGACCAGTCTAGTCTTATTTCATCTTTTAGCCTTCAAACTCCAGTTATACTCTTCTTGCGCTTGTCAGGATAGCCCCATTTGCCACAGGTCAACTTCTGAAGGTAGTAGGATTTATAGCCACAGCTTCGGTGAACAACATGTGCCTCTGATTAGGACACTTTCCAAATGATGAAGTTCCCTTCATCATCTTGCTTCTGCTGCTGAAACCAAAGAGCCCTATCCCTTTTTACTTTATTTTGAAATAGGGTCTCACTAAATTGTCCAGACTGGCATTGAACTTGCTATCCTCCTACCTCATTCTCCTGAGCCCTGAGATTATAGGCATGGACAACCATGCCCAGCAAGGCCAGAGTTTTTCATAGTTCTTTTTTCCTCTTTTTTTTTTAATTATAATTATGTGTTTTTCCAAGTTTTCTATTAGGAACACATATTGTTTCTATACTAATAAACTTACTAATTTTTTATATTTTTTATTCTTTTTCATTATACATGATAGTAGACTGTATTTTGACATATCATACATACATGAAGTATAATTTCCCATTCTTGTGATTGTACATGTTGTAGAATTACGCTAATTGTGTATTCATATATGAACACAGGAAAGTTATATCTGATTCATTCTACTGACTTACCCATTTTTCTCCTCCCTGCCTTTTCCCCACTACTCCCTTCATCCAATCCAGTGAACCTCTTCTCCCCTACCACCTATTGTGTTTGCATATCAGAGAAAACATTTGGCCTTTGGTTTTGGGAGATTGGCTTATTTTACTTAACATGATAGTCTCCAGTTCCATTCATTTACCAAATGCCGTAATTTTATTCTTCTTTAAAGCTGAGTAAAATTCCATTGTGTATATATACCACTTTTTCTTTATGCATGCATCAGTTGAAGGACACCTAGGTTGGTCCCATAACTTAGCTATTGTTAATTGAGCTGCTGTGAACATTAATGTAGCCATGTCACTATAGTATGCTGATTTTAAGTCCTTTGGGTATATATAGCTGGGTCAAATGGTGGTTCCAGTCCAAGTTTTTTGAGGAAACTCCATATTCCAGAGTGGTTGCACCAACTTGCAGTCCCACCAGCAATGTACGAATGTACCTTTCCTCCCCACATCCTCACCAACATTTATTGTTACTTGTATTCTTGATAATTGCCATTTTGACTGGAGTGAGATGAAATATCAGTGTAGTTTTAATTTGCACTTCTCTAATTCTAGTGATATTGAACATTTTTTAATATATTTGTTGACGGTTCATATTTCTTCTACTGTAAAGTACCTGTTCAATTCATTAGCCCATGTATTGATTGGGTTATTTGTTTTTTGGTGTTAGTTTTTTGAGTTTCTTTATATATCCTAGAGATTAATGCTCTGTCTGAGGTGCAGGTGACAAAGAATTTCTCCCGTAGGCTCTCTCTTCATGTTCTTGATTGTTTCCTTTCCTTTTTAGTTTGATATCATCCCATTTATTGATTCTTAGGCTTTAGGAGTATAGTTGAGGAATTTGGTTCCTAAATTTACGTGATGGAGATTTGGGCCTGCTTTTTCTTATAGTAGATGCAGGGTCTCTGGTCTAATGCCTAGATGCTGGATCCTCTTTGAGTTGAGTTTTATACAGGCTGAGAGATATGAGTCTAATTTCATTTTGCTATGTATGGACTTCCAGTTTTCCCAGCACCATTTGTTGAAGAGGCTGTATTTTCTCCAATGTATGTTTATGGCACCTTTGTCTATGAGATGACTGTATTTATGTGGATTTGTCTTTGTGTCTTCTATTCTGTAGCACTGGTCTTTATGTCTATTTTGGTGCCAATAGCTTGCCATTTTTGTTATTATAGCTCTGTAGTACAATTTAAGGTCTGATATTGTGATGCCTCCTGCTTCACTATTTTCACTGAAGATTGCTTTGGCTATTCTGGGCTTCTTATTTTTCCAATTGAATTTCATGACAGTTTTTTTCTATTTATATGAAGAACATCATAGGAAGCTTAATAGCAATTGTATTAAATCTGTATACTGCTCTTGGTAGTATGGCCATATTGACAATGTGAATTTTGCCTATCCAAGAACATGGGAGAGCTTTCCATCTTCTAAGGTCTTCTTCAATTTCTTTCTTTAGTGTTCTTTAGTTTTTTCATTGTAGAGGTCTTGCACCTCTTTTATTTGATTGATTCCCAATACTTTTTTGAGGCTATTACAAATGGGATAGTTTTCCTAATTTCTCTTTCAATTGATTCATCACTGATATATGAAACACAATTGATTTATGGGTGTTAATTTTATATCCTGCTACTTTGCTGAATTCATTTATGAGTTCTAGAGGTTTTCTAGTGGAGTTTTTTGGGTGTTCTAAATATACAATTATGTTGTTAGCAAATAGGGATAGTTTGAGTTCTTCTTTTCCTATTCATATCCCTTTAATTTCTTTCTTCTGTCTAATTACTCTGGCTAGAGTTTCCAGGATTGTGTTGAATAGAAGTGGTGAAAGAGGGCATCCCTGTCTTGATCCAGTTTTTAGAGAGAATGCTTTTAATTTTTCTAAATTTAGAATGATGTTGGCCTTGGATTTAGCATATATATATTTTTTACAATGTTGAGGTACATACTCATTTTTAAAAAGGGAAAAAGAGGCTAACATAACATAAAGGATTTCTATATTTGGGGGCTGGAGTTGTAGATCAGTGGTATTGACTGAGCTCAAGTGCTCAAGAGAGAGCACTTGCCTAGTACATGTGAGGCAATGGGTTCAATCCTCAGCACCACATTTCAAAAAAAAGTATTGTGTCTATCTACAAGTAAAAATATTTTTTAAAAGATTTCCATATTTGACTGAATTAAAATGAAATTGTTGTAGAGTTTTGATTATTTTTTGTTTTTGTTTGTTTGTTGCTTTTGCTATACCAGGGATTGAGCCCAGGTAAGCTTTACCACTGAGCTACATTACCAGCCCTTTTTATTTTTAATTTGAGACAGGGTCTTGCTGAGTTGCTCAGGACCTCACTAAGTTGTTGAGGCTGGCCTTGAACTTGTGACACTTCTTCCTCAGCCTCCAAATTGCTGGGATTACAGGTATGCACCCCTGCTCCTAGCTGGAGTTTTAGTTGTATGAAGTGAAAAGAATTATGGAGATGGATGGTAGCGATGGTTGCACAACATTACAAATATATTTAATATCACTGAACTGTACACTTAAAAATGGTTAAGAAGCAGATCTAGAGTTGTAGCTCAGTGTGGCAGAGCTCTTGCCAAGTACATGTGATTCATTGAACCTCAGCACCACATAAAAATAAATAAATAAAATAAAAGGTACTTTGTTAATTTACAACTAAAAAATAATTTTAAAAAATGGCTAATAAGGGGCACTTGACTAGCATCTGAAGGCCCTGCATTTAACCACCAATACTGCAAAAAAGAAAAAAGGTTACTATCTAAACTACCTAGAGTCCATGCTATTAAGGAGGCTAAGGAAGGATGATCACTTGAGCCCAGCAATTAGAGGCCAACCTAAGCAACACATGCCTGTAAGAAGTCAATTAAGAATAAACAAGCTATAATACTTTCATCATTACTTAGCACTACATATTATTTTCAGGGGAAAAAAACAAAACCAAAAAACTAGTTAAGATCTTAAATTTAATTTTGTGTGTATCTGTCTGTATGTGTGTGTGTGGTACAAGGGATTAAACTCAGGGGTACTCTACCACTGTGCTACATCCCCAGTCCTTTTTATTTTTTATTTTGAGACAGGGTCTTGCTAGTTGCTGGGGGCTCAAATGCTGGTAAGCAGGTAGAACAGTAGAAATTCTTCTTCATTAATGGTAGAAAAGAAAATGGTACAGTTACTTTAGGAGACACTCTGGTGATTTCTTTCTTTCCTTTTTTTGTTTTTAGTTGTTGATGGACCTTTATTTTATTTGCTTATTTATATATGGTACAAAGAATCAAACCTAGTGCCTCACACGTATGAAGCAAGTTGCTCTACTGCTGCTACAATTCCAGCCCCTGCTGATTTCTTATAAACTAAACATACATATAATCTAGTGATTTCTCTCCTTGCTATTTACCCAAAGGAGTATAAATGCTGTGTCCATCCACACCGATGTGCACCGATATTTACAGCAGTTTTATTCATAATTGCCAAAACTTAGAAGCAATTAAGGAGTCAACTAAGAATAAACAAGCTATAATGCATCCATTATTACTTAGCACTACATATTTCTTAGCACTAAATAGAAAGAAGCTGCCACACTTATTTCTTTAAATGCATATTATTAATGAAAATAAGACAATATCAAAATGCCGTATGATTCTAACTATATGACATTCTGGCAATTTTATTATCACTATAAGTCCTGAATTCAAAACAATGTCAGTGCCAGGCACAGTGGTGCATGCCTCTAATCCCAGCAGCTCCAGAGGCTGAGACAAGACGGTCACAAGTTCAAAGCCAGCTTCAGCAAAAAGCGAGGCACTAAACAACTCAGTGAGACCCTGTCTCTAAATAAAATACAAAAAAATAGGAGTGGGGATTTGGCTCAATGGTAGAATGCCCCTGAGTTCAACCCCTGGTACTAACACTTCTTCCTCTGTTGGGAGCCGGCGACCGCACCCTGAATATGGCGCTGGTCTCTGCTTCCGCTTTGTTAGCGGTTAGAGTTGTTAGAAGTAAACAACTCCTTGTAAGGCTGTGGGCTGGGCTCTGGCCTGCTTTCGCTGCGCTGTACCTATTAGACTTCTCCACGTGGTGCTAATTCATTGGCGGGGCTGGGTACTTAAGCTAGGGCAGACCAACCGCTCGCTCTCTTGTTCCTGTTTTCTCATCATGATTCAAAGGTCCTGAGTAAACTGCTGAAAGAAGAATCCTGTGTCGTGTTTCCCTTGCCGGCGAGGGGTCGCGACATTCCTCCCAAATTATTTTGTTGATCTGAATTTTGCAGCAATTACTATTATTTAGTGAGTTTCAATAATTTAAGATTTAAAGTAACACATTTGTACCCTGGGAGCAGTGGCACATGCCTGTAATCCTAGTGGCTCTGGAAGCTGACTCAGGAGGATATCGAGTTCAAAGGCAGCCTCAGCAACAGTGAGATGCTAAGCAACTCAGTGAGACACTGTCTCTAAATAAAATACACAATAGGGCTGGGGATGTGGCTCTGGGTCGAGTGGCCCTGAATTCATTCTCCCCTCCCCCTGCCAAAAAAGAAAGAATATTTGTTTAGCATTAACAAGGTCCTGAGTTCAATCTCCCAACTCTGGGGAAAGAATTTTTCTAGCTCACTTTGTAAGTAGTTTATATCTCAGATTTTTTCTAGCTCACTTTGTGAGTAGTTTGTATTTCAGATTTCTGTGATGCTACGCATTCTTCCTGAATTTAAACAGTAGATGAAAAATGCTTGCTAGTACTTAATTAGAGAAATTAAGAAACAGAATGATTTCCCTTCTGTCACAATGTGATCATTTGAAGCTTTATTTGTCTTTAAAATTTAAAACAGTGAAATAGAGTGCAAACTGCAAGATGTGGTATTTTGGTTTGGTTAGTGCATGTTTTAGTGCATACATGTTTTACTAAATATGAATATCTTAAAAACTGACTTTTTGTTTTTTGCACCAGGGATTGAACCCAAGGGCACCCAATTATTGAGCCACATCTCCATCCCTTTTCTGTATTTTATTCAGAGATAAAGGGTCTCACTGAGTTGCCCAGTGCCTCACTAAATTATTTAGGCTGACTGAACTCTCAATTCTCTTGCCTCAGCCACCGGAGCCGCTGGGATTACAGGTGTGCACCACTGCACGTGGGGTGACATGCATTCTTTTAAAATTATTATTATTATTTGTTATTTAATAAGTTAAAATACCATGAGTCATCTCTGCAACAGACTAATATATATGCGTACTGTATTTAAAAATTAATGTGATTAAACTGGGTGAGGTACACACCTGTAATCCCTGCCCTGCCTCAGGAGGCTGAGACAGGAAGATAAAGAGTTTAGAGTTAGCCTCAGCAATTTAGCAAGGTCCTAAGCAACTCAGAAAGACTCTCTCTAAATAAAAAAGGGCTGGGGATGTGGCTCAGTGGTTAATGACCTCTGGGTTCAATCCCTGATACAAAAAAAAAAAGTAAATAAAATATTTTTTACACTGTAATATTTATTTTGTTATCTATTTATTACTGCCCAAATTATATATTCAAATTTCAAAAAAAAATTTTACTCTTGTTTCTTTTCTGACTGTTATTAGTATTCATGTCATTTTATTATTCTTAATAAAAATAAATTAGTTGGGGGGCTGGAGATATAGTTCAGTTGGTAGAGTGCTTGCCTTGAATGCACAAGGCCCTTGTTCAATCCTTAGCACTATACACACACACACACACACACACACACATACACACACACACACAGAATGTAGTTATGATGGGATGTAGCAAGGTAGAATGCTGAACTAGCATGTGTGGGGCCTTGGGTTAAATCCCCAGAACCTCACACACACATAAGGACATAATACTAATAATTTAAAATATTAATTTATTAATTGTATTGAGGAGGAGAGCAAAGAAATGATCCACTCTAGTTTTTCAAAAACTAACAAAAAAAAAGAGGAAAAAGTGATGATCAGGAAATATTTGTTGAAAATAGGCAAAGTGGTGCATGCCTATAATCCCAGCTTCTCAGAAGGCTGAGGCAGGAGGATCACAAGTTGAAAGCCAGTCTTAGCAAGAACCTATCTCAAAATAAAATAAAAGGGTTGGCTGGAAATGTAGCTCAGTGGTAGAGTACTTGCCTTATGCACCAGGACCTTGGATCAATCATCAATCTCCAGTGTTGAAAAAAAAAATGTATGGATTAGTCAATTTTAAAACAATACTAATTGAATGATAAGTAAAGAAGATTTAATCTATTCCCAAAACAACTAGCCTATTCACTATCTAAAACTGATGACAATTTTATTTTTAGCTGGTAAACCTACCTACATTTTACAAGATGTAAGGCCAGACAAATCAATTTTTTTTTTAAGAGGCAAAACATACCTACACAGAATGTGACAATGAATTCCAGGTTCTACCTAAATCATTATCACAAAGCAACAGTTTAACTGGGGATGGTGGTGCACACCTGGAATCCCAGCACTAAATAGAATTTAGTAATTCCTTAGTTACATATTGATGTTTAAAATCATATGCTGCCAGGTGTGATGTGGTACACACCTGTAATCCCAGTGGTTTTTGAAGCTGAGGCAGGAGGATTGCAAGTTCAAAGTTAACCTTGGCAATTTTGCAAGGCCCTAAACAACTTCACAAGACCCTATCTCAAATAAATGAAAAGGGATGGAGATGTGGAGTTCAGTGGTAAAATGAACCTGGGTTCAATCCTGAGTACACACACATAAAAAAAAAAAGAGCTATAAACTCTGCGAAGTAAGCCACTAATATCAGAAATGCAGAATCCTGAGTTTACTAAGAATTTGGAACTGATGAGTACAGAGGGGAATCTGGGGAAAGGTGGGGAGTTGTTTTGTTTTCCAACAAAGAGCAGGGAGCAGCCTACCCACACACACCCCCCCTTCCTTTACCCGTGTATTAGCCTGCTGTGTTTCAAGGACAATAAGTTCCCAATGTTTTTCCAAAAGCAGAAGAGGATGAGGGGACACACACACACACACACACACACACACACACAGTGGCAAGGAAATACTGCTTCCTAATTCCAGCTACAAAGGGGCTTTGGGGCTTGGCTCGCATCTTTGAGATGCCAGTGCTGCCTAAATTGGTGCTTATCTGAAAATTTTGAAAAACTGTTTGAATTATAAGGGAAGTTCCCTCTTGTTTTCGCTAAATGTAATGTTTTTCCTTTCTGCCATTCTGAAGATCAATCCAGAACCTTGTGTGTGCCAGGCAAGCACTCTACCACTGAGCTACTTTCCCAGTCCTAATATAATCCCTAAATGTAATCCTAAAAGACCTGGGGTCCAACTTGGTAGATTGCACAAGCATGAGGCCCTGAGTTCAATCCCCAGTGTGTACACCCACACACATCCTAAAAATGAAAAAGCTGAGTTTAAAACATTTAATTTTTCTGGGCTGGGGATGTGGCTCAAGCAGTGGCACGATCGCCTGGCATGCGTGCGGCCCGGGTTCGATCCTCCGCACCACATACCAACAAAGATGTTGTGTCCGCCGATAACTAAAAATAAATAAATATTAAAAAAAAAAAAAACATTTAATTTTTCTGAAACTTAAAAAGGAAGTGATATTCATATGTGTTCTTTTACCTTATCTAAATTGGGGAGTTAATTTCCTTTCTAATTACCTACTGTCTATTGGAAGGGGTGTTTACTTAGACTAGGGGAATAAAAATGAAACACTGCACATTATACTTTTGGGTGGAGTCTTATTAAGAAAGGTGCAGAAAATAATTACTTGACCCAATGACAAATTAATTTCTATAACATTGGTAGCTTTTATATTGCTTCTATTTGCACATAGTTTTCTTTTCACTATCTTAGATTACACAAGTACATGTTGCTTTGCATGATAAGTTGTTATTGAAAAGACTGTTTGTACCAGAGGAAAACCTATTTAAAGAAAAGAATTGGTGAATCCTTTCATTGAAGAATTGCTTTTGTTCTATAAAGCCAGGTTTTCAGATAGCAGATTTATTCAAAAAGAGGCACACTTATGCTGTATAATGGAACATACACCTTTTGAATTCTATCCTGAATCTTAGTCATGTTTTGGTCTAGAAAACTAAGTTTAACAGGATTAGTAGCATCAATAACCTTTCCCAAAGTGAAATCATAACCTACCCACTGTGTACTAAAGTTGAACCTACTAAATGTCAAACTTGGGTTCCCACTGTAAACAAATCAGGGAAAGTTACGCAATAAACAAGTGGGAGAACATATAAGAATGATATAGGAGAAAGAGCTAAAAGGAAACAGGAAGGGATTTTGTAGTTTGGAGAAGAAAAAACTGTAGTAGAGATTTTTTTTCATTAACTTTAAAAATAGACAAAAGCAAAAGTTACACTCATACATCGTTGGTGGGACTGCAAATTGGTGCAACCACTCTGGAATGCAGTATAGAAGTTCCTCAGAAAACTTGGACTGGAACCACCGTTTGACCCAGCTATTCCACTCCTTGGTGTACACCCAAAGGACTTAAAATCAGCATACTATACTGGCATGGCTACATCAATGTTCACAGATCAATTGGCAATAGCTGAGCTATGGTACCAACCTAGGTGCCCTTCAACAGATGAATACTTAAAGAAAATGTGGTATATACACACAATGGAATATTTCTCAGCCATCAATGGAATATTTCTCAACCATAAATAAATTATGGCATTTGCTGATAAATGGATAGAACTTGAGACTATCATGCTAAGTGAAATAAGCCAATCCCAAAAAGCCAAAGGCCAAATGTTCTCCCTAATATTTGGATGCTGACTCACGTTAGGTGGGGGGTGGGAGTGGAGGTTCACCAATTGAATATAGGGGAGTATAAGGAAGGGAGTGGGTTGGGAATAGGAAAGACAGTAGAATGAATCAGACATAACTTTCCTATGTTCATATATGAATACACTATCAGTATAACTCCACATCATGTATACAAAAATGGGAAGTTATACTCCATGTATGTATGATATGTCAAAATACATTCTACTGTCATGTATAACTAAAAAGAACAAATTTTAAAAATCACAAAAACATAGACAAAAGCATATCACATGCTGTTTTGACAAAAGTAATTAAAAGAATAAACAGCCCAAAGTTACCTACAGAAAAATTTTAGGTGAAAATTAGTATGAAGTAGTACCAGTTAGTGCCAGCAAGGCAGAGGGCACATAGGGAAGCTTCTGAGATAGTCAGTGACACACAGCTCTGCCCTGCCCTGACTCAGTTTTCCTTAAAGCAAGAGGTTTGGCTAGAGTGCATATTTCTGAATGCCTCTTCTCTCAAATCCTGCCATTCTAAAAGAATGGCTATTTAAAACTCCTTTTGTCTCAGCCTTCTTTTCTCTACTTTTCCTGACAATTTCCCCATCCAAGTTTGTTTTCTTTCTTCTTCTTTTTAAAAAAACTTTAAGAAAGAAAACTCCTATAAAAACAACTAAGCAGAGTTGGCAAATAGAGTGATTTGTAGGAATCTCTCTGCTTGGTGATACTTATATATTGAATAGTCTCTTTATTTCATTTTGTGTGTGTGTGTGTGTGTGTGTGTGTGTGTGTGTGTGTGTGTGGTGCTGGGAATTGAACCAAAAGCCTGTGCATGCTAGGCAAATGCCCAAACACTGAACTATATCTCTAGCTCCTGAGTGTTTATTTTTGGGTTAAGGTGAGCTGTATTAGGTCAGGATGATAGTATTTTTTTTAAGTAGTCATTTACCCCATGAATGAATATTGGACCCTATATGTATGTAGGTTTCAACAGGAGGAACAGAGAAGACTAGGTACCAGTGAACTTCTATGGAAGAAAAAAGTGCTCACCAAGCAGAGAGAGAGCAAATAAGCTCCCCTTCTTCAAAGCTTTAGCCGGGGCTCACTCTCCTTTCAAGTTCATTTCAAAATGCCAAGCATTGCTTCTAGGACCTTACATTCACGCTATGTCTGAGATGAAATTTCTTGGAGCAGGAACAACCAAAAGCTTAAAAGATTTGGAAGGTAATATAAATGGGGTAAATCTTGCTGAGTATGACAATCAGGAGTTGCTGGGTTTGGGGAAAGCTCACGTCCCACCTAGAAGGTATTCAAATAAAAACAAATTTTAAATATTTTGCAGGCCAAACAAAACACAGCTGGCTGGCTGAGTTTAGCCCTATGTTCATTATATTACTCTTTTCCTAAAGAATAGAGATTAAAGTATTCTCTGTTATATGTCAGTTATGTCAATAACAGACAGAATCAAAGGTAATTGAGAGGAAGGTCTAGATAGAACCCGATTAACCCAAATTCTACATACCTTAGGAGAGGTTATTTCCAGAACTTTAATAAATTTAATTGAAGAATCCTGGTTCTGTTTTCTTCTTTTAAGTCTTCAGATCTCTTTGGGCTGAGGAATATAAAATATTTCTGTGTAAATCTCTTTGAAAGAATGAACTTTCCCCCTTTAGACCAAAAGTTAATAGCTGAGTCAGATGTGATCTAGGAGCTCAACGCTCCCTGATAACTTGAGGGATGTTGGTTTATCAGGATAGACCAGTGACATCTCAATCTTTCCTACTGCATTTTGTCTTTAGTAAAGCAGGTAATTGGTAACTGGATTTACTATCTGAAGGCATCTTAATGCCTCTTAATGGGAACTTGAAGACACAAAAACTTTGTAGTAATAGAAAGATGGTAACTTTCTGTCTTTATTATGATAATAGAATAACACTGGTGATTGTTTGCTGAGGCTTTTTCCCCAGCATGGTGCCATTGGGAGGTAGCGGAACCTTTAAGTAGTATGGCCTCCGGGGAGGTTCTTGGTTCATTAGGGGGATACACTTGAAGAGGATTGTGGGATTCTGGTCTCTCAGTCTTCCTCTCCTTCCTGGCTTAAGATATAAATGGTTCACTTGGCTGTGTGCTCCGTATGCTACCCTTGCCAGAAGCCCAAAGTAATGGAGCTGCCCAATCTTGGACTAGAATTTCCAGAACTGTGAGACAAAATAAATCTTTTCTAAGTTAAATGGCCTCAGGTATTTTGTTATAGTAATACACTCTTCAATAATTCTATTATTTATTTATTTATTTTTGGTACCAGGAATTGAACCCAGAAAAACTTAAGCCACTGAGCCATATCCCTGCCCTCTTTTATATTTTATTTAGAGACAGGGTTTCATTGAATTGTTTAGGGGCTTGCTAAATTGCTGAGGCTGGCTTTGAACTTGTGATCTTCTTGCTTTAGCCTCCTGAACTACTGGGATTATAGGTATCTCCACCAAGCCCAGCTTCAATGGTTCTTAATCTTAGTAAAATGCAATTTTAAGATAGAAAGTAGAGAAGAGGAGAGGTGGCCGGCGCGGCGACCCACTCCCGCTTCCCTCCACCCAGCCGGCACGGCCCCGCCCGGACCCTGCTCAACCCTCCAGGGTCCCCAGGACTCAGGACTTGTTAAAAGAAACAGAAAAAAAAAAAAAACAAAAAAAAAAAAACAAAGCGCCAAAATCCACTCTCACCTCGTGCACTGCTCAAAGCTTCTGTATCCATTCCACTTAACCACACTGCAGAAACACAGATTCTTGGTTTTTCTTAAAATGCCAAACAGTGGATCACGAACAGCTTGGAGCCTGTATTTCTCAACAAACTGCTGTGACTCAGCATTAAACGATCCCACTGAAACAACTGGTCGGCCCTTCTGAACCTACAGAGGTAAATGCCAACCGAGTCTTCATAGGCAGTGGCCACAGGATTGAAACGGGGCTTGGGAAAGCCAGTCAGGATCCACCCATTGCATTGGTCACCCAGCAAAGGGAAGTGAACTATCGCCATTTCCATGGGATACCACCATGGCAGAGAACTGACGTCACCAGAATGCGGCGGAGGAGATAACTTCATTGAAACCAGCAGCGACAGTGACTTCTTCCCTTCCCTTCTAATACCTTTCCTCCCAAGCATCAAATAAATTTATAGGAGTAAACAGTAACTCAGCAGTCAAACAGAACAAGAAGTAACATGAGCAGCATGAAAAAGCAAGGAAGAAAAGGAGTACAAACAATGCAGGACAGCCTAAATATTCAGGAGGACCTAGAGTCATCAGAACAATGGTCAAATAAAGAACTCAAGGAATACCTTAGACAGATGGAATGGAACCTTAAAGAGGATATAAGACAGCAAATTCAAACAGTGAAAGAACACATTGAAAATGAATTACATAAACAGATAAAAGAAAAAGTTAAGCATCTTTATCAGGAGATAGAGATTATAAAAAATCAAACAATAATTCTAGAAATGAAGGAAACTATAAATCAAATTAAAATCTCAAATGAGAGTATCATTAACAGAGTGGAGCAAGTAGAAGCCAGAATGTCAGATAATGAAGACAAAATATATCATCTTGAAAAGAGTCTAGTCAACTCAGAAAGGCTGGTAAAAAATCATGAGAAAAACATCCAAGAGATATGGGATAACATAAAAAAAACAAACTTAAGAGTCTTCAGGATAGAGGAAGGTATAGAGATTCAAACCAAGGGAATGAGTAACCTGCTGAATGAAATAATTACAGAAAACTTTCCAGAAATAAAAAAGGAAACAGATATACAAATTGTAGATGCATACAGGACACCAAGCATACAAAATCACAATAGACCAACATCAAGACACATTGTTATGAAGATATCCAATGTACAGAACAAAGCTACAAGAGAAAGGAGGCAGATTACATTCAGGGGTAAACCAATAAGGTTAACAACGGATTTTTCATCATAGATGCTGAAAGCGAGAAGATCCTGAAACAACGTATTTCAAACACTGAAAGACAATGGATGCCAACCAAGAATTCTGTATCCAGCAAAATTAAGCTTTGGGTATGACAACGAAATAAAAATCTTTCATGATAAAAAAAGTTAAAAGAATTTGCAACCAGAAAACCAGCATCGCAAAGCATCTTGAGCAAAACACTACACGAGGAAGAAATGAAAAACAATAACCAAAACCATCAGTGGGAAGTGAAGACAGAGGGTGGGGGGAAAGCTAATCATGGAGAAACAAACTAAATTTAAAAAAAGATAGATAATTAAACATGGCTGGAAGTACAAACCATATATCAATAGTAACTCTAAACGTTAATGGCTTAAACTCTCCAATAAAGTGATATAGGCTGGTAACATGGATTAAAAAAACAAATCCAACAATATGCTGCCTCCAGGAGACACATCTGATTGGAAAAGACATACACAGGCTGAAGGTGAAAGGTTGGGAAAAAATATACCACGCACACGGTCCTCGTAAGCAAGCAGGGGTGGCCATCCTCATATCGAATAAAATCGACTTCAAGTCTAAGTTAATCAAAAGGGATAAGGAAGGACATTATATACTGTTAAAAGACATAACAATTATCAATATTTATGCACCAAATAATGGTGCTTCGACGTTCATAAAACAAATTCTCCTCAAGTTCAAGAATCAAATAGACCACAACACAATAATTATGGGTGACTTCAACACACCTCTCTCACCATTGGACAGATCCTCCAAACAAAAGTTGAATAAAGAAACTATAGAACTCAATATCACAATCAATAACCTAGACTTAACTGACATATATAGAATATATCAACCATCATCAAGTGGATATACTTTTTTCTCAGCAGCACATGGATCCTTCTCAAAAATAGACCATATATTATGCCATAGGGCAACCCTCAGTAAATATAAAGGGGTGGAGATAATACCATGCATTTTATCTGATTATAATGGAATGAAAATGGAAATCAGTGATAAAATAAGGAAGGAAAAATCCTACATCACATGGAAAATGAACAATATGTTACTGAATGATCAATGGGTTACAGAAGACATAAAGGAGGAAATAAAAAAATTCTTATAGATAAATGAAAATACAGACACAACCTATCGGAATCTATGGGACACAATGAAAGCCGTTTTAAGAGGGAAATTCATCGCCTGGAGATCATTCCTCAAAAAAAGAAAAAACCAACAAATAAATGAGCTCGCACTTCATCTCAAAGCCCTAGAAAAGGAAGAGCAAAACAACAGCAAATGTAGCAGAAGGCAAGAAATAATTAAAATCAGAGTGGAAATCAATGAAATTGAAACAAAAGAAACTACTGAAAAAATTAACAAAACTAAAAGTTGGTTTTTCAAAAAAATAAATAAGATTGACAGACCCTTAGCCAGGCTAACGAAGAGAAGAGAGAGAACTCAAATTACTAACATACGGGATGAAAAAGGCAATATCACAACAGATGCTACAGAAATACAGAAGACAATTAGAAATTATTTTGAAAACCTATATTCCAATAAAATAGAAGATAGTGAAGACATCGATAAATTTCTTAAGTCATATGATTTGCCCAGACTGAGTCAGGAGGATTACACACAATTTGAACAGACCAATATCAATGGATGAAATAGAAGAAGCAATCAAAAGACTACCAACCAAGAAAAGCCCAGGACCCTATGGGTATACAGCGGAGTTTTACAAAATCTTTAAAGAAGAATTAATACCAATACTTTTCAAGTTATTTCAGGAAATAGAAAAAGAGGGAGCTCTTACAAATTCATTCTATGAGGCCAACATCACCCTGATTCTGAAACCAGACAAAGACACCTCAAAGAAAGAAAACTATAGACCAATATCTCTAATGAAGCTAGATGCAAAAATCCTCAATAAAATTCTGGCGAATCGGATACAAAAACACATCAAAAAAATTGTGCACCATGATCAAGTAGGATTCATCCCTGGGATGCAAGGATGGTTCAATATACGGAAATCAATAAATGTTATTCACCACATCAATAGACTTAAAGATAAGAACCATATGATCATCTCAATAGACGCAGAAAAAGCATTCGACAAAGTACAGCATCCCTTTATGTTCAAAACATTAGAAAAACTAGGGATAACAGGAACTTACCTCAACATTGTAAAAGCTATCTATGCTAAGCCTCAGGCTAGCATCATTCTAAATGGAGAAAAATTGAAGGCATTCCCTCTAAAATCTGGAACAAGACAGGGATACCCTCTATCACCACTTCTGTTCAACATAGTTCTTGAAACACTGGCCAGAGCAATTAGACAGATGAAAGAAATTAAAGGCATAAAAATAGGAAAAGAAGAACTTAAATTATCACTATTTGCAGAAGACATGATTCTATACCTAGAAGACCCAAAAGGATCTACAAAAAAACTACTAGAACTAATAAATGAATTCAGCAAAGTGGCAAGATATAAAATCAACACGCATAAATCAAAAGCATTTCTGTATATCAGCGACAAAACTTCTGAAACGGAAATGAGGAAAAACACCCCATTCACAATATCCTCAAAAAAAAAAATAAAATACTTGGGAATCAACCTAACAAAAGAGGTGAAAGATTTATACAATGAAAACTACAGAACCCTAAAGAGAGAAATAGAAGAAGATCTTAGAAGATGGAAAAATATACCCTGTTCATGGATAGGCAGAACTAACATCATCAAAATGGCGATATTACCGAAAGTTCTCTATAGGTTTAATGCAATGCCAATCAAAATCCCAATGGCATTTCTTGTAGAAATAGGTAAAGCAATCATGAAATTCATTTGGAAAAATAAAAGACCCAGAATAGCAAAAGCAATTCTAAGCAGGAAGTTTGAATCAGGCGGTATAGCGATACCAGATTTCAAACTATATTATAGAGCAATAGTGACAAAAACAGCATGGTACTGGTACCAAAACAGGCGGGCGGACCAATGGTACAGAATAGAGGACACAGAGACTAATCCACAAAGTTACAACTATCTTATATTTGATAAAGGGGCTAAAAGTATGCAATGGAGGAAGAATAGCATCTTCAACAAATGGTGCTGGGAAAACTGGAAATCCATATGCAACAAAATGAAACTGACTCCCCTCCTCTCGCCATACACAAAAGTTAACTCAAAATGGATCAAGGAGCTTGATATCAAATCAGAGACTCTGTGTCTAATAGAAGAAAAAGTTGGCTACGATCTACATATTGTGGGGCCGGGCTCCAAATTCCTCAATAGGACACCCATAGCACAATAGTTAATAACAAGAATCAACAAATGGGACTTACTTAAACTAAAAAGTTTTTTCTCAGCAAGAGAAACAATAAGAGAGGTAAATAGGGAGCCTACATCATGGGAACAAATTTTTACTCCTCACACTTCAGATAGAGCCCTAATATCCAGAGTATACAAAGAACTCAAAAAAATAGACAATAAGTTAACAAATAACCCAATCAACAAATGGGCCAAGGACCTGAACAGACACTTCTCAGAGGAGGACATACAATCAATCAACAAGTACATATAAAAATGCTCACCATCTCTAGCAGTCAGAGAAATGCAAATCAAAACCACCCTGAGATATCATCTCACTCCAGTAAGATTGGCAGCCATTCTGAAGTCAAACAACAACAAGTGCTGGCAAGGATGTGGGGAAAAGGGTATACTTGTACATTGCTGATGGGACTGCAAATTGGTGCAGCCAATTTGGAAAGCAGTATGGAGATTCCTGGGAAAGCTGGGAATGGAACCACCATTTGACCCAGCTATTGCCCTTCTCGGACTATTCCCTGAAGACCTTAAAAGAGCGTACTACAGGGATACTGCCACATCGATGTTCATAGCAGCACAATTCACAATAGCTAGACTGTGGAACTAACCCAGATGCCCTTTAATAGATGAATGGATAAAAAAAATGTGGCATTTATACACAATGGAGTATTATTCTGCATTAAAAAATGACAAAATCATGGAATTTGCAGGGAAATGGATGGCACTAGAGCAGATTATGCTAAGTGAAGCTAGCCAATCCCTAAAAAACAAATGCCAAATTTCTTTGATATAATGAGAGCAACTAAGAACAGAGCAGGGAGGAAGAGCAGGAGGAAAAGATTAACATTAAACAGAGACATGAGGTGGGAGTGAAAGGGAGAGAAAAGGGATATTGCATGGAAATGGAAGGAGACCCTCATTGTTATACAAAATTACATATAAGAGGTTGTGAGGGGAATGGGAAAATAAACAAGGAAAGAAATGAATTACAGTAGATGGGGTAGAGAGAGAAGATGGGAGGGGAGGGGAGGGGGATAGTTGAGGATAGGAAAGGTAGCAGAATACAACAGTCACTAATATGGCATTATGTAAAAATGTGGATGTGTAACCAATGTGATTCTGCCATCTGTATATGGGGAAAAAATGGGAGTTCATAACCCACTTGAATCTAATGTATGAAATATGATATGTCAAGAGCTTTGTAATGTTTTGAACAACCAATAAAAAAACACACACACAAAATAAAGATTAAAGAAAAAAAAGAAAGTAGAGAAGAGAAAAATAATAAGGTAATCAGAAATCGTTTCCTAAAAAATTAAAATATTGATAAAGCCAAAGACAAAAATGGATCTTAAAAAAATCTAAAACCAAACTTCTTTTTTATAAAGTATCTTCATAGATCTCTGCTACTTTAATAGAATCCTGGAAAATGCTAGGGTTCCATAAAAGACGCCTTTTCAATGTCTTAGAAATTATAAATTATGTTTCATTATGAAACTAAAGTGAAGTCATAGGGTACCTAGATTATGTTTATTTATATTTTCCTTTTTTTTGTGGGGGGGGGGAGTGTGGAAATATCAAGGATTAAATCCAGGGTTGCCTAACCACTGAACCACATCCCACCCCTTTTTATATTTTATTTAGAGACAGCATCTTGCTAAGTTTGCTGAGACTAGCTTTGAATTTGTGATCCTCCTGCTTCAGCCTCCTGAGTTGCTGGGAAACTGGCATGTGCCACTGTGCCTGGCTATTTTTCCCATATATTTTATTGATGTGGTATAGTTTTACATAATGGTGGAATCTGTTGTTACATATTTGTACATGCACTTGAGATCATGCTTATTAAAAACCAGGCGGTTTTTATATGTGCTGTTCTGGAGAGTAGTAACCCTGTAGGCTTTTTGCCTACACAAAATCTCAGCCTGTGGAAAGCAATGGACTTTTTAAATATAAATAGTATTGATAAAGTATCCTGCCAAGAATTCCTAATCAATAAGAAATCATTAAGAATCAAATTTGATAACAGAAATGTTTAGTCCTTGAAAAGAATGGAGAGGCCCAACTATTAGAACATGAAGTAAGAGAGCCACCTAGTGGTCAAAATAGTATGCAGATTTGCTTGCTGGGCACCAGAGGAGTGGGGATTTTAGTGTTATCACTAACACTATTGAAAAGGTAAGGAGCAAAACAAGTTAAAAAAAAAAAAAAACAAAAGACAAAAGCATTTTACTTATGAACCTATTTTTTAAACCTTATTTTATTTATTTATTTTTATGTGGTTTTGAGGATCGAACCCAGGGCCTTGCACATGCAAGGTATGTGCTCTACCGATGAGCCACAACCCCAGCCCTAATGAACCTAATTTTTAAACTTACTCTTTTTACAGTCATGGTGCTAAATGTAGATTTTAGGTAATACTGCTACTTGTTTATTTAAATTTCTTTGTAGTCATAGGTAGCAACCTACCCATTTCCTCAGGGCTTATCATTTTGTACAATTTTAACTCCCATTATGTGCCATAAAATAACTTATGAAATGACCGGCAATTAAATTACTTCCAAGCACAAAGAGTAACCAGATAGACTAAAAAGCCTGATTAATACAGGATAAGTGAGAATGTACTTTTAAAATGGGGGAAAAAAGACTTTGATATCAGCATACCCATAAATTAAATATTGGTACTTTAAAGAGAGAAAATTGATCACACTCCCTCTTGATACAAAAGGCTGACAATCTAGTATAGGAAATAAAATAAACACATAGCTGTAAACTATAGTAGAAACGGAGAAAGAGAAGGTTCCAGAGGTATATAGCCACTGCAGGCAGACAAGTTGGAATTTCAGGTAGAAACTTGAACCCAGTGACCTGGTAAGAAGAGACAATGTAATTTAAGAGAAGAGAGATACAGTAGTTTTTCATATTCTTTTTAAAAGTGAGAAGATATGACTCCTATAGGGATCACCAAATGTCATGAATAAGCCACTTTAATAAACTTATTGACTTCAAAATAAATAAATGAAACATTAACTTTTCAAAAACTGGGTAGTTCTGAAGTCGTATGACATCTAAAGAGACTGATGAGTTTCCTTAAATATTTTTTTCCTTAGGACATTAAGCATATTTTCCATATCTGACATAAATCATTAATGAGTTTAATTATCATTGGGGAGGTAGGTAAGCAAAGGAAAACTTCACATTCATTTGTTCCATTTATTAACTTAAAAAAAATCAAAGGATGCCTGTTTCTTTGAATAGGGGTTTGCCTCCTTCCTAACTAAGTAGAAAGGGGAGAAGAATCCTATAGTTGGGAAATTAAGCTGGCTGATTGAGGATTTGATGGGAGAAGGAAGCACCTGACAAAAGAAGGGTAGCTTTTCTTAAGACCTTATATCTACAATGAACACCCACCTCCTTGCCATCTTTCTACCATCTTTCACTTTAGGACATCTTGATTTTTGGCTTGACTGGGGACCAAACCCATGGCTTTGTGTATGCTAAGCACACACTCTGCCACTGAGCTACTCCTACCCAGGCCTTTAAAGGCAACTTGAATACTCATTTTTGCAGAGCAAGGAATGGACCACCCCCAAATGTCAAATGTCTTAATTTACTAGGATACATTATTCTCTTTAAATATCATGTAACTTCAGAACTACTCTTTTTTTTTTTTTTTTTTTTTTTTGGTACTGGAGATCTAACCCAGGGGTGCTTTACCACTGAGTTATATCCCCAGCCCTTTTTATTTTGAGACAGGGTCTTATTAAGTTGTTGGGGCTGGCCTCAAACTTGTGATCCTCTTGCCTCAGCCTCCCGAGTCACTGGAATCACAGGTGTGTGCCACCACACCCTGCTAAGTTGTTTATTTTTAAGTAAATAAATGTTTATTGAACTGGTTATCTATGATACTTGGTGATTATTCAAGTTGATCTAATGAGGCATTCAAAGAGAACAAATTGACTTTCTGTGTGACTTATCCAGGGAAGGCTTTCAAAACTTCAATTCTACTTAGTCTGTTTTATTTCTAGTCCACATTCTTTTTTTTTTTTTTTTTTTATTTCTACTTCATTAGTCCTGTTGAAATCCCACTCATCCTTTCAAGTTCCTGGCTCAATAATCATTTTCTCAACTGAAGTCCTCCTTGGCTTTTCAAACACATATTGGGCATACGGCTTACCATATTTGGGCACTTACAATATCACCTTGTTTGGAAGTAACCATTTCCTGGTTAGGCACCTTATCTCCTCCATAATAGGTATAAGTTCCTGGAGGGCAGAAATTAGAACATACTTTCTGATATCTCTCAGTATAGTAATAATTAGTCAATTTTTTAAAAGGCAAATAATGTCATTCCAATAAAATACAAGTTGCAAATATAAAACTTCACCTTTAAGAAACAGCATAGAATAAAGCAGAAGATGACTGAGGGCTTCATGAATGCCAGGCAAGCACTCTACATCCCCAGCCTTGTGTGTTTGTCTGGTGTACTGAGGACTGATCCCTGCATACTGTAGGTGGCCAGAAAGTAGCAAGTATTATTCTAACTTCAGGGTTTTTTTTTAATGTGTCACAGTTAGTTGTAGATATATTAGGTTGAACATTTAATATTCTAGTGCAAAATACCTAAAATATCATACTAGTAATAATAATTTCTAGAGACCTCATAAAATAAAAAGTACAATTACTGTTGTCATTAATATGATCTTTAATAAATGGAATAATGCACCATTTTACAGCAAGCCTTTTTAAACCTAAATAACTGTCTTAAAATCTCCTTCTCCAATGTCTTTGTATCAATACAATCTTTTTATTTAGGTTTATATATATCAAAGCATTTACTTACACTTATTCATAGAAAACTCTTTAGTGGCTTAATGTCAGCTTTCATAGTGGCATCCATAGATAATACAAAAGAAAAGTGATTTGCTTTATTTCATACTCACACTGATCCATCAAACACAACTTGTACAGCATAGCAAGGTCTCAGACGGCTTATACAAAAGCAAAATAATTGAAAGTAATTATTCATAAATTCATAATATGATATTCTATCTGTAATGTAAGAGCAAAACACACCAACAAAAGATACCCGTTAACAAGAAAGAGGGTTCTGAGGAAGTGCCATTATTTTTCAACCTTTCTTTTTTTTTAGAAAAGCATCCTCAGAATTGAATACTCTGTAGCTTATGTCTTTCCTGTCCATTCAGAAAAAGCATGGCAGCTACACATTTCCATGTTTCAGCTACTACAACATCCTAGGAGTTAGTGTATTTTACAATTATCCATGTATCTTCATTTGAAAAATCATCAACAGAAAACTAAGGATGATTCCAGCTTATACAAACACTTATACAATATAATCTCTATGGAAATGAAATAACAAGGCATACAAAAATTGCTTAAATAAATAAATGTGACCAGAATAAGAAAAGCCACAGAAGTCAAGCAATTCAATGATAAACCAGAATCTAACAATTTTTTAGCTGTATTTTTTAGTAATTTAGTTTCCTTACTGTTAAGTTTCTTTAAAAATAAGCTTCTTTTACATACTTAAGAGGATTGGTAACAAGGTGGGGATCCTGAGACAAGAGACTGATTATAAACAACTTCATTGCTAGAATTAAACACAGCATACCATTTTAGATCTTGAGCTTATCTGATTCAAAGAAAAATTCTATTTGGCTCTGACAATGTGATAGATTACCATAGATTATCTCTCAGAATCATTCAAGCTATTACTAAAGCTATAAACTCAATAGTTTAATTTTAGAAGAAAATTTTATAATGTTAAATTACCTCTTAAGAAAATTTTCAGAGGAATTACTTTGTTATTAAAAAAACAAAACAAAATGATTTGTCCCATCATGGATAGCTATTTAATCAATGAACAGAAAGGTTTAAGCCAGTACTTCAACTCTAAGGCCTAAATTTGTTGTAACATGTAGCTAATTAGTTGAGTCATTCTTTTTATTCAGTAATTACAGAACTGGGCAAGTTTTTATGATTAAAGAAATCTGATATTATGTCTATGTAAAGTAAGTCAGTAACACAAGTCATTAAATAAACTGTGCAACAAACACTTTAAATATTCAACTGGATCTAATTGCTTGTTTGTTACCAATTGAACTTTTTCAGTATACAAAAGATGAAAGGGGCCCTGAGTTTTTAAGTAATATTATGTCTATAAAGTGATTTTAAAACAGGAAGATGTTTCTGAAACCTAAAAGTACAAATAAAATGGGGAAAACCCCATATGTTATCTTTTAAAACTGAAAAAAAATAAAGTTGTAATTTTAAATACAGCAATTTTCTTAAATATTCAATCACAAACTGAACACCCTAATGAAGTAATTTTATTTCTAAAGATTCCTTCTCTTACTCAGATTTTAATGTGGTTGTCAAATTAAGTTTTTAAAATAAATGCATATGTTCACAAGGTTTAATGACAAAGCTATAAACATCACAGTAATAACGGAATTGGAATTTTTAAAGATATGAAAGATTTATTTGGGGCATAATTTTAATACACAGCATAAATTCTCCTAAATTATTTACTTTCAAATGTATCTGCCATGAGATAAATGTTTAAATTTTTCTTTATATGCAAACACTCAACTTTAATCAGTCACTTAAAAGTTAAAGGAAAGTTGTTATAGTCCAGTCCATGTTGCAAAACAATGATAAGTATTTCAAAAGTGGTCTACAAAAATGTTCATGGAATTATACCTGATTTTTGTAGGGTTTGTTTTTAAAAATGAATCTTGTGTTTAGTGTTCAACACAACAACTGATACAAAGAAATGTAAAACATTGTGGTTCAATAAATACTAAGCTTACTGCAATGTAAGTTAAAAATTTTAATGGCAAAATGATATACAATTCTGTATGCATGGCTTTTTAGTTATAATTAATGAAAATATAAAATCATAAAAACTTCACAATAGAAAATGTTAGATAATATAAAAATTAAGTGCTGATTTGCTGGTAGTCTGAAGATTGAATCCAATGTCAAATGATAACTAACTCTCAATTCTATAAAACTACTGAACTATTACTTAAATGGAGTAATTAATTTGAGTAGAATGTAAAATATAATTTTATGTGCTCTTAAATATAAGGTCATTAAAATGGAACTGAGAGGGAAAAGCTAAAGAGATTGAAACAATTTTGTTTGAAGAACTGAGATTTAGATGTTAACTGAGAAGTCTGAAGTATACTAGAGTAACAGTGTTAGAGATGATGACCAATTGTTCTTTTTTTTTTCCCTACTGGGTAAAGAAATGGATTTTAAAATGAAGCAAGAGGGAGACAGAATAGACATGCAGAAAACTTTTCTGACACATAAAACTGCAAGTCAGATAGCAGAGGGACAGAGTAAACCAGACATAAACCATGTGGCAATTTAGGGAGAGTAATGGGTAGGTACACTAGAGCACTCTCTGTGATATTCTCTTTTCTCATATGTTAATCTAGAAACGTGCAGAAAAGCCTTCTTTGGATAATAACTTTTGTGTAACTAGCTCCAACAGTGATTTGCCAGATTTATTTAATGAATATATCTAGAAAGAGATCATGTAAGGTAGTTTGGGGCAGTTTGCATAGTTCATAATCTCAAAGGTAAAATGCAACTTCATTGCTGGGAAAAAAAAACCCACTATCAATCAAGGCTATGAATATTTAGAAATATCCCAGTCTGAAAGAGACTCCTGGGGTGTATGTGGGAGTTATTACTCAATTTCTAGAATGGCTGGTCTAGATAATCAAGTGTGCAGATTATAAGAGTACAGTTTGCTAAGAAGATAAGGTAATATATAAAGCAATCTGTGAATAATTATGTAAAATAACCTGCATATAACTGGTAGTAAGTTCAACATGTATTTATAAAATGTGGTATAGAAATATAACGTCACATCAAGTTCTAAGAGTTAACAATCTCCAATGAAATATTCATGCCTGTAAGTATGAAAAAAAGAAAATAAAAAGTTTATTGACATATTCAATTTTTTTAAATGACTTTCAAGAGACATATTTACAGAGACTAAAAATTCAGTATAATAGCTGTGGCCTAACTTGGCTTTAGAAGACAAACTTGTAAATATTTTACATAAAAAGATTTGCCAATTTTGTGATAATTCCAACTGAAACACATACTTACTTGAGTAGTGTTTCTTCTTTTCTAGTTATTTTTATATTCAGAATCAATTGTACATTTTCTAGAACAAGTAAATACATATGAGGAAGCTACATTACTTCGTGAAAGATAATATTATCCTTGTATCTTTCCCATATCCTATTCAATTAGTTCTCTGGATTAACAAATTTTCTAAAGTCACTAAATGCAGAAATTTCAAAGATTAAAAATTTCAAAGGATTGATGAGATTGAAGTTCTATGTTAATTTAATTTTTCCAAATCTAGTATGGAATCATTTTAGGAAAACGTTCCCAAAACTACCTTCACTTTTTCCTTAAAATTTACTTTACCTTTAGTTCTGCAATATAAGAAAGCTAGGAGTTAGGTGAATTATTTTAAGGTGGCAAACTTAAGATTGAATTTTGTTTTGAACTAGTAATTATGTCTTAAGCAACAAAAGGCATAGGCAAGTCTATACATTTTATGGTTGCCTAACTGCTAAAATCATTAAGGTGTCTGCTTTGGCTTATATACAAACCATAATTGTGCTGGAATATAATGACTGAATTTCTTAAAAATGTCAGTACAATACACAACCTGTCATACAGTATGTAGGCAATGTGCTACACATAAGAGATGTAGAGAGGCAGACACAGGCTAAATCCCATCTTTGTCTGTAACTAGATGTGAATCTTGGATAAATTATCTAGTTTCTCTTAACTTTGTTTTCCTCATCTGTAAAGTGGGAAAGTTGGCTCATTTGGGTCACTGTGAGGATTAAGTGCCATATATATCTCCCAGTATTCTGTATGTGCCTTTTCATACTTTCTACAGGAACAGTTTTTTTTCTTTCCCAATTATACATTTAGAAAAAAGTTTTAGAAAATATTTAAATGTAAAAAAAAAGAAAGAAAAAGGTTTTAGGATTTATATTTAAATCATTTAGTGTAAACAAAATCCAAATCAAGTTCTTTTAATTACTTAATTCTGGTATACAATTTAGATTTCTTAAGGGAACTGATATTAGACTTACCTAGCATGACTACCTAGCATGACACTTTTAAGGTTACATTAATACCTAGTGAAATAAGTTTTCATATTTTCAAATTCAGTGGCCCTTTATTTAAAAAGACCGAAATTCTTTTCTAAATGCAAAATTTTGTGATAGTATTTAAATATCAGCTTTAAGAAACATTTATTGTCACATGAGTAAAATTAGCAATTATACAATTTAAATCATTTAAAGTGATTTTCTTGCTTATATATTACAAAAATTCTAAAAGTCTGATGTATAATTTAACCTAAATTTTTAATATGATCCATACTTTCTACCTCTCCTATTTTTTCAACAGTTGACTAAAATAACTGGGGAAAGAAAATTGTTTTAAACATGTTTGCATGAAATGGAAACTATGCAGTTATTTTAATTGGGTAAGTTATTTTTTAAAGCATTTTATTATTGAACATTAAAAAATGTTGAAAAACTTAAAGTGGAGTGGCCCAAATAGAAAGTCTACCAGAGCATACAGAACTCTTCGTCTGATAGGAAAAGGTCAGTTAAAACCTCAGATAGTCATTTATCCTTAATGCTTGGAGATGGAATATAATTTATTTTGATTCAATATTGTCTCCTAAATGTTTGAAAAGACTATTCTGAAATGCATTTGAAAGACATTTAAAGACAAGAGAACTAAATGAAAATTTCCTGGGAAAAACTACAAATAATTTGTCACAAAGATAAAAGATAATAGCTTTATGAAAAAGTTATATGCCAGAAGACTAAAAAATATGTTAAAGGTCTGAATCACAAGAAAGGTCCAATACAACACAAAAGGTGGAAATCCTGGGCACTAAAAATAATCTTAATTCTAAGAATCAAGACCTGTAATCAGCAATCCAGTTGAATAAATGGTAAATGTTGTAATCTCTAACTCACAACATCACAGCAGATGGCAATAAGAAGGCTTATATATAAATAAGTCACAAGTATTTTGGACAGCCAGCTGGGAAGTTTAAGCTGTCTTTTACTAAATGCTTAAGACAGAGAGTATGAATGAGAAAATATTTTTCAGGAGGTAAGAACTTAAATCAGAAATTTGGGGATTTATGTTTTTCTCTTAACTTTTTATGTCCCAGAAAAATCTTAGAACTTAATCAGATAGTGTTATACTAAGTATTCCATGAATCTGAAAAAAATAAGTGAGATCACTGTTTTCAAATTGTCAGAATATAATTTGTTTAGGAAAAAAATCCCTTATTTGAAAGAAAGTGCTTAATTTAAAAAAAAACATGCAGAGGTTGTTATTTTAGAAAAAAAATATAAGTAATCAAAGAAGCAAGGAAGCTTTAAAAACAATATTATTTTAAGGGTTTACTATCACTAAAAGGTGTATTCTAATGCAATATAAATAATAAATTCTGCTCACATAACAGAGATTATGTGAAAAACTAGCATCAGGAGAAATTATGAAATGAGGACTACGGATGAAATACACAGTTTTGCAAAGAGAGAGAGGGTAAATCTCAGCCTGTTCAAGAAAGGTAAGTTTGGCAGTATTCCTTCCTGCCATAGAGATTTGGCATGCCAGTTGAATGATTTTTCTACACAGTGTTTTAGGTCATGGGTAAAGGAAATCATTTTCACATAAAGTCACTAGGCTTTGCTTGGGAACACAATAAAGTACTACAGGTTCAAAACTATGAATTATTTTTGAAGTTATAATAAAAGAAAAATGTAATTTTCTTTGAGTCAAAGATGGCCTATTCAGAGAATGAAGGTTATAAAACTATAATGTCTTAACCACCTACTTACTAAAATTCCATGTAAGTTTAATTCTAAATGTTTTCTGATAAAAATGTATTTCTTAAATAAATGAATATGGAACATGTATATACAAAAATAAAATTAAAAGTTAAAAAGCTAATATTTGATTTCTTGTATTTTGTTCTCTGCTCTTTTATGAACTTCCAAAACCAGAATCAAATATACTTGTTAAAATGCCCAGAAGGATATGTTTAAGATTTGGAAGGTTAAAAGAATATGGCATTTCAAAATGGGTTTTGGTAGTTTCTTCTACAGAGCCCTTTCAGACAATGTTTCTGCATTCTCCAAAAAGAGAGAGAAAGCAAGAAATCAGGTAGCTGCTTTCTTCTGTGCAAAATTCACTGTCACAGAACTGACCTACAAAAAGCATGGGAGATAGGGGAGAAAACTTTTCAGATTATGGAAGAATGAGGGGAGAAAAATGTTCATATTATGGAAGAATGTGTGCCCCATTAGGAAGAGCGCTTACAAGAAAGCTTATTTGTGGTCTACAGACTATTGCACATTCAAACAAAATACAAGAGAAAAGAATGTCCAACAGATAATATGTTTAAGAACATATCAACATATAAACTAGCTTGTGCCCAGAAATAAAACATGGATACCAGACACCACTGCAGGCAAACCTGTCTTAATTTGTTTCTGTTTTAATGACCTTTAGAAAATGGTCCAAACTGATTATCAGCAATACAATGTTTTTGCTTTTTTTTTCTTAAAAAAATATTTTGAGACCACTTTTGATACACACACATATAATTCTGTGGTCATAACAGACAAATACAACTTTAGCGAGACTAAACAAAAGTGCAAAACTTAAAAAAACAAAATTAAAAAATATGGAAGCATAAGCTAATTTTTCTGCATAGCTGAAATCTATTTAAAGCAAGTCCTTGTTGCAGGAGTGGGAAGGGGTGCTGACAGGAGGATAAAGCAGTTTTTTTTTAAGTGTCTTCTGCATGTTTAAATGATGCAAAAAATAATTTCACTCCATAACCTTGAAAACATTTCACAGACAATTCATTCCTATATCTTTAGACACCATGGTTGTGGCAGTGCCTCCTTCTGCAAGGTAAACGGCGGTGCTGGATTTGGAATGAACTGCCCTATCACTGCCATTGTTGTTGACCTCACAGTCCAGTGGTTCAGTGGAGATGACCCAGGTGGAAGGGCGCCATCGCTTAAGAGAATAGGGAGTTTTCACACGCTTCTTGATCTTTTCACCTGATCCTGATTTGCCATCTTGCGTTGACTCACCTACTGAAAATAAAAGTATGGAAAAATGAAATGTGTATAAAGAAAACATTAAGAAGTAAAAGGTTAGGGTTGAATTTCAAGAGTAGGTCAAGCCAATATCTATAGAAGGTGATAATGCAAATTTCTTGAAATTCACAATGCCAGGCAATGTTTTTCTAGGCAAAATTTAACCAATTCATTTTGAAACTCTTTATGTCAAACATTTTTGTAACTGACTGAATTACAGAGAAATAAATAAAATATAGAAAATACACAAGTATAAATGGAGAAAATTTCAGAAGTCCTTAGGTGTTTTCTCAAATTCTTTGGTTTTGGTAGAGATCCCAATTTGGTAAATTATTCTGCTTAAAGCTCAAAGTAGATCAGATTTTAAAGGCATCTAAGCATATATTTTTTCAGAGGAAGGACAGAAATATTAGGGTACAAATTGTCCAGTAATTCTCTCTTCACATACCTGGAAAGCTATTTTATTGACACAGAGCCCTGCAATAAGGGTGTGTCGACTGGTCTATAATACAAGCCACTCAAGCAAGGGGCTACATTGTTTTTTTGGGGGACTTGTATCTTGCTTGCAGTCCATTTTATAGTCTGTAACAACCATAAAACATGACATTTTTTTCTTCCTTATGTATTGACAGTTTAAAGACAAACCATTTTGTATAATGATGACTGTTAGAAATTTTAGTGAGCTTTCCTATCTTGTTTTGTAATACCTTTAGGGCCAAAACCCAAGCATCAACTTATTATTTAAGTTGTCTTGTTGCCCATAATACAATACCATAAGTACAGGCGGAATTCAACATGTAACTCTTGAAAAAGATGACACTAAGCAACTGAGAACAACTTTAACAGTTTCTTCATAATCGCTTTTCTGAAATTTCTATGTACTTTTAAGACTTACTAAGGTTAAAATAAAAATGTAGGTATAATAGACGCTAATATGTGTAAAAAATATATCAAAAATTATAATGGCATAATGTTATTTAGAGCTGTTAAACTGGTATTTATTTAATCCTGTCTGCTCATAATAAGTGCATGAAAGTAGCATTCACATAAAGCATATATTAAATTGGGAATTCTTCTATTGTGACATTCACCTTTTAATTATTTATGACAAAATTGTTTCTTCTTACAATAGTCCAATTACTTTTGAAGCCTAACCAAATGGTTTATTTCTATTTCCCAAAGTGATAAAGGTAAACAGTCACTGGTTGGAACACAATCTGATTTTATGTAGCTATTTAAATGGCTTCAAAGAATACCTAAGAGATGTTCCATGATCCCTCCACTTACTCTGTATACTGCCGCCATCTAGGACATTTGTGGCTGAAAGATCCAGAGAATTGGGCCTCTGTGCTCTTCTGGGCTTTGATGGCCCTGGATCTGTTACTGTGCTTGAAACAACCTGTGTAAGAACATCTTGTTCTGAACATGGATTACTGTTGTTGTTATTGGAATTAGTTCGGCCACCTTCTAGTGGCCGTTCCCTCCTGTCCACAAGACGATCTAGAACACTTTCATCATGGCCAGCTTGTTGGTCTCGTCTTAGCAAAGGTTCATGCTCATCAGGACTGGAATTAATATTCAGCCGGGTATCCTCACTAATAAATTGATTCTGCAGCATTTCTTGGGCCCTATGTGTCACCATGTTGGCTGTCTGGCCTGATGGAACTGCCCCATTGGCATACTGGGTTGTGGCAGCATGGGAGTTAACACTGTGGTTTCTACCTGCTACTCCATTCATGGTGACTGTCACCACATGAGGTTCTGCTGCATTGATTGTATTCATCTTGGCAACTCCAGTTTCTACTTGTTTCAAGTTAGATTTGTGCTTGCTGCCAAATTTTAGCCGGGGCTCCTTTGTTGAATTTTTGGTGTTCAAAGGCAAACTAGTAGGTCTCTTAGGAAGGTTTTGTTGTTTAGGGAGAGGGTAGATCTGAGTGGGTGGAACATCAGGAATTAAACATGCTTGGCCATTTGCAGCCTGGGTGTAGTCCTGCTGACCAGTCACTTCTACTGCAAGCTTTATGAGTGGGTAAAGCAAGCTAGAACTGGTACTACTCAGTGGGTCTGGCCCACTGAACTGTTTAAGAGAATGCTCCATCAGATTCTCATCAGAGCTTTCCTTGAGGTTCTTATCAACTTCTTTTGGGTCTAGCTTGTTAGTCTCCAAGTCTTCTTCTGTCAGCTGTAAGCAGACAGGGGTTGGCCCAATTGACTGTGCAACATTTATGGCATGGAGATTTGTTTCATCTGGGTATGGCATCTCAGATATAGTGGTCATACCAGTACTTGGAGTGAGACCAGTGGTGTTTGTGGTTGTTGTGTTGGTGGACAGACTGGTGACACTCGTTTCAGGGCTGGGGATTCGAGCTTGTGCTTGCTGTCGTTCATAATTTATTGAATTACGGTTCTTTTCCCCTACAGTCAAAGGTGTGCTGGACATTGAGTGCTCAGAGGAAATATTCTTCACAATGCTGTCAGTGTGATGGATAGAATCTTCAATGTATGAGGAAGAAGAATAATCTGGATAAGGGCCAATTTTTGGCACACGCCTATTATGTGACAGGTTGCTTAAAGAAAGAAAAAAAGTGTGACATTGAGAATGTACATTTACGACAAATAGCCTCTTCAAGTAAAACCACTGATTTTAAAGGCTGAGCTGCTTTTCATTTTACTGCTAACTTATATTACTTAAAAGGTCTAATAAAATAATCAAGTATTAATAACCTGCTAAATGCTAATTTTATGTGAATTAAGACTACTGAAAAATCTATATGAATCTAGACTTTTATAGATGCTCATTAATTTTGGTTTAAGAGTCAACTTAAAAATATCCCCTATAATTTTAAAACATTACCAAATATACCTTTACAAACTATATACTTATACAACTAAACATTATGTTTTGTTAAGAGAAGGAACCATGGCATAAGTTTATTTTATATTTTCATAACCCAATATCCACTGCTTACTCAACAAATGTTATAAATTAAGTTATATTAGCCAAATGATAAAAATAATAAGTTTTTAGGTGGCGTCAAAGAGTTCCAATTAAGAGGCACAGTCTAGCAACAGAACATTTTTTTCTGGGGTAGTCTAAGCAAAATCTGTGAAAGTCCTGCAGCCTAGGCTATGAGGCAGATAAAGGATCAAATGGCATTCAGACAAAAGCTCAAAGAAGGGCTGGGGTTGTAGCTCAGTGGTAGAACACTTGCCTAGCACATGTGAGACACTGGGTTTGATCCTCAGTATCACATATAAATAAAATAAAGATATTGTGTCCATCTACAACTAAAAATATTTAAACAAAAAGCTCAAAGATTCAAAACTGCTCTCTAGTTATCAAGGGTTTGTCACAATCATTATCATTCCTCAGAAGTGGTGGTTTTTGACCAGTGCATTGTAACACTATAATTGTATAAGATCTCACTAAAATAAAACCAGGGATAGCTTTAACTAAAACAATAAAGGTACAAACATTGGGAACATTAACAGATAAAACTATTACAGGAGAAAAGCAGATGCTTAAGGAAAAGAGGTATTATAATAGAAGTCTGATGAAGTTATGAGGGAAATGACAGAAAAGCAGAGAAGAAAAGGCTGTTATAGAGTCACAGGAAAAGGAAGCTAGGGCTGGGGTTGTGGCTCAGTGGTATAGTGCTTGCCTAGCATGTGTGAGGTACTGGGTTCAATTCTTAGCACCACATATAAAGAAGTAAATAAAATAAAGGTCCATCAACAACTAATAAAAAATATATATATTTTTTAAAAAGAAAGCTAAGTAGGTATAGAGGTTAAGATGCAATAAAATAAAACCTAGAATAAGAATGAATATGGAATGGACTATGATTTAGGGGAATCTATAACAGACACTGGAGATGAGAAGCAACACTCAGAGAGTAGAGCTGAATAACACAGGAGTCAGGGGAAAGGCCAAAGGGAAATATCAAGAGTTTCTTCTTACTATTCAAGAAAAGTTCAAAAGCATTTAATGTAAAAGCTTTAGCTGACTTTTCAAACAGGTATAAACAGCATATTAGAAAATTAGAATGAAAATTAGAATGAAAAGAGATGGGAACAAGCCTTCCTCAGATATTGGTAGAATGAGAGAATTTATAGTAAGAAGTACTAGTCTCTACCTTCTTTGACTTATTTAAAAAATTTTTTTTTTTAGTTTTTTATGGAGCTTTATTTTATTTGCTTATTTATATGTGGTGCTAGGAATCGAATGCAGTGCCTCACACGTACAAGGCAAGCGCTCTACTGCTGAGCTACCAACTCAAGCCCCTTCATTGACTTATTGATATAAAATATCCAAAATGGATTTGATCTATGTATAAGTAGTACAAATAGTTCATAATACAAATTCCTCTTAGAAAATAGAAGAAGAGAAAATAGCAAAGAAAATGATTCAACAATGAAGTATATTTTTAATCTCAATTTTCTCTGGTAATTCTTTCCTGGATGCCTTTCTGAAATTTTTAAACATGTATTAGATAAAATTCATAGGAAGGTCTGTTCCTCCTAAATATGGAACACAGAAATAGAGATGAGTCAGTCTAAAAGTTTCAAGTTGTAGGAATTTTTTTTAAAGCCTTTTAATTTAGAACTAAAAATTCATAGTTCTAACAAAGGAAACATCCCATAAAACAATGTTCATGGCAAAACAGAAAGAATGCTAGAATTTGTTAAGAAAGAGCACTGGAGCTGGCATGGTGGCTCATGCCTGTAATACCAGCAGCACAGGAGGCTGAGGTAGGAGGATTGCAAGTTCAAAGGCAGTCTCAGCAACAGCAAGGCCTGAAGCAACTCAGTGAGACGCCGTCTCTAAATAAAATATAAAATAGGGCTGGGGATATGGCTCAGTGGTTGAGTGCCCCTAAGTTCAATCCCCAGTATCCCCCCTGCAAAAAAAGAAAAAAGAAAAATGAACGAGTGTTGGATAGGAAGTCTTCAAACCTTAGTGTTCAGTAAAACAGAGTTAGATATATAGGCAGGTTCACAATATCCTTTATTAAAAAAAAAAAAACTCAGAGGAAGAAGGAATAACAACATAATGGGTATATTAGACAATATGTAGAAAGATTTATAAACCTATGAACTATAAAATTATTTTACTTTCATTACTTCAGGGAAGTTGAAGCATTACTAATCTTGGGGCTGGGGTTTTGGCTCAGTAGTGGAGCACTTGCCTACTAGCATGTGTTAGGCACTGGGTTCAATCCTCAGCACCACATAAAAATAAATAAATAAAATAAAGGTATTGTGTCCATCTACAACTTAAAAAATATATATATTATTTATTTATTTTTGTGGTGCTAGGGATTGAACCCAGGGCCTTGTGAATGTGAGGCAAGCACTCTACCAACTGAGTTACATCCCCAGCCCTCTAAAAAAAATTTTTTTTAAAAAAAGGGTAATCTCGGGGCTCGAGATGTGGCTCAAGTGGTAGTGCGCTCGCCTGGCATGTGTGAGGCACTGGGTTCGATCCTCAGCACCACATAAAAATAAAATAAAGATATTGTGTCCATCTAAAACTAAAAAATAAATATTAGGGCTGGGATTGTGGCTCAGCAGTAGAGCGCTCACCTAGTGCGAGCGAGACCCGGGTTCGATTCTCAGCACCATAAAAATAAAGGCATTGTGTTGTGTCCATCTACAAAAAAAAAAAAAAGGATTCTCTCTCTCAAAATAAATAAATATTTTAAAAAGGGTGATCTCTTTATCTTCAGATGTAAAAAATACAGATTCCATCTTGTACTCATACCAAATAAATGTTTTTCAGTAGATAAATGGAGATAGTAAAAGAAAAATTGAAACTTTACAAAGTATGAGTTAGTCACTGCCTTATTAGGTTGGCTTAGCAGTATTTATTTCCTGTTTTTTTGTTTGGTCTAAGTTTCTAATACTGATATAGTTGTCAAACCCCTCAGGGCCTCACCGCTCATTCTGCATAGCAGTAGTCATGGGATTGACTGTTGGGCTCACAGATTTGTTTCTTTCCCATATCATCATAAGTTCAGCCATCCTTTCCTCAGCACACTGCGCAGTAAGACGAGCCTCTGCATCCTGGTCCCAACAGTCTTCGATTGTCTCCTTGAGTGACCTCACCGCCTGTAACATAAAGTACATGTCAAACATTATGTCTTAAATAAAATGTACCAAGCTTTTTAGTTTATACAATGAGATAAAAGAAAAATCAGGTTCTTTAAAACCAGTATTGTACAAAACTATATTTTAGACTTCAGAGATTTATTTAATTTTTTTTTATATTTAGGTTTGTTTTTATTTTTTTTATTGGTTGTTCAAAACATTACAAAGCTCTTGACATATGTTTCATACATTAGATTCAAGTTGGTTATGATATTTAATTTTTTATTATTTATTTATTTATATTATTATTATTTTTATTTATTTATATGACTTCAGAGATTTATAAAGGTGTTTCACAAAAAGTGAAATTTTGGAAGAATTCTCAGAAGCTGAGGAGCAAGGAAGCAAGTAAGCTTTAACTTAACTCTTTGAAAAATTATCTATAAGGCTAAGAAGCTATAATCTGTTATAGATATTTCTTTAAGGCCACAAGTTTATGATACTGTTTTATTTCAATTGATAGCCACTAATTCTATTTAAAAGATAAGTTCTGAGTTTGATAGATTTTTGCCATTTGGCCATCTTCTGTCCATAGGTGGACCTTCTCACCTTTATTCCTAGTCAAATGTGCTTCATTCCAACTTTAAAACTTAAAAATAGTTCCATTCTGTAGTATTCCCATACATCTGCAATGAACAATAGTCTTCCTTTGGGGAAAGTTTTTTATTTTTCTTTTTTAAATACGGCATTATAATTATACATAATGGGACATTCATTGTGGGAAAGTTGGTTTTAATTCACTTCAAGAAAACAGACTTTGGGAAATTAAAGGGATATGGATAGGGATAGGGAAAGAAGAATTAGCACTATTTGCTAACAATATGATTCTATACCTAGAAGACCCAAAAAATTCCACCAGAAAACTTCTAGAACTAATAAATGAATTAATCAAAGTAGCAGGATATAAAATCAACACCGATAAATCAAAGGTATTTCTGTCTATCAGTGTCAAACCCTCTGAAGGAGAAATGAGGAAAACCCCATTTACAATAGCCTCAAAAAAAAAAAAAAAACTTGGGGGCTGGTATATATCTCAGTTGGTAGAGTGCTTGCCTCTCATGCACAAGGCCCTGGTTCAATCCCCAGCACCAATAAATAAATACATACATACATACATACATACATACTCGGAAATCAACGAAAGAGGTGAAAGACCTCTACAATGAAAACTACAGAATGCTAAAGAAAGAAATTAAAGAAGACCTTAGAAGATGGAAAGATCTGCCTTGTTCTTTGGATAGGCAGAATTAATACTGTCAAATGACCATACTATCAAAAGCACTACACAGATTTAATACATGGGCTGAGGATATAGCTCAGTTGGTAGAGTGCTTGCCTCACATGTACAAGGCCCTGGGTTCAATCCCCAGTACCACACACACACACACACACACACACACACACACACACCAGATTTAATGCAATTCCAATCAAAATCCCAATGACATTTCTCATAGAAATAGAAAAAACAATCATGAAATTCATCTGGAAAAATAAGAGACCCAGAATAGCTAAAGCAATCCTTAGCAAGAAGAGTAAAGCAGGTGTCATCACTATACAGACCTTTAACTATACTACAGAGCAATAGTAACAAAAACAGCATGACATTGGCACCAAAATAGACTGGTAGACCAATGGTACAGAATAGAGGACCCAGAGACAAACCCACATAATTACAGTTATCTTATATTAGACAAAGGTGCCAAAAACATACATTGGAGAAATGATAGCCTCTTCAACAAATGGTGCTGGGAAAACTGGAAATCCATATGCGGCAAAATGAAATTAAGCCCCTCTCTCTTACCATACACAAAACTCAGCTCAAAGTGGATCAAGGCCCTAGGAATTAGACCAGAGACAATGAGTTTAATAGAAGAAAAAGTAGGCCCCAATCTCCATCATGTCAATTAGGCCCCAATTTTCTTAATAAGACTCCTATAGCACAAGAATTAAAGTCAAGAATCAATAACTGGGTTGTGGCTCAGAGGCAGAGTGCTTGCCTAGCATGCATGAGGCACTGGGTTTGATCCTCAGCACCTCATAAAAATATAATAAAGATATATGTCCACCTAAAACTAAAAAATAAATATTAAAAAAAAATAAATGGGATGGATTCAAACTAAAAAGCTTCTTCTCAGCAAAAGAAACAATCTCTGAGGTGAACAGAGAGCCTACATTTTGGGAGCAAATTTTACCACATGCACATCAGATAGAGCACTAATCTCTAGGATATATAAAGAACTCAGAGTCCAGAGTGCTCACCATTACACCATGGAATATAAAGAACTCAAAAATATTAAAACCAAAAAAACAAATAACCCTATCAATAAATGGGCCAAGGAACTAAACAGACACTTCTCAGAAGATGATATACATTCAATCAGCAAATATAGGAAAAAATGTTCAACATCTCTAGCAATTAGAGAAATGTAAATCAAAATTACTTTTAAGATTTCATCTCATTCCAGTCAGAATGGCAGCTATTAAGAATACAAACAACAATAAGTGTTGGCGAAGATGTGAGGAAAAAGGCACACTCATACATTGCTGGTGGGACTGCAAATTGGTGTAGCCAATATGGAAAGCAGTATGGAGATTTCTTGGAGAACTAGGAATGGAACCACCATTTGACCCAGCTATCCCTCTCCTTGGTCTATTCCCAAAGGACTTAAAAACAGCATACTACAGGGACACAGCCACATCAATGTTTATAGTAAGTAACACAATTCACTATAGCTAAACTGTGGAACCAAACTAGTTGCCCTTCAGTAGATGAATGTAAAATTAAATGTGGTATATACACATGGAATATTACTCAGCATTAAAAGAGAATAAAATCATGGCATTTGCTGGTTGGAGTTGGAGAAAATAATGCTAAGTGAAGTAAGCCAATCCCCAAAACCAAATACTCAAAGTTTTTCTCTGATGTAAGTATGCTGTTTCATAATGGGGTTGGGTCGGGGAGCATGGGAGGAACAGACAAACTCTAGACAGGGCAAAGGGAAGGGGAGGTGAAGGGAGGGCTCATGGGGGAAGGAAAGATGGTGGAATGAAATGGACATCATTACCCTAAGTATATGTATGAAGACACAAATGGTGTGACTCTATTTTGTATACAACCAAAAATATGAAAAACTGTGCTTTATATGTGTAATATGAATTGTAATGCATTCTGCTGTCATACATAACAAATTAGAATTAAAAAAAAGAAAACAGACTTTGGATACATTGGGAGACCACCAATGAAAATCCTTTGAGACCTGCTTTTGGATTTGTTTTTATTAAGCTATATATATATATATATATATATATATAGACAGAGAGAGAGAGAGAGAGAGAGAGAGAGAGAGAGAGAGAGAGAATTTTTAATATATTTTTTTTTTTTTTAGTTTTTGGCGGACACAACATCTTTGTTTGTATGTGGTGCTGAGGATCGAACCCGGGCCGCATGCATGACAGGCGAGCGTGCTACTGCTTGAGCCACATCCCCAGCCCCTGCTCTGATATTTATACTTCTGTATTTTTAAAACACCTGCTTTTAAAAAAATATGGCTGTAGGCAAGGGGTTGCTAGATATAGCATACAAAACTTAAACTTGAACTTCAGATAAACCAACACTTTTTTTGGGGGGAGGGTACTGAGGATTGCATTCAAGGGCACTTAACCACTGAGCCACATCCCCAGCCCTGTTTTGTATTTTATTTAGAGACAGGGTCTCACTGAGTTGCTTAGCACCTCACTTTTGCTGAGGCTGGCTTTGATTTCAGGAATTGCCTGCCTCAGCCTCCTGAGCCACTAGGATTATAGGCATGCACTATCACACCTGGCCAACATATTTTTAGTATATGTAAATCCCATGTAATCTTTGATTTGAGGTTTTGATCTGTGAAAAATATTTTAGGCTAAAATTCTTGTAAGCTATCTTCGTGACATTTTAAATGTTTCCTCATAATTTGTGTTCTGCAACAAACAAATCTGAACTCTTAATGTGGAAGAAATTTTGAGGGCTGGGGGTGCAGTTAAATGGCAGAGTGCTTGCCTAGCATACACAGGACCCCAGGTTCCATCCCCAGCACTGAAAACAAAACTAAACTAAACAGAAAATCTTGTGATGGGGGATGTTGCTCTTTGATCTAGCTATAACTGCAGAAAAGAAAAGAAAAAAATTAATAATATTCTTTCTGGGCATATACTTATTGCATAATGGTCCATTTTGAGTAATAAGGATTTTGAAAAGCTCCCTTACACAGTGAGGCACCTAGAAAGCCATTACCTGAGCCTGGGAAGAAGAAACCCATGGAGACAATAAGGTGATCTTTAGGCTCAGCTCTAGGAGGAAGTGAAAGCTACAGCACAACTGTAAAAAGACCTGCATAAGCATTAAAGGAAGGTCCCAATAGAGAGCCAATCTACAAAGATCTGGAGAGCATTTTATTTTTTATTCTTTTCTGGTCATCATTTTTTGTTTCCTGTCTAGCTTTAAACAAAAAATTAAGACACATGCAAAGAATAAGAAAGTACGGCCCAGTCACAGGAAAAAAGAAAAGAAATTAATGAAAACCATCTCTGAGGAAGGATACATTGGAGTTACTAGATAAGGGCTTTAAATTAACTATTTAAAAAATGCTCAAATATATAAGGAACCATGGACAAAGAACTAAAGGACATCAGGAAAACAAATGTCTCAATAAATGGAGAATAGCAATAAAAATAAATTATAAAAAAGGAATACAAAGATACAATGGAGATAAAAAGTTAAAAAAATTATAATATTCACTAGAGTGGCTCAATAGCAGATATGAGCAGAGATAAGAGGAAGAAGAATCAGAGAATTTGAAGATAGGGAAAATAAAATTATTCAGTCTGAAGAACAGAAACTAGACGAATAAGGAAAAAAGGAACAGACCCTTTGAGACTTGTGAGACACTACCGACATTATTCAAATACACAAAATGGGAGTTCTAGAAGGAAAGAAGAAAGAAGGGGACAGGATATTTGAAGACATAATGGCTCAAAACTCCCCAAAAATAATAAAAGGAATGCATCTATGCACACATCCAAGAAATCTGATAGAGTAGAATTAAGTCAAAAGGTTCCATACTGATATACATTATGGTGAAACTGTCAAAAAACAAAGAGGGAATTTTGATATCAAGAGAAGAGACTAGAAATATACAAGGAATCTTCAATAAGATTAATAATCAATCTGAATACGGTGGTTCATGCCCATAATACCAGCAACTCAGGAGGCAAAAATAAGAGATTATCATAAGTTCAAGGCTAGCCTGAGCAACTCAGTGAGGCTCTGTCTCAAAATAATAATAATAACAATAATGACAACGACTGGGAATGTAGCTCCATGGTAGAAAGCCCCAGGTTCAATCCCCAGCACTGAAAGAAAATTAAATAAATAAAAACACACACATACATATACATACACAAATATATACAAACATATACATAAATTTTCACATTAATATTTAGAAGATTTTGATTTTTTTAGTTTAAAATGGCTTTTAATTGCAGTGCAACTAAAAAAAATCTTTTAGAGATCTGTTTCTCTCTATTTATAAATTACATACTTGCTACCTCACTCTGGTACTGGATTGTCATGCAGAGAAGCATTTTATTGACTATAGCATATTAGGTTTAAATGGATTTCCTGGAAATGAACCAACTGTTACAAATCCCTTACTTAGCAACTGAGTCTAAATTGAAGGTAAAAAGTTTTCAGGTAAACATGCATATGATGCACATTCCATAATAGTAGGGTTGCTAACAGATAATTTTAAAAAATAGAATTTATTTGCTGAGGTGAAATAAAACAGTTTAAGGAAGATGAGGTTACATTTACTAGAATAAAATTTCACAAGAGATTTTTTCTTTAAAGAAAATGTGTGAGGCTGGCACATCTAAAGAATCCTGGCAAAGTATTTAGCCTCTCAACTGTTATCAAGGACCTCTCAAAGATCTGTCCCAGTTTCCATAGCAGGGAGGACAGTTAGGCAATCTTAAGCATGTGTACGTAACAAGGATTTTCTCTGGAAACTCTTTCCTGGATACCTTTCTGAAATTTTTAAACATGTTTTAGATAAAATTCATAGGAAGGTCTTCTTTTCCCCTAATATGAAACAAAGAAATAGAGATGAGTCAGTCTAAAAGTTTCAAGTTGTAGAAATTTTTTTAAAAAGCCTTTTAATTTAGAACTAAAAATTCTAACAAAGTTCAAACAAAGGAAAAATAATACCAGCAACTTAGGAGGCAAAAACAAGGCTCTACAATTGCCAGGTACTTAAGACTAATTTCATTTGCAACAGAAGCCAATCTTGAAGGGTAATCTACTGACAAAGATGACCAGTAAAGATAAATGTTCAATCTACATCTGTATGGATATCTTTATTCTCTCTCTGACATGACAACAAAAATATTCTAACCTTATTAAGGCAATCTAAAACTTAAAATAATAAATTAATTTTCACCTTTTGTTCTTTTAAGAAAATCTAGATAAATTATAAAAACATAATGCCTTCAGAGGTAATAGAATTATTATTACCTTCTTAAAATAAGAACACACTGCTAAGGAAAAAGTGAGTGATATGAATTTCTAAAACTATAAATATGATAGTGGAAATTAAAATTTTAATAGATAACTGTTATAACTGTAACAATGAAAAATAAATGGGTAATTTGAAAGATAAAACAACAACAACAAACAGATGGTAAGCACAAGAAAAATTGAGACCTAGAGTGTCAGGTAGTCCAGTATTAGCGTAATGAGAATTCCAGAAGAAAGAAATAGAAAGGAAGAAATTTTTAAACAAGTATTAGAAAAATCCTTTGATTGAGGAAAGTTCTGAATTTTATTTTCTTTCGTACTGGGGATTGAATTCAGGGGCATTTGGTCATCGAGCTACATCACCAGACCAACCAACTGATTGATTTATCTTTCTATCTATCTATTTTGGTACCAGGGATTGAACCCAGGGGCGCTTAACGACTGAGCCACATCCCTAAGTCCCCCCTTTTTTTGAGGTATGGGTACTGGAGATTGAACTCAGGGGCTCTCAACCACTGAGTCACATCCCCAGCCCTATTTTGTATTTTATTTAGAGACAGGATCTCACTGAATTTCTTAGCACCTTGCTTTTGCTGAGGCTGGCTTTGATTTACGAATCTCCTGCCTCAGCCCTCCTAGCAACTGGGATTACAGGTTTGTGCCACTGCACCCAGCTTCCCCAGCCCTTTTTATGGTTTCTTTGGCGGGGGCAGGGTACTTGGGATTGAACTCAGGGGCACTCAGCCACTGAGCCACAACCCCAGCCCTGTTTGGTATTTTATTTTGAGACAAGAGTCTCACTGAGTTGTTTAGCGCCTCGCTTTTGCTCAGGCTGGCTTTGAACTTGGGAGCCTCCTGTCTCAGTCTACGGAGACGCTTGGATTATAGGCATATACCACTGTGCCTGGCTGTTTTTATGTTTTGAGGCAGGTTCTCACTAAGTTGCTCAGGACCTTGCTAAATTGCTAAGGTTGGTCTCAAATTTATGATCCTCTTACCTCAGCCTCCTAAATCACTGGGATTACAGGCATACACCACTGTACCCAGGTTATGCATATTGTTTAAAATTTTTTTAGTTGTAGATGGACACAATACCTTTATTATTTTTATGTGGTGCTGAGGATTGAATCCAGTGCCTCACACCTGCAAGGCAAGTGCTGTCACTGAGCTACAGCCACAGCCCTGCATATTTTAAATTTTGAGACATTTTTAAACATGTATTAGATACATGTTTAGCAAATGTCTTGCTAAATTGCTTAGGGACTTGCTGAGGCTGGCCTTGAACATTCAATTCTGTCTCGGCCTCCAGAGTTACTGGATTACAGGCCTGTGTCACCAGCCTAACAAGTTCTGAATTTTCAAACTGAAAAATCCATTTAGTGACAAGTGAAATGAGTGAAAAGATTCATGTCAATATACATCCATGTGAAATTTCACAATTTCAATGATAAAGTAAAAGTCTTAAAAGCTTATATAGAAGAGGAAATAAGATGATAAAAACATGAGACAAAAGGCAACAAAATGAGACAGGCTCACATGAGAATTCTCATTAGCAAGACTGGAAACCAGAGGGCAATGGAGAAGTGGTTTCAAAGGTGTGAAGTTGATTTTGATTTTGAAACCATTACTCAGCCAAATTATTACTCATGTGTGAGGTCAAGACTGACACATGTTTTTATACCTTTATTTTATTTATTTATTGTTACATAGTGCTGAGGATCGAACCCAGGGGCCCGCACACGATAGGCAAGCATTCTACCACTGAGTCACAACCCCAGCCCCAAGACTGACACATTTTTGAACATGGAAGAACTCATAATGTTACCACCTAATGCAAGTACTAACACTAATTATTTGAGAAAATTCATGAAAGAAAAAAATAATTTGCTAATCCCAATAGCTTAGGAGGGCTGAGGCAAGAGGATAGAAGGTTCATCAACTTTTAGCAAGGTTTTAAGCAACCTAGTGAGACCCAACCTAGTGAGACCAGTTCCAAAATAAAAAATAAAAAGGATGAGAATATAGTTTAGTGGTTAAGTGCCTCTGGTTTCAATGCTGGTACCAAACAAACAAATAACAACAACAAAAAGGAAAAAAAAGAAAAGAAAGAAAAAAAAAAACAATTTGCAAGAAAGAGAATGACATGAAATTTTTAAAAATGTTACTTCTTAAGGAGACCCTAGAAAGAAAGAAAGAAAGAAAGAAAGAAAGAAAGAAAGAAAGAAAGAAAGAAAGAGAAAAAAAGAAAGATGACAAGAAATCAAAGATAATCCACTGGATGATGATTTCTGAAACATCCTCCCTAAAGCAGCAGGGGGTTACAGTATCCAATATAGGACTTTTATATTCTGAGTCCAAGCACAATATTTTGTTAGCAGTAAGTACTTATATAATCACAATTCTGCAAAATTCTGTTTTTATTTTAGAGAAATATGTAGACAAAATATAAACTATCTAGATGGAATATTACAAAACTGAGAGAGGGTAAATGAAAGAAAATTTATCAAATAGGACTAAATTTAGTATTTGAGTTACAATGGTAATCTCTGGAAGGGGAAGGGAGCCCAGAACATTGCTAAGGGGAGTTATTCATAAACAGTGGTAGTAAGGGAGGGTGTATTTTCCCTTTTTCTTTCTTATGACTTTCTGTTTAATTTTTTTTTGTTTACCCCATAAAACTTCAATTATTTTAAAAGGGAAAAACAGGTCACTCTCATCAATAAAGGGTACAATAATTATAATATGAAATTTCACAATTTCAATGATAAAGTAAAAGTCTTAAAAGATTATATAAAAGAGGAAATAAGATGATAAAAACATGAGACAAAAAGCAACAAAATGAGACAGGCTCACATGAGAATTCTCATTAGCAAGACTGGAAATCAGAGGGCAATGGAGAAGTGGTTTCAAAGGAGTGAAGATTGAGATGTCCAATAGAATATGGACTAAGTGGAGAAAATGAGATAGTATACGTAGTTGATAACATTAAAAATTATAAGTTAAAAAATAAACTTCAGAAATTACCATATATTATAAATTAATCCTACTCATATAAAACAATCTTATGAATGAGTGTGAATACATAAATATTGGTAAGATGTTTTCAGATTTTTAACAATAATTTACTCAAATGGCAAGAGTCTTTGAAGAAACTTCATTACTGTAGACTACATTTTTTTCTCCTTGGTGGTACTGAGGATCCAACTCATGGCCTCATGCATGCTAGGCATACGCTCTACCACTGAGCTACATCCCCAATCCTGTGAACTACATTTTTAATAAGAAGATTTTTTAAAAAAATATTTGTTTTTTTAGAAGTAGTTGGACACAATACCTTTATTTTGTTTATTTTTATGTGGTGCTGAGGATCAAACCCAGGGCCTCACACATGCTAGATGAGAGCTCTACCATTGAGCCACAATCCCAGCCCCTAGTAAGAAGATTTTTAAACTTGGGTACTTTTAAATCTAAACTACATTTTTTTACTTTATTAATCTTTTTATGTATGACAGCAGAATGCATTACAATTCATATTACACATATAGAGCACAATTTTTCATATCTCTGGTTGTATATAAAGTATGTTCACACCAATTCGTGTCTTCATACATGTACTTTGGATAATGATGTCCATCACATTCCACCATCATTTCTAACCCCATGGCCCCCTTCCCTTCCCCTCCCACTCTTCTGCCCTATCTAGAGTTTGTCTATTCCTCCCATGCTCCCCCTCCTTACCCCACTATGAATCAGCCTCCTTTTATCAGAAAAAACATTTGGCATTTGTTTTTTGGGGATTGGCTAACTTTACTTAGCATTATCTTCTCCAACTCCATCTATTTAGGCAAATGCCATGATTTTATTCTCTTTTATTGCTGAGTAACATTCCATTGTATATATATGCCACATTTTTTAATCCATTCATCTACTGAAGGTATCTAGGTTGGTTCCACAGTTTAGCTATTTGTGAATTGTGCTGCTATAAACATTGATGTGGCTGTGTTCCTGTAGTATGCTGTTTTTAAGTCCTTTGGGTATAAACCGAGGAGAGGGATAGGTGGGTCAAATAGTGGTTCCATTCCCAGTTCTCCAAGAAATCAATCTCCATATTGCTTTCCATATTGGCTGCACCAATTTGCAGTCCCATCAGCAATGTATGAGTGTACTTTTTCCCCACATCCTCGCCAACACTTATTGTTGTTTGTATTCTTAATAGCTGCCATTCTGATTGGAGTGAGATGAAATCTTAGAATAGTTTTGATTTGCATTTTTCTAAATGCTAGTTATGATGAACATTTTTTCATACATTTGTTGAATGACTGTATATCCTCTTCTGAGAAGTGTCTTTTCAGGTCATTGGCCCATTTATCGATAGGGTTATTTGTTTTTTTGGTGTTTAGCTTTTTGAGTTCTTTATATATCCTAGAGACTAGTGCTCTATCTGATGTGTGTGGGGTAAAAATTTGCTCTCTATTCACCTCACAGATTGTTTCTTTTGCTGAGAAGAAACTTTTTAGTTTGAATCCATCCCATTTATTGATTCTTGATTTTAATTCATGTGCTATAGGAGTCTTATTAAGGAAGCTGGGGCCTAATTCCACATGATGAAGATTAGGGCCTACTTTTTATTCTATTAGGTTCAGGGTCTCTGGTTTAATTACTAAGTCCTTGATACATTTTGAGTTGAGTTTTGTGCATGGTGAGAAATAGGGGTTTAATTTCATTTTGTTGCATATGTATTTCCAGTTTTCCCAGCACCATTTGTTGAAGAGGTTATCTTTTCTCTAATGTATGTTTTTGGCACCTTTGTCTAATACAAGATAACTGTAATTGTGTGGGTTTGTCTCTGGGTCCTCTATTCTGTATCATTGGTCTACCAGTCTACCAGTCTTTGGTGCCAACCAATATCATGCTGTTTTTGTAACTACTGCTCTGTAGTATAGTTTAAGGTCTGGTAAAGTGATGCCACCTGCTTCACTCTTCCTGCTAAGGATTGCTTTAGCTATTCTGGGTCTCTTATTTTTTCCAGATGAATTTCATGATTGCTTTTTCTATTTCTTTGAGGAATGTCATTGGGATTTTGATTGGAATTGCATTAAAATCTGTATAGTGCTTTTCGTAGTATAGCCATTTTGATAAAATATTAATTCTGCCTATCCAAGAGCAAGGTAGATCTTTCCATCTTCTAAGGTCTTCTTTAATTTCTTTCTTTAACATTCTGTAGTTTTCATTGTAGAGATCTTTCACCACTTTCATTAAATTGATTCCCGAGTATTTTATTTGTTTTGAGTCTATTGTAAATGGAGTAGTGTTCCTCATTTCCTTTTTGGAGGATTTGTCACTGATATACAGAAATGACTGTAATTTATGGATGTTGATTTTATATCCTGTTACTTTGCTGAATTCATTGATTAGTTCTAGAAGTTTTCTAGTGAAACTTTTTGTGTCTTCTAGGTATAGAATTATATCATCAGCAAATAAGTGCTAATTTAAGTTCTTCTTTTCCTATGCATTTCTTTTGTCTGTCTAATTGTTCTGGCCAGTACTTCAAGAACTATGTTAAATAGAAGTGAAAGAGGGCATCGCTGTCTTGTTCCAGTTTTTAGAGAGAATGCCTTCAATTTTTTCTCCACTTAGAATGATGTTGGCCTGGGGCTTAACCTTTACGATGTTAAGATATGTTCCTGTTATCCCTAATTTTTCTAGTGCTAAACTATATTTTTATTAGCCATTTATCAGTCTGTAAGTATGCACTAATTAATATTTTTGGTATTATTCTAAAGAGAATAAATGTAATTTTAATAATGTTTAAAATATTAACATATTAATTATTCTAGCTGTTACCCAATCTAGTGAACTCCAGACACATTATTAGTCTCTAAACAGTATTTTATATTTGGAAAAAACTAAAACTGAACCAAAATTGGGGACTTTTTGTATATAAAAAATTTTGAAAACATATAACAACATAAAAATCAAGTAAGTTGGATTTTTGGTATTAGAAAACTCTAAAAACTATTAACATTATTAACTGTCTATTTTTGCTTCAAAGAACATTAAAATATATGTAGTAAAAAAATAATGTTTTCTTACCAGGCTATTTTCTTTCCAGGCTTCTGGGAACTTGGGTCTCTGTTTTTCCCTAGATACAAGAACCTGCATATCTTCAAAAGTAGGATGATTTCCAACTTCTGTCTGAAAAGCCATCTGATATTCTGGTACAGATTCACCTGTGTGTGTGTAGAAAAGAATGACAATATTTTCTATTATCATAAGTGAGACGAATAGGGGTATTTTTGATAGCAGGTAAGCCAAAGAAATTGTACATGTTAAAACCTTTCAGGTATTTCGAAATCCTGTTATAGGTTTAATGCTTTATTAATAAATACTGAGAATAGTCTCAAACATTTTTAAGAAATCAAATGGTAATTTCAATGACAAAAAGGTTTTTTTTTTTTAATTGGTGCTAGGGATCAAACTGAGGGCCTTGCACATGCTAAGAATGAACTCTACTACTGCGCTATACCTCTAGCTCTATACCTATACCTCTGGACAGTTTGTTTGTTTTGTTTTTAAATTTTTAGTTATAGATGGACACAATACATTTTATTTATTTATTTATTTATTTATTTATTTATTTATTTATTTTTATGTGGTGTTGAGAACTGAATCCAGTGCCTCACATATGCCAGGCAAGTGATCTATCACTGAGCCCCAACACTAGCCCTTTCCTTTTTCTTTTTGAGACAGAGTCTTGCTAAGTTGCCCACATTGGTCTTGAACTCTTGGACTCAGGCGATTCTCCTGCCTCAGCCTCCTGAGTGCTGAGATTACAAGTGAACACCACTGCACCTGACTTAATGAAAATGTTGATAAAATTAAATTTATTAATAAACATACTGTGCCATACAGAAGACCCCTGGGACCAACACTTCGAAAACCAATGGTCTAGTGGAAATCTTGGCAAAGAACCAGGAGAACTAGACTCTTCCTGGATCCTCATCCCTGTCCCAGCCTATTGAAATGACCGAATAAATTAGAAGGAAGAACACCAGGATGGGGGTTAGGGCAGTTAGGTTCTAATCTTGAGAACATCTCTACTTCAGAAAACTCATTTAACCACACACACACACACACACACACACACACACACACACACAAACACACGGTAGCTCAGTGGTAGAGGACTCACCTTGTGTGTGTAAGGCACTGAGTTTGAGCCTTGGCACTGCATAAAAATAAACAAATAAAAATAAAGGTATTGTGTCCATATTCAATTAAAAAAATATGTATACTATAAAATATAAATATAAAATATAGGGCTGGGGATGTGGCTCAAGCGGTAGCACGCTTGCCTGGCATGCGTGCGGCCCGGGTTCGATCCTCATCACCACATACAAACAAAGATGTTGTGTCCGCCAAAAACTAAAAAATAAATATTAAAAAATTCTCTCTCTCTCTCTTTCTCTCTTTAAAAAATATAAAATGCCATCTGTGAACTGCAATATATTTTATATTTATAAAATATAGTATATATATAAAGTATATATATATATATATATATATTTAATTGTATATGGACACAATACCTTTATTTGTTTATTTTTATGGAGTGCCAAGGCTCAAATCCAGTGCCTTTCACATGCAAGGTGAGTACTCTACCACTGAGCTACAATCCCAGCCCCTTGTATTATGTTTTCAAAACAATCCATAAATTCCTTCAACAGTATTAAAAAATTACTGATTAATTCTATAATTTCTGTAATCTATACAGCAGAGCCCAAGTTATTAGAATATGATACTACCTATAAATACAAGTAATATTTTCTCATACTGTAAACTCTGAAGCAATACTTAGTTCTGATCAATTACTATTAACACTAAACTTGAGAGACAAATCTGTTAAATCATGCCAGTTAGCATATCATTTTTTCCTTGAAACTCATTATAAAACCTCAGTTCATGCCATCTGTGAACTACAATATATTTACTAGTATATAGTATATATGTCTCTTGAGATATACACAGAACACATACATACACATATATTTCAAGTATTATTTATTAGCTGCTATTCTTCAAATGTTGGCTTAGTAAAATAATTAAAAATACACAATTCTACTTATTTGTTGCAATTATGTTCAAATTTAACTAGAAAACTTGCTAAATGAGATTGATGTGCAATCTTGTATGAATGCAGTGACATTAAGAATTATCAAAGAAATCAAGTTTGGTGGTGCACACTTGTGAAACCTAGTTATTTGGTAAGTTAAAGCAGGAAAACTGCAAATTGGAGGATAGCCTAGACAACCTGGTAAGACCCAGTCTTGAAATAAAATTAAAAAGGGTTGGGGATACATCGAAGAGGTGGAATATACCTGGATTCAAGCCCCTGTACCAGAAAATTTTTTTTTAAAAAAATAGCAAATAAATAAAAATCTACTAAATCTTCATGGTTACACATCTAATTGTTCAATAGATACTTGTTTAGAGCTAACTTAATGTGAGCACAAAAATGAATGTTAATAACAAACTTGTCATAGGAGATTTTTTAGTTCCCTTCTCAAATTATACTTATTTGCTTTCTTCCTTTTACATTCTCTTATTCTTTCTTCCTTCCCTTTCCTTTATTTAAACTTTGTAGCATTTCACACTTCCTTTATAATAAGGACACATAACTCATTTATTTTACTAATATTTTATATAGAGAGCTTTTTAAACAATGTTTCCATTTAATAATAAAGTATGTACTGCATTTTGAGGTATATCATAAAAATTTAAAATGTCTTGTTAGAATTTTATAATTATTATATGCTATTCTCTAGGCTTATTAATGAATTTATGTGATCCTTTTTTCTTTCAACTTCCACCCCATTTCATTGTTAAAATTTTTTCAAAGTGCCTTGTGATTTCTTAACAATTTTCTTGCTATATCCCCTGTAATATGATTGTTATCTTCTCTATTTCACAGAAACTCCTCTAAAAAATGCCAATGACCTCCTCCCATTCAAATTAAAACACCATTCCTCAGTTCTATTTCATCTTGACTTTGAATTACACTTATTGTCATAAATCTTAGTTCTTAAAGATTTCTAACATTGACTTCTAAAAGACACTACGATTTTTAAGTTTTCTTATTATTTTTTGATCATTTATCTTCTTAGTGGGGGAATGCCCCAATATCCAATCTTTAATAACCAATTTTTCTCTCTTCTCATTTGTTCTGTTTATAGGAGTACATGTACTCATAAATTCTCTCTCTCTCTCTGGTGCTGGGGAACCCATGCTAGGCAAGTACTCTACCACTGAATTACTTTAATCTTAATTTTCTCAATATCTTTTTTTTTAAGGTCTTTAAAAATAAACTCTTCAGGAACTGCAGTTGTAGCTCAGTGGTATAGCGCTTGCCTAACATGTGTGAGGCCCTGGGTTCAATCCTCAGTATCACATAAAGAAAAATAAATAAAATAAAAGTCTTGTATCCATCTACAACCACACACACACACACACACACTCAAAGTTAAAAATAAATAAATAAATAAATTCTCCAGTTGTTTATCAATACCTTGTGTCCAAACACATCCACAATTAAATTAACCTTCCAATATAAACCAAGATCTATTCCTAAACTTGTGGCTGCTATCCTCACTATTTCTCAGACCTCTGAATGCTTCTCAATTCTTCTAACAGCTAATACAGCTTTCTCTGCATTTGCTCTCAGATGTACTACTCCTTCACCATTTCCATAGTGAGATTATAAGATATCCTAAAGCAATTCTCTTTTTATTCCTTTATTTTTACTTTTCACTATGGTAAAATATACATAAAATTTAGCATTTGAACCATTTTTTGAACCATATTTAAGTGTATAGTTCTGTAGCATTAATTACATTCACATGGTTGTGCAAACATCATCATCTACCTTTAGAACTATTTCTATCTCCCTAAATTGAAACTCTCTACCCATCGAACAATAAATCCCATTTCTTTTTTCAATTTTAATTATTTCTAGTTCTTTTCTATTTTAACCAATCCTACATATTTGTTAAAACAATTTTGTGTAACAAGATCTAATTGTCATTCCCCATCAAACATCTGATATTGCCTTTTTTAATGCTTATGTGGTGCTGGCCTTGCACATTCAAGGCAAGTCCCTCTACCACTGAACTACAACCTCAGCCCCTGATAGCACTCTTCATTATTTATAAGATCAAAAGCAATAGTCATTCTTTGATTATTGAAAAATTAGTAAAAATTTTAAAAATTATGTTGCTGGTGACAGTACACTAATACTGACGAAAGATCATTTTAGTCAGACATGCTTCTGAAACCAAAATACTAGATTAGAATGTTAAAAAAAAAACCTGTGCCAAAATTCTAAAAAGAGAATCCTTGTGATATTACGACAATTATTGCTGTTTTCAGAAAAATGCCTCAATTGAGACTCTGTACTTCTTATTAACTAGAATGTACTTCTGGTGACTCCAGAAGCTGAAGCAGAAGGATCCTTAAGTTTGAAGTCAGCCTGGGCAAGTTAGTGAGACTCTGTGTCAAAAATATAAAGAGCCAGAAATATATTATATATATCTATTATAATATTATATATATATATATATATATATATATATATGTGTGTGTGTGTGTGTGTGTGTGTGTACATACACATACACACACATTTCTGGGTAGTAACTGGATGAATTATAGTTAATTTAAATAACCATTAATTCATTTCATTATCTATTTAGAATTATAGACTAATTTTTAATGCTTAATGCCTTTAAAGCAAAAACAACTCAACCTCATTATGAATTTGTTTTTATTAAACAGATCTACTTTATAAATTTGTCCAATGCTGGCTCTCTTTTCTATGCTTTTCATGGTATTATTCCTATAAGACTGCATATATCAAATCTTTTTGTATAGTATCCAGGAGAATGGGAATATACAGATTGATAAAGTTTTTATATGATAATAGTGATGATGTAAAATTCTAACAAGGGGAGAAAAGTTATAAATCACTTTGACTATCTCAATTAAACCTCAAAGAAGCAATCATATTAAATGAATATTCCTTCACTGAAAGAAGGGAGAAGAAGAGAAGTTCAGAAAGACAGAGGGAAATGGAAAGAGAATACGGGAGGAGAAAATAAAGAAGAGAGGAAGGGAGGTGAAGATGCAGGGAAAAAAGGGGAGAATGAAAAAGAAAATGTGTTTACAAATAACCCATTGCATGGCACTAGAGCAGATTATGCTAAGTGAAGCTAGCCAAGCCCTAAAAAACAAATGCCAAATGTCTTCTTTGATATAAGGAGAGCAACTAAGAACAGAGCAGGGAGGAAGAGCATGAGAAGAAGATTAACATTAAACAGGGACGAGAGGTGGGAGGGAAAGGGAGAGAGAAGGGAAATTGCATGGAAATGGAAGGAGACTCTCATCATTATACACAATTACGTATAAGAGGAAGTGGGGGAAAGGGGAAAAAAAACAAAGGAGAGAAATGAATTACAGTAGATGGGGTAGAGAGAGAAGATGGGAGGGGAGGGGAGAGGAGAGAGGAATAGCAGAGGATAGGAAAGGCAGCAGAATACAACAGACACTAGTATGGCAGTATGTAAAAACGTGGATGTGTAACCAATGTGATTCTGCAATCTGTATACGGGGAAAAAATGGGAGTTCATAACCCACTTGAATCAAATGTATGAAATATGATATGTCAAGAGCTATGTAATGTTTTGAACAACTAATAATTTTAAAAATCACATCACAAAATATTAAAAAAAAAACAAATAACCCATTGCTTCTAATTCCTTATAAATGTCAATTCAAGAAACAAATGTAGCTTATCTCAATGTTCATAGAGTCCATCAGGAAAAAGACAACAGCTAAAGCAGAGATTAACATAGAAAAACCATTACTGGCAATTAATTCAAATTGTACTCAGATGAAAACTTGTAGTCCTTTTTAAAACAAAAACAAAACAAAACAAAAAAACAATGTCCTGATTCACATCTTCTAATAATGTCTCTGAACACTAGATGGCAATGAACTAAAGGTTTAAACAAAAGTAAAAAAGATGTTTCCACAAAAACTGAGTTATTTAATATATGTGAGACAGATATAACGGTTTCACTTCAAAATATACATCAATTTATGACAGCAGTTCTTACCTGGGAAGAGGTCTGTACATCTCATAAATATCTCCCAATAGATTAATCCAAGAGCATACATGTCTACTTGTTTCAAAGCTGATTCACAGTCCCTCAGATTCACAGCTCCTTCTAGCACTTCTGGTGCCATATATCTAATTGTGCCAACCTGATAAATTAGAGTGATACTTTCAGAAATAGAATGTAGTATGTTATTTGACCCTAAGCATGTCACTGACATAAATAATTTATCTCAACTGTGCCCTTTTTGAACAATTGAACTGTGGTAAATTCATTTAAGCAAATGCTATTCATCAATCAGAAAGAATAAACTAGGAATTCCCATGTGTATCAATTTTAAAAACTTAAGGCATAGTAAGAAAATTATAAAACATTGTGTATATAATTTAATATATATTTAATATATATATATATATATTAGTTGTAGATGGACACAATAGCTCTATTTATTCCTTCATTTTTATGTGATGCGTAGGATCAAACCCAGTGCCTCACACCTGCAAGACAGGTGCTCTACTGAGCTACAGCCCCAGCCCCCTAATATTTTTAAAAGTTCACAAAAATACATGTATGTATATATAGACATGTGTATGTGAATACAGAGAAAAGGGTAAGGAAGGATATGTTTAACATTGTAATAGTGACTGTCAGATGGTGAATGATCTTATATCAAAATTGGGAACTTTACTCTTGCTTCAAAAATCAATTCCTGCATACTCCTTAATGTTTGTCAAAATGACTTAGAATGACAATGATTTTCAAAATGAACTGATAATTTTAAAAGGTCTTTTATGCAATGTATTTGGTATTTCTTAATTTTATAATTCCTAATATTCTGTAACTGGAAGTTTATAAGGATAATTGTCCTGAACATAATTTCAAAGTATGTTAGTGTGATATTTTTTGTATACACTCACCTCACTTATGGCTGCATTATCTTCTTCCCCTGGGCGCACCAGTCTATTTCCAGTCAGCCTCATGGACAACCCAAAGTCACTAATAACACAGGTTCCATCATTTTTCACCAGGACATTTCTGCTGTTTAAATCTCGGTGGGAAATTGCAGGCTTATAATGATCTGTTTGGACAATTTCAAATATTTATTAATGCTTAAACATAACTACTGAATATGAAATGAATATACAAGTAACAGAAACTACATAAATATAGAAGATGTTATTTTTTTGCCCTTTAGTTTTCTAATTAAAAAAAAGCATAAGAAACCAAAATTTTAACTCACTTATCACTATTTTATAATGTATGTTACCACACAACACTTGTTGCATGTATAGGTAATTAAGCAGTAAATATTCAGCTTAATCTAACAATAAACATGCTGCTGCTTCTAATTCTAACACAAACTTGTTTTTTCTCTTCCTTTCTAGGGCAGCAAAAGGAGGCAATATAGAAAGGTATATCTGACAAATTGGCATAAACACCAAAAAAGTCAGCTTTTCTAAAACAAAAACAAAGATCAATAAAAAAACTAATGTGGTTCTAAAATTTTCATGTCTTAAGAGTGTTCTTTTTTAAAAAAATTTTTTAAGTTGTTGATGTACCTTTTTATTTATTTTTTTAATATGTGGTGCTGAGGATCAAACTCAGTGCCTTACACATGCCAGGCAAGTGCTCTGCCACTGAGCCTCAGCCCCAGCCCCTTAGAGTGTTCTTCTATAGCTTAATAGGTGAAACCTGTGACAGCACATCCCGGTTCTGCCTGAGATTTTTGCCATGTCTCTGAGCCCACCTCAGCTCTTCAAATCTAACTAAAAATAATTTACAATGGATCAAGAGAACAAGTAGAGAAGCTGGTATCTTCTAGAAAGTTATGAAAATTTGTTCTTTGATTTTACAGAAATAAAGTAGTATTATACTGATTCCACTCTTAATTATCCTTAACACTACACCATAAGCTCCATGAAAGTAGAAAGAGAACATATGAAAGTGGAAAGAGAACATATTATATCTGAACTTAAAAAGGCCTGGCACAGAGTAAACAGTAAATTCTTAACTGATTGAAAGAATGAAGCTAACCTAAGCCTGTCATCTAAAACATTATATTATTTTTTCTCTATTTTTAGGGAAACATTATATAAACCTTGTATTTAAAAAAATATAGCTGTCACAATTTCTGAAGTTTAAAATATTTCCCTAGGTATATAGAGAAAAAGAACAATTAGAATCAAGTCAATAACAATTATAATCAAGTCAATTATTGAATTTGGTATTTAGTATTTGCATTTAGATTTAGTATATAGACATATTATTTCCATTAGTAAGCATTCAAATGCAATTTATCAACAGTGAAATTACAGAGGATCATTTTGTTGATATAAAAACTAAATCTACAAAACATTTTCTTCTCTTTCTACTTATTTTTATTAGTGCATTATAGTTGTACATAATGATGGGATTTGTTGTTACATATTTGTATATACACACATTATAATTTGGCCAATATCACTCCCCAGCACTTAATCCTCCCTTCTCAACTCCCACCCCCTTGTCGTCCCTTTTCTCTACTAATGTACCTTTGATTTTCATGGGATCCCCACCCACCACCTTTTTTTTCTTTTTTCCCTCTCTTGCTTCCATATGAGAGAAAACATGACTTTCTGAGTTTAGCTAATTTCATTTAACATAACAGTTTCTAGTTCCAACCATTTTTCTGCAAATGACATAGTTCCATTTTTCCTTTTTTTTTGAATTTTTTAATTTTCAACAAAACATTTTGAAGAAAAAATAGGAGTTAAATTTGTTCATCTAAGAGTTGATTTCTTTCTCATTTTCTTCCTTTCCCACTTTCTGTTCCAGTCTCCCATAGCTTATATTTAACTTGGCTTCTACTCAATTCCTGTAATAGCCACGTCTCTTATACTCTGAAAAAAACTAAATAGAAATAGTGGCATAACCTTGAGCTAATATTGAGCTAATATTTATATAGGAAAATTTATGGAAACATTTGATGATGTATACTAATATCAAATCAATATTTAAAGATCTCATACTTCAGGGAAAACTAAGCTAATGAGGAAGAATATGTGACAAGTTATTTCCTGCTATTACTAAAAAGGAAAAAGAAAAGGTAGGGAAATGGAGTAAGAGAAAAAAGGCAGTGGGGAAGATAGAGGAAAAGAGAGAAGAGAGGACTCAGCACCAAAGCAAAGGGAAGAACTACAGAGTATTCTTTTCAGTTGACTTTCCCCTTCTAAGTTCCCCTAAGTATTCTTTTTAACCTTTTTGAGTGTGTAAGCCAGGGGCAGAATATACAATGATTTTGCCTTGGGCATAATACTGCATTAGACAAATATGTCAAAGAAAAGTATAATATTATTTTAAATATATATGTGTGTATATATATTTATATCTATTAATTATACTTTCATATATTTTATAATTTATAAAACATGTTACAAAATATATTACAAAATACATATATATTTTTAAACCTGAATCAAAAAAATTTTCTGTGGATATTTAGACACATACATATATATATACAGAGCAAAGGACCCAGAAGGATAAACACAAACTGCTTAGTAATTTTCTGGTGAAGTCTGAGTAATTTATATATATTTTTGTATATTAGATTTTTGTTGGGCAACAAGCACACATTGCTATTATCATAAGGAAAAAATTCACAGGGAAAACTAATTACAAATAAACAGGTTCAACTCCTTCTTATTCTGAAGCAACAAATAACTGAAATAATAATAATAGTAGTAGTAGTATTTCTTACTAAGGAATTTATATTTTAAGCAAAAAAATTTATATCTGAAGATACTGGGAAGAAGAAAATTCTCTGAAAGGACACTTTAAATGTTTTAAAATATTACTGTATACTTGGGAACACCTTTAAGCAATAAATAAATAGCTTTATGTTTATATTACATGAAGTTTTTAAAAAGTTAACTAGTGATAATATTAGCTAATGTTTGAGAGTAACAGCTCTGTTTATTAATTTCAGCCAATGTTTGACTTGAAACCTTGCTGAATCATGCAAAGCTTGAAAGGGGAATTAGGATGGTATTTTAAGTTCTGTGCTAAGCCAGCTTTTAAAAGGGGTTGCAATATTTAATTGAGTAAGGGAACACACAGCCCAATGGTTAATGTGCTAAAGCCCTAGAGTAAGTGCATCAAGTTGCTGACATAGACAATAACATAGGTCAATTCTGTACTCAGGAATATCAAGATGTCTAGATAAATGAACTAATAAATTATTCAAGAGAAATTATTTATATATGAAGCATTAGCTAGAAAAGATGATCTGTGCTATTATACAATGGAACAAAGATCTAAGAAACTGATACATTAAAGTTCTCTTCATTAAAGAGGTCAGGAGATTAAAAAGCAATGTCAGGGTTACAGTTTGATAAGAAAATGTGCTAGGGGATGAAAGCTTAAGAAAGTACAGAGACAGAATTATCACAGCCAAGCTAATTTAGGGGTTCCTGTGATGTGAGATGTATATTGAAGTAAAGTGAAAAAGAAAACGTATTTAAAAGAGATGCTTTCAATAACTAGCAAAAATGTGCATAAAAGCTGAGGAAAACTGTAGTTGTGACAAAAAAATACAATACAGTTCTGAAACACTTGCAAAGACTGACATCTTGTCATGTACTCTCCCTTTCTTAGTATTAGAAGCCAACTAATTATCTGAGGCAGCAATGCACTCAGTAAAACTCAAAAAACAAAAACAAAAATAATATTCCCAGCCTCTTTTGCAGCTAAGAGTGGACTAGTTCTGAGAAACAAAACATGAACATGACAGTGGAACTTATGGAGATAGAAGGGAACAAATCCATTTATCTCCTCTTCCTCCCCACCTTTTTTTCCCTACCTAGGATACAGCATAACAATGAGATAACTTTGAAAATGAAAGTTACCTATTAAGGATGGTGTGCAAAGAAATATAAGTGCCTCAGGCCCTGATAGTACCATGGTGTTACCAAACCAATTCTGGATGGTTTGGTAGTTTTTTTGTGTGTGTGTACGTGTGTGTGCGCGCGCTGGGGATTGAACCCAGGGCCTCATGTATGCTAAGCAAGCACTCTATCACTAAACTGTATTCCCAGACCTTTAGATTTTTACATCAGAAAAAAAAAACATTTTATTGAAACTACTGTTATTCCCACCTTCCATCCTCACAGATTTAGCCAAATCTAATTCTAGTTAATAGAAGCATGGATATATAAAAATACACATTAAGTATACTAAAGATCAACCTACTGAATAAAGACCTATGTGATAATAGAACAAAAGAAGTAATTACATATTTAATTCATTTAAATAAACAGAATAAGGAAAATATAGCCTAGCTAAGAAGTTCTTAACCCAAGGTCCACAACTCTTTTTTTTTTTTTTTTTTTTTTTTTGCTGTGCTGGGAATCAAACCTAGGGCATTGTGCATCATGCCAGGCAAACACTCTACCACTAAGCTACATTACCAGCCCAAAAGAATATTTTTGTAAGTATTCTCCCATGGTTATTACTAGAGCTTTAATTAAATTCTTGATGGAATCCATGACTCCTCTAGATAGTCTTTAAGTTTTTTTCTTATTCTTTCATTTCAAATATTTCCTCATGCTGAATAATTCAAACAATTGGTTAATAATAAATGCCTAATAATACAAATCATACTTTGAAGATAGGATTACAATTTTGAACCCACATGTGTTATTCATCTTTTATTCATTATCTTACCTCCTCGTGGTAATTCTGTGTGAAGATAAGCCAGTCCTCTAGTCACAGAATGAGCCAGACGGCAAGAGCTTACCCAGTCACTTGTATGGAGACTCAAATACTTGCAAAGAGATCCCTTTACAGAGGAAGAAAATGTATTTAAAAATTGAAATAAATTTATTTTAACATTAAGAGGTAAGTTAGCAACCTTATTAAGGATTTGCATAGGCTAGGATTCCATGAAGATTTAATGAACCATTTTAGAGAATTTTGAAAGAAGTAGTAAGGCATTTATATGTGAAGAAAGAAGAGAAAAGAATTTAAGCATCAATTTTTCATGTCTCATTCATACTTAAAATTATGAATGATTATTTCCTTTTAAATTCTTTGATCTATCAAATTAATTTGAAAAAATATCTGTTACTAATACAAAACTATTAATGGTTTATAATAGAAAACAGAAGAATTTTGTAAATATATATAATGTGTCCTCTGTATCTGCATGTTTTTCATTCATAATTTTGACCAACCCAGATAAAAAAATATTCAGGGGCTGTGGGGTACATCTCAGTGGTATCTAACATACACGAAGCTTTGAGTAGACCCCCAGCACCATAAAAAAGAAAAATTCAAAAAAAATTGTATCTGTACTGAACATGTACATACTATTTTTTCTTGTCATTATTCTCTAAACAAAATATGAATAACAACTATTAACATGACATTTATTGTGTAAGTAATCTAGAAATGATGTTCATGGGTTATATGTTAAAAAAAACCTACTCATCATTTTATATAAGAGACTTGAACATCTGCAGTTTGGGTATGTTTGCAGGGGGTAGAAGTGGTTCTAGAAACAATCCTCAGGATACTGAGGGGTACTCTCCGTATCTGTATTACTCAAAGTGCTTATCCACAAACCACTACCAGTCTCTGATGAGATAAGGAGCTTACACCAGAATGAATGACAATCAAAGCACTGCTTCCTTCACTGAGAAAACCTGGTTACAGAAAGAGAAAAGAATAGAAAAGAAGGGAGAGGGAGAGAATGAGAGAGGGAAATGAATAAACAGTATAATTAGTGATGTATTTGATTCAAATTATGGCACAGGATCTTTATCTCATTGCAGACCATTAATAATGAATTTGCGTACTAGCAATGCTTATTATGGTGGTCTTCCTGAAAGTCTGATTGACAGCTAGTATCAATGATTGTTTATTTCTTCTAAAGAACTTACATTGGGATAATACTCCATCACAAGCAAATACTCCATGCGTCCATCTGCAGTGACTCTCTCATCTCCAACTATAAAGCGAGCAATGTTGTCATGTTCCATCAAAGGCACTCTGTAAATGTTTTTTTCGTTGATAAAATTCTGACGGTTTGCAAAAGAAAATACTTTTACAGCTACCGGACGTTCATCCAAGGAACCTTTATATACTGCTCCATATCGACCCCGGCCAATCAGCTGTGAAGTTGTTTTTAAAAAGGCAAAGTATTAATTCACATCAAAATTAAATAATCAAATTTAAATAATGAAGCACAAATTCATGTAGTATGCTACACATCTCTATTGCTAATAGTTTACTCCATTATTAAGAAATTACTGAAGTCTGTATCTGGTATGACTGAGGAAGTTCCCACCCAACCTAGCTGTCTCACAGAACAACTGGAAACTCTGGACAAAATAAAAACAAACAAACAAAATATCTAAAGGCACTGGAGAATAAGTAAAAGGAGGTAGACTCTAAAATACCTCAAGATTTAAAAGAGAAAAATGGCATAAGATGAGCTCCCTATTTTTGTTTTTTAGCTTGATGCAGGGTTCAATCAGCTCTGTGCAGTAGAGTTAAAATGACAAGGGGAAATCTATAATCTTTCTGGACCTAAGAATCAGAGAATGTAATTTGGGGCAACTATAGCTTCTGCAAAGTGCAGATAGAATCCTGAAAAGGATGAATTCGGGGGACAGACTCTAGCTAAAGATAAAATAACTGAACCAAGACTTGAGCTTCTGCCTAAGAGACAAGTTTATAGTATGTGTTACTTACTAAAATAAGTAAAAATCAGCACACTTTCGGAGAACATGATAGATATAGTGCAGGTCTCTACAATAAAATAGTCACAATATTTGGGATGCAATAAAAAATTACTCAATATACAAAGAACCAGCAAAATGTAACCTATTCTCTTCATCTTTGGTTTCTGGGGATTTTTCTCACTTTTTATTGAAATGGGTTGAGAATTTATCATTATTGATTTAAAAACATGTGTTATATATCATTATTTCCAGGTAAAAACTTCACATGCAGCCTGTTCTTCACAAAGGCTGTATCAAAATATAATTAAATTAGCAATTTTTGGTAAAGTTTCTTTCACTCAATCCTAGATAATGTTCCTATTTTTTGCAGGGGGCAGGGGGTACCGGGGATGGAACTCAGGGGCACTCAACCACTGAGCCACATCCCCAGCCCTATTTTTTATTTTATTTAGAGACAGGGTCTCACTGAGTTGCTTAGAGCCTCGCCAGTTGCTAAGGCTAGCTTTGAACTCACAATCCTCCTGCTTCAGCCTCCAGAGCAATTGTGATTATAGATGTGTGCCAGTGTGCCCAGCATATTCCATGTTTTAATTGGTATTTCTTTCAGTCTAGTAAACTGGACATCTTACTACCTATTTATTAGCCACATTTACTTTTCTAAACTGTCAGTTCATCTCTTCTTACATTTTTATGCATCTTTTCTTTCAAATTGACTCATAACAGCTGTTTATCAATTTTCTTATGTATTGAAACATTTTTTCAAATTTGACTTTTTAACTTTCTTAACTATATTTTTATGCAAAAAGAAAATTATTACAATGTTTTTATATAGTTAAATCTATCATATCTATTATTTAGTTTGGGGACCATAGTTATCAGGTCATCTCTAATAAAAATCATAAAACCACTCATCATATTAAGACTTTTAAAGTAGCTTCTGAAATATTACCAAATGAAACTTAGCAATAATTACAAAACTTGGTAATTATTATAACAGTCCACAATCTAAGAACAACCTTACCTCCAGCAGTTTCAGATTATCTAGATCAAGAGAGGGCTCTGACGCTGCTGCCTCCATCATGTTCATACTATGAAGACCTTGTTTACGGTCTCCTATAAGAACAGGAAAAAGCGTTACTAACATAGTTTTCTTAAAATGATATCTTTATTACACTTTTTACTATGTTACAGTTTTTTAAAAGCTGCAGAAGGAATAGAATTATTCATCTATAAATGAAGATGAATAATAAACAACATGAAACTAAATTCTAAGTGATGATCCCATAATGATTTTCTTAATTTAAAGTTTAAAACCCTAAGAAATAGTGTAGAAACTTTCAAGATTTTATTAACGTTATTTAAATGAATGAGTGACTGATGATTTCCTAAACAACCCATTAAGCCTAAAGTATATTAATGGTATCCTTAATTTGCTTCAAAATAATTCAGTGGCATGGAAGTGGGTAGTGAGCGGGGATTTACATGAAACAATATTGCTCATATATAATAACTGTTGAAACTCGGTGACAGGTATTTTGTCTGAATTTGAAACTTTTTCCAAAAACTGGGGAAATTTTTTGTTGAAGACAGAATGGGAGTTTCAGTAGCACAGAGTTGTTTGTATTTTTTTTTAACATTCAGCATAGAGATTTAAATAAAAGAAAATAAATTCTGATTTAATAGCATGCTTAATAAATGATAGGACAAAAAGTGGTATTTTGTTTACCTGTCAACATTCTGTATCCGAAGCATAAGGCAACTATCAAAACAGCTAAGACAGAGACAGATGCCAAAGCAATGATTATTGTCTCATCTCGGTTAAATGAATGAGGTGGACCTAAAAGAAACAAATTTTAAAACACTGTCATCCTTTTTGTTTCTGGAGATACTGGGGATTGAACCCAAGGGCACTCTACCACTGAGCTACATCCCCAGTCTTTTGTATTTTTCATTTTGAAGACAGGCTCTCTGAGTTGTCGAGGCTGTCCTCAAACTTTTGATCCCCATGCTTCAGACTCCACAGTAGCTAGGATTAAAGGTATGCACCATTGTGCCCTTTTGTCATTCTTTTTAAATAAAAGTACTTTATTAAATATTGACAGACTGCTCTTTAGAAAGGCTGTATCAATAGATAAGCAAATAAGTTATGTTTTTGCATGAAAGGAAATGAGAGAAAAATAATACATTAATCATGAAGATTATCTTTCCCCCCAGTACTATTGAACTCAGAATCTCACACACACCTTGAGTATATATCCAGCCCTTTTAAAAATTTTTCATGTTGAGCCAGGGTCTTACTAAATTGCCCAGACTGGCCTTGATACAGATTATCTTAGACTTGAAAACACTTTAAAATCTGTTAGGTATGCTCCTAATTATTGATACATCTACATTGTGGAATAGCATAGACAGGATAATATAATATTTTCGGGGGATAGTAAAATATTTAAGAGTACAGCCTTTAGAATCAGACAACTCATTCTGTGGGATTCTGAAAATTTTGACTTTCAGTGCCTCCATTTCCTCATTTATAAAAATGTACCTTGTATGTCAATTGAGGCTTAGATGGAAGTCTACAATGTCAAGCATATATTATCTATGCAATTAATGTTAACTATATTAATCAATATGACATGATTAATATTAATGAAAAGAACATGGCTTTGTAGGCAATTAAATATGAATTAGACATAAACTCACTTCTTTTTTTTTAGTATTTTTTTTAGTTGTACATGGACACAATACCTTTATTGATTTATTTACGGGGTGCTGAGGCTCAAACCCAGTGCCTCACACATGCCAGGCAAGAGCTTTCCCACTGAGCCACAACCCCAGTCCCCTTAAACTCATTTCTTTCACTTATTGCATAACCTTGAGAAAATTTTTTCATCTGTCTGAACGTAAGTTTACTCACTTGCAGAATGGGGACACATATTTCTATATCAAGGGTTATAATTACCATGTAAACATGGTATGTGTTATTTTAATTCTGTGGGTCAGATCATATCTAGAGCAAATCTCTTTAGGATAGATGTCCACAAACTAAAGCAGTGTGTCCAAAATAAAGCAAGTAGAGCATAAAGATAAATGACTCTGAATTGTGTAGGTACAAAAAACTGAAAGTGTCCAGTATAAAGAAAAGAGAGAGAGAAAAAAAAAACTTGGGAGAATTCAGCTGTCTCTTGTGGAAAAATGGAAGTATTTTGTTTTGAATAGCTAGGGAGAATAATGAGATTCGATTAATGAACATTCAAGACAAGTCTATGGCACAGAATACAGAACTTATGACTTACAAATAGGGCTGTCTAAAATTAAATGAGTTACCTATGAAATAGCTGTTAATTATTTTACCAGAGGCATTCATAAAGTGTTTGGTGATACTCACTAGAGGCTGGGCTTAATGACTGCTAATTTCCTTATTTAATCTTTTTTTTTTTTTTTTTTGGTGAGGGGGTCCTGGAGATTGAACTCAGGAGCACTGAGCCACATCCCCATCCCTATTATTTATTTTATTTAGAGACTGAGTCTCACTGATTTGCTTAGTACCATGCCATTGCCGAGGCCGGCTTTGAACTCATGATCCTCCTGCCTCAGCCTCCAGAGCTGCTAGGATTAAAGATGTGCACCACCACACCCAGCTAATCATCCTTCATATTCAATAAAAATAATGCATACTATATTTTAAAACTTTCTTGATTTGGACATTATAATTATATGCCATATTTAAACTATAAGTTTCTATGGCAAAGTAAGAAGCCTCTATGGCAGAGAACTCCTCTGATGGGTATTTCTGTTCTAAATGAATTTATCTCAGTCAAATTAAGTACACTTGCATATTTAAATGTCACAAAAATATTTCTAAAAAGACTCAAAGCACTGAAATATTTCAATTTGTTGAATATTTATTAAAAAAATTAACATAAATTAATAAAACTTAAAATAATTTTAACATATATAGTAAGTTATATGCAGAAAAGCTACATATAAAAATTTACCTTACTATAATAGCGAGATACTAGCCTGGCTACAATTAAAAAAGGAAAATACAAAAGTCTGTCAAGGATGAAGAGAAACTGGAACTATCATACATTGCTGGTGGAGATATGAAATGATATACATACATTAGAAAACAGCTTTGGGGGAAAAATGTTATACAGAATTTCCATTATACCTAACAATTCTACTCTCAGGCATATACCCAAAAGAACTCAAAACAGGTATTCAAACAAAAACTTTTACACAAATGTTCATATGTTGACAAACGAATAAACAAAATGTGGTATTATCCACACAAATGATATTCAAAAGATCACATGTTATGAAATATTTATATGTAATATTCAGAAAAGGCAAATCTTTGGAGACAAAAAGCAGATTAGCAATTGCTAGCAATGGTGGAAAAAGAAAAAGGAAGGAACTGATTATTAGATACAAGATTTTCCTTGTAAGGAGATGAAAATGTTTTGGAACTAAGTAAAGGTGAGAGTTGCACAACATTGTGAATGTACGGAATGGCTCATTTTACTGTTGTGAATTCTGTTATATGAATTTTACTTCAATAAAAAAGAAAAAACTCAACTTGTCAGGTGCTGTGGTGCACACCTATAATCCTAGCAGCTTGACAGGCTGAGGCAGGAGAATCTCGAGTTCAAAGCCAGCCTCAGCAACTTAGCAAGACCCTGTCTTTTTTTTTTTTTTGGTACCAGGGATTGAATTCAGGGGCAGTCAACCACTGAGCCACATCCACATTTTGTATTTTATTTAGAGACAGGCTTAGTGGTTAAATGCCTCTGGGTTAAATTCCCAGTACCAAAACAACAACAACAAATTAAATGAACTCATTTCAGAATTTGCCTAACCCAAGTGATATTTTATTTTCTTTTTTAAAAAATTTTTTTATTAGTTGTTGATGAACCTTTATTCTATTTAATTATTCATATACAGTGCTGAGAATCAAACCCAATGCCTTACACATGCTAGGAAAATGCTCTATCACTGAGCCACGACCCCAGCCCAGAAATTTTCTTTTCTTTTTTTTTTCTTTTTCTTTTTTAGAGGGGAGGGGAAGGAGGGGGGGGGGAGGGAGGGAGGGAGAGAGAGAATTTAATATTTATTATTTTTAGTTTTCGGCGGACACAACATCTTTATTTGTATGTGGTGCTGAGGATGGTACCCCACGCCGGCACATGCCAGGCGAGTACGCTACCGCTTGAGCCACATCCCCAGCCCAGAAATTTTATTTTCAATGCACTCAAACACACACAAAACTAACACTTTAAGTAGTATACACAAATATTTCATGTGCTTACTGTTCATCTTTTCTTATTATTAAAACTGTCAAATACAACAGTTTCTCCTTATCCCTGGGGGATACATTACAAGATGCCTACTGAGTGCCTAAAATCTCTAATAGCACAGAACACTATACAGTTGGCTCTCCTTATTCATAGGGTATATTCAAAAGAGGTTCCAGAAATTTCCAAAAAGTAAAACTTCAATTTGCTAAACACCAACCACTACATTAAATCCACATAAATTAAGTAGTATATACACATACCCTGCTATGGCCTCCGACCATTTCACAGATATTCAGTCTTTCCCCAGCTCCTATGTGAGCGTTGTTCATGTCAAGTCTTGTTAATTTACTCTAGCTAGACCAATGATGATGTAATTAACATGTGCATTCTATTTTTCTTGTCATTAGTCCCTAAAAATACAGTATAAGAACTATTCATATAGCATTTTCAGTGTATTACATAAGTCTAAGTAACCTAGAAACAATTTCAAGTATACAGGAGACTGTGCACATTATATGCAAATAATTACACCATTTCATAGTACATATAGTCATGTTTGGGACATCTGTGAGGTGATCCTGAAAAATGACTGTATAAGCTATGTTTTTTCCCATGTGTACACACCTATGGGAGAGTTTAATTCATAAATTAGGCACAGTAAGAGATAAACAATAACTGATAATAAAATATAATAGTTTATAACAATATGCCATAACAAAATTGCCAGCATCACTACTCTTGTGCTTTGGGACCATTATTAAGTTAAAAAGGAGTTACTCAAACACCAGCACTGTGCTACTGCAACAGTCAATCTGGGACCTAGGATGGTTACTAAGTGACTAAGGCAGGTAGGAGCACACACACTGTGAATGTGCTGGCCAAAAGGATGGTTCGTGTCTCACCTGGGATGGAGTGAGATGGTGTTAAATTTCATCACATTATTCAGACAGAATTTAAAACTTATGAACTGTTTATTTCTAGAATTTTCCATTTAGTATATTTGGACTATGGTTGACCACAGGCAACTAAAACCTTGCAAAATAAAACCATGGACAAAGGGGACTGTCATACCTTGTTTTTAATTTAACAAATTTTTTTAAGGAGGAAAATTAATGTTCTCAAAGTAAGAACAAAAAACTTGATATTTTGTTTTAAACACTGGCAAATAATGCTCATATTTTGGTTTTGGTTTTTCTTTTATGTACCAGGGATTGAACTTGGGGGTACTTGACCACTGAGCCACATTCCCAGCCCTATTTGTATTTTTTTTTTTTTAGAGACAGGGTCTCACTGAGTTGCTTAGTGCCCCACCTTTGCTGAGGCTGGCTTTGAACTTATGATTCTCTTCCTCAGCCTCTGGAGCCGGTAGGATTACAAGCATGTGCCACCATACTTGGCTCACATTTTATTTTATCAGGATCAAAAGAGAAAAAAGGTGGGAAATGGAAAATGGAGGACAAAAAGAAGAAACAGAAGTAACAAAAATAGTGCCATTTAAAGTAGAGAGATTCAAAGAAGGGAGAGGAAAGGGAAAAAAGATCACAAGGGGTTCTATGGTGAAAACGGATTTGAAAGAATGTCTTGTTATTTTTAGCATTCTGTTAAGCTGTGCATAGCAAATAAAAATTTTTGTTTGTTTCTAGTGATTGAACCCAGAGGTGCTCTACCACCAAGCTACATACCTAACCCTTTTATTTTTAAATTTTTATTATTTGATTTTTTATTTTTGTTCTTTTTAGTTATCCATGACAGTAGAGTATAATTTGACTTATACAAACATGGAGTACATCTTATTCTAATTAGGATCCCAGTCTTGGGTTGAACATGACGTAGCGATTCACTGTTGTATAATCATATATGTACATAGGAAAGTTATGTTAGAATTATTACACTGTCTTTCCTATTCTGAACCTTCTCTCTTCCCTTTATTCCCTTTTGCTTAATATACTGAACTTCTATTCTTCCCCTCCCCCTTTGTTGTGTGTTAGCATCTACGTAGCAGAGAGAACACGCAACTTTGGTTAGGGGGATTAGCTTATTTTGTTATTTATTATTTTGGAGTATAATAATCTCCAGATCCATCCGTTTTCTGGCAAACGTCATAAAGTCATTCTTTATTTTGAGACAGGGTCTCACTAAGTTGAGGCTAGAACTTATGATCCTCCTACCTCAGCTTCCTCAGAAGCTGGGACTTCAGGTGTGTGGACACAATGCTCAACTGGTTTCATCTATTTTATTTTATTTTTAGTTGTCAATGGATCTTTTCATTTTATTTTTAAATTTTTATTTATTTATATGCATGCGGTGCTTAGGATCAAACCCAGGGCCTCACACATGCCAGGCAAGCACTCTACCACTGAGCCACAACTCTATTTATTTTTAAGTAAAAATTACTAATTTTTAGACTTACCTTTATTATTATTTTTAATAGATGTTATATTTTAGTATAGTTTTAGGTTTATAGAAAAATTACTAAGAAAGTCCTAAGAGTTCTCAATTGACTCTTCTCCCTCTAGTACCAGATTCTCTTAAAATTAATATCTTCCATTAGTCTGTGCTATGGACTGAACTATGCCCTCTCCCCCAAAATTCATATATTGAAGTCTTAACTCCCAATATGATGGGATCTGGAGAGAGATACTTTGGGAGTTAATTGGGTTTAGAGGAGGTCATGAGGGTGGGGACTTCATGATGGGATTGGTGCCTTATAAGGAGAGACACCAAAAAGCCTTTTCTCCCTTCTTGTCTTCTTTATTCTCCCCTCTCCATCCACTCTCTTTGCCCCAGCATGTGAAGACAAAGTGAGAAGGTGGCCATCTACAAGGCAGGAAGAGAGGCTTCACTAGAACCTGACCACCCTGTCACCTTCATCTTGGAAATCTAGCCTTCAGAACTGCTTTTATCCTAGGTTAGCCAGCAGGTGGAAAACACCATCATAGATGTAAGAAGAAACAACTTAACATCACAATTTCGTAAAGGCTGAGTACAGGATGGCATGACAACTAAGAGTATATAGGGGCCCCAGATGTAAAAAGAGCTAACCATCACCTGCCAACTCTTCAGCAGGCCTTCACCAAGTAGTCCCAAGTATGAATGCAAGCAGGACAGGAAAGCTGAGAAAACACCCTAAGGCATAGGTATATAGTGCCTGTTAAACTCCAAGAACAGAAGAAAAAATAAAAGGTCTATAGACAGCAGAACTGAGACAATCCTCTAAGCACTCCAAATCCTTACAACTATAAGATCATATCTATCTGTAGTTGGACAAAGGGTGAAAGTTTGAGAGTTCTTTTTGAAGTGCCATGGTAAGGGGCTTACTAAACCCTGAGGGCAAAGCCAAGAAATGAGAGAAGTCCTCCAGGCATTCAGATCCCAAAACTTGCTAACAGGATGTTTGTTATATCCTCGAAACATTTGGAATCTATGGTGAACCTAATTAAACTAAGGCAATAATAAAGCCCCAAACCAGCTCAGCTATGACTAGTTCTTTCTGACAAAAAGGGATGTGTTCTTTTCTGAATGTAAGCATTATTTACTTTAAACTCTACCCTGATTTTATCTGCAATATTTAGTTTTAGTTATAAAAATAAAAAGATGTGTAATGTAGCAAGAAAATAAGGTGTGTTAGATTGGCTCCACTCGTCTCACCAGCTGATAAAGTTTGAGGTTTTAGTCTCAGGGCTACAGTTATTTTTTCCTCCCAAGCAACAGTGGGAGCAACTTTTTTGAGGGTTTGCTCACCTCCCAATGGACCCATTGCAAAAATTTAATCCAACCTCGATCCAGGAATCTTTTCCAATGTCTGAAAATGAAGAAAATTCAGTGGACTCTCATCCAGTCAGTTCAGAAATGCTAGTAAAGAAACTTCATGACTTGACTCTGAATCCTTGTGCTAAATGCCCATCCCCTCTGCCAGAAGGTCTACCCCAACCACTAGACAGGAGTGAGAGGGTCTTAAGGGAGGTCAGAAAGGGCTTTCCCAACAGGCGGCGAGGAGTCCGGACATTGTTATCTACACGGAAAGACCGTGTGGAAAGATGGAGATATCTCCTAAGTCTTCAAAAACAAGAAAGAGACAACAATCTTAAGGAAGATCAGAATGAATCACGAAGTGTACCCTTCAAATGTACCTGCAGTTTTTGCGTATATCATGGATGGGATCCTTCTGAGAATGCTAGAATAGGGTATGATTAGGACACAGACTCAATATAGGCGTAAATTGTACTTGTTCTTCATGATGGTAATTTTAGGAACACTTTTCTATGCTTAGACTGTATACCAATGATTTTGAATAGCTTATGTATGAGTTCTGAGATGTCTTTATTCTTTTGCATCCTTTTTTTTGTGTGTGTGTTAGGGATCCCTTCATGCCTTAATGCCAGTAATTTATAAGGAATCTGAGCAGTTAAAATGTGCATAAATGATTTCAGTATACTGTAGTTTTATTTTTCTGTTTGACTCAAAGAAGTACCAATAGGTCTCAAGTCTTCCTGGAGATTTTAAAAGCCTGAAATCTGAAATAAAACTCAGGAACTGGAAGAGATGAAAAGAGAATATGGATAGTTTGATTAGAGTGTAATAATTAGAGTAGATAATTAGATTTTCTGGTTTTCAAAAATTTGAGTTGCAATAAAAAGAAATTTTGATGTGCTGTTTTAATTTTCAGTAGCAAATAAATGTGTATATAGAGGGGAAAAAAAGAAAATAAGGTGTCATTAAGAAAGAAAATAGTCAACAGATGTAGAAATAACCAGAAATATCTCAGATAGTGAATTTATCAGACTTTAAAATATGTAAATAAATATATAAAAAATGTGGATTACATAAGTGAACAGCAGGAGAATATCAGATAAAATAAAGAAATTATTTAAAAGAGCCAAATGGAAATGCTGGAAATTAAACATATGTTAACAATCCTACAGAATTCTTTTGATGTGATTATTAACAGAGAGGACACAACTGACAAAAGAGTCAGTGAACCTGAATATACGTTGACAGAAATTATCCACACTAAATTACAAAGAGAAAAACAGAGGGGGTAAAGAACAAAAATATCCAAGTTCTATGAGACAACAGTGAATGATTTAATATACAAGCCTACATCTTGGGAGCAAATTTTTACCCCTCACACATCAGATACAGCACTAATCTCTAGGATATATGAAGAACACAAAAAACTAAGCACCAAAAAAGCAAATAACCCCATGGATAAACAGGCCAAGGACCTGAAAAGACACTTCTCAGAAAGGATATACAATCAATCAACCAGTATATGAAAAAATGTTCATCATCTCTAGCAATTAGAGAAATGAAAATCAAACTACTCTTACGATTTAATCTCACTCCAGTCAGAATGACAGCTATTATGAAGTCAAACAACAATAAGTATTGGCAAGGATATGGGGAAAAAGGCACACTCATACACTGCTGGTGGGACTGCAAATTGGTGCAGCCAATGTGGAAAGCAGTATGGAGATTTCTTGGGAGAACTGGGAATGGAAACACCTTTTGACCCAGCTGGGTCTATACCCAAAGGACTTAAAAACAGCATACTACAGGGACACAGCCACATCAATGTTTATAGCAGCACAATTCACAATAGCTAAACTGTGGAACCAACCTAGATGCCCTTCAATAGATGAATGGATAAAAAAAATATATACACAATGGAATATTACTCAGCAATAAAAGAGAATAAAATCATGGCATTTTCAGGTAAATGGATGGAGTTGGAGAAGATAATGCTAAGTGAAGTTAGCCAATCCCCCCAAAAAAACAAATGCCAAATGTTTTCTCTGATATAAGGAGGCTGACTCATAGTGGTGTAGGGAGAGGGAACACAGGAGAAATAGACGAACTCTAGATGGGGCAGAGCGATGGTAGGGGAAGAGAGGGGGCATAGGGTTAGAAATGATGGTAGAATGTGATGGACATTATTATTCAAAGTACATGTATGAAGACACGAATTGGTGTGAATGTACTTTGTATATAACCAGAGATATGAAAAATTGTGCTCTATATGTGTAATATGAACTATAATGTATTACACTTTCATATATAAATTAAAAATAATTTAAATAATAATAATATAGTAACAACTTAGGCTATGAAACTTTTTGCCTTTAACAGAAGCTTGTGTCAACTGCAGACTCAAGAGGAAGAGGAGGATCACAAGTCACTCAGACACTTATTGAGACCCTGTTTCAAATAAAAAAGGAGTATGGTTGTAACTCAGTGGTAAAGCATCCCTGAGTATTGGAGGTATTGGATGTTCTTTATGAGCTGAAACTTGGAATTACTACTGAAACCAATGAAAAAAATTGCCAACATATTCTGCAAGGAATAAATGCAATTGTAAGTCAATGCTCCTCATGTATATTTGTTCAAACAACAATTTGTTCAGCATTATCTACAAATGTTAATGACTTTGTTAATGACTTTTCTAGATTACAAAGTATCTACTAGTATAAAAATATATGACCAAATAGGTTATCTTCTGCAAAAGACCCTAATCCTATACTGCAAATTAATTAACATGGCACTATCTCTAAAACAAATGGGGCCAAGTTCTTTGTGGACAGCACCTATTAGGAAAAAAAGTGAAGGGGAGCTAACAATCTAAATAAAAGCCCCCCCCCTTTTATTCCTATTCTAGAATTCAATAGATTTTGCAGTCATCATATGTTGTCTTACCAAGAAGGAAACTTGAAATAGCTAAGATTACAAAAGCCACTCTTAAAATGATAGCTGAGGGGCTGGGGATATGGCTCAAGTGGTAGCGCTCACCTGGCATGCGATCCTTAGCACCACATAAAAAATAAAATAAAGATGTTGTGTGCACCGAAAACTAAAAAATAAATATTAAAACATTTTCTCTCTCTCTCTCTTTAAAAAAAAATGATAGCCAAGTCATAGAAAATGGTTGTAAAAGGCATGATTTGAACATGCTTTAAAAGAACACAACGTTTGGTTTTAGTTGGCATAAGAGGTAAGATCACCTTTAGTGATGTCTTCTCCTGTTCATGTCAGATATAGACAAACCATGAGAAATATTACTAGTATAGAAATGTGAATTACTACATTTTCATATGGCCTGAATGAAGACATTCTTATGGAATTAGTGACAGAGTCAAATACTGATTATCTAAACCAATGGTGAAGAGCTGGCATTTACAAGCTTTGAACAAGCTTAGAAACTGAACATAGGAGTGAAGTCTCTGCCTTCAGCCTGACTCAAACTGTAGAGCTGGATAGGGAAAAACAGGCATACCAGGAAAAAAAAAATTCTTTAGATGTGGGCATATACCAGTTGGAGAGATTTTGGGAATACATGAATTAAAAAATTGCATTAAATAATTGCATTCATTCAGATACAGAGTTTCTTTAACAAAAATGTTTTATATTTCCTATTGAATATTTTAGAGACATTTAAACAACACACTCAATTAAATTCCTTATCATTTTCACCCATAAACCAACTTCTCTTCTCTGTTAGTATAGGAGAGCAAAAACTATTGAAAGAGAAGCAAATGAATACTTAGAAATTAAATGTTTCTTACTTTGTACCATTTTCCAACACAATATGTTCTTAAAAATACAGAGCAAATTTTTCCTGCTTTCCTAAACTAAATATATTATAGTAAACATCTAAAACATGAGAGTCATCACTGTGAACATCCATTAGTCCACACTCATACTTTCAGGACCCAGTGGGGATTCTCAGATTGAGGTTTTTAAAAAATTATTATTTTGTCTGACTTCCAATTTTTCTTCATATTGTTATAGTTCTGAACATTATATATTTCCCCCCATAGAGTCAATGGTACCTACATATATGATTGTGAAATGGAAAAATAGGTGCAGAAATTAGGTATTGGAAGTTTTTCTATTTTCATTTGTGCATAAATTTTTATATAAATGTGGGGACATAAAGCATTACTACAAGTCAAAACATTTCAATGAATAAGTTCAGCATTTAACTTCAACAATTACAAAAAGAAACCTATTAAATTTTTCTGGACAATTACAACATTCAGATTTTTTTAAATAAGTAAATTTCTTATTGACAACAATTAAATGATGTTTGTAGCATTTGTATCATCAGTAGATTCTATTCATTCACTATAATTTTCTGAGTTGTGCTACATGCAAGTATATGCCTTTAATGTCTGTTTTTGTGCTGTTCTTGTAAGCACTATTAAAATGCATTAAACTATAAAAATATAAAGTAGTTATAGTAGGTGACTTAAAGTCAAGATTCTATATGAATTTTCTAATGTTTTTTGAAGGTTCGGCATTCTTTACTTTTATTCTCAAATTTACAAAAGAAAATATACCAAAACTTTTACAATGAATTAACTCAAACTCTAAAATATGAATTATTAATTGATATAACAGAGAGGATAAAAAATGCCATAATAGATTTTAAACATGTTAAATGCCAAACTAATGGTTAAATATTTTAAATTAAAAACTTTCCAGGTTATGTCACATGGTTTAAAAATTTGATATCACTGAAAAACTGCCAGGAAAAATATTTAAGTATGTGTATTCACACGTGTGTTCAATAAAAGAGGTCTTTAACTAAAAAATTCTTTTTTGTTGTTGTTTCTTTAAAAAAATCCTTTTTATATCATGTAGTTATATATATGCTATACTTTAATTGTCTTTTCCCCTTAGTTCTAATAAACCCTCTTTTCCCTCCCTATTAGTTTTCTCAGTTAAATACTCAGCCAAATATAAACATTGGTATGTATGCCTGTGTGCAATGGTGGGGCTTGTACAAGCAAGCACTTCCTGAATGCTGAACAGACAGGGAACTGCTGTCTGCCTGGTTGGAGCCTGGGATGTTTCTGTTTACAAATCCTGGAGCCAGGCCGGGGCTACTACTGGAGGCGTGCTGTCTGCTTCCTTACTACACTCAGCCTTTGTCTGGGTCTGTGTCAAAGAAAGAACAACATTGTTACATGTGCAGCAAGGGGCAAAGGGAAGTTTAAATAAAACATACTAGTGGTTATGTCAGCTCCTTAATCTTTTACCACTCAGTGGAGAAAGGCAAATTAAGGATTAGCTGGGGTTTTTTTTTAAAGCAATCTACTTTTCATAAAAGCAGAGAAGAATATCTCAAAGCAATTAATGTGATCAGAGTTCAATGAATTAGCTAGCAAAATAATACATGTTACTAAAATGTCATTTCTGTACTAAGATATAGCATGCAGCCCAATATTTTGGACAAATATTTTTATACAGAATAAACAATGTTGATTTAATTAATAAGTTTGGAATGGCAACTATACAGGAATCATAATCAGATTAATGTTTATGTTTGGTGTCCTAAAAACAAATCGTGAAGGGCAGATTTCTCATTTGCTTTTGTTTTTCAAACATTTAATCCTGAGAGCAGTTTAAATTTAATTTGTCTCCTTAATCATTCTCAACAGATCTTAGATTATTAAAAAACAAGCAAATAACAACAGTAAACAAAATCAGACCATACTTCGCTAATTGAATCAAGGCATATTTATGTCTGATTTATAAAAGGAATGGTGGAAAACAGGGGAAAAAAAACAAGAAATAGGGGCCTAGGGTTGTAGCTTAGTGGTAGAGTGCTTGCCTAGCAGGTATGACACACTGGGTTTGAGCCTCAGCACCATATAAAAATAAATATTGTGTCCATCTACCAAAAAAAAATTAATAATAATAAAAACAAACAATAGTCTGAAGTTAAACAAACAAAAAAGGTAATAAAAGAAAAGATAATGTATGTCCTGTCTAACTTTTAGCTTCATTAAGTATTTGTAATTTTAATTTCTTTAGAATGTATAGTTGTTTCATGCCTGACACAGTGACCCTGGCTCCAAATAAAAAATAAAAAGGGCTGGAGGTATAGTTCATGGTAGAGCACTCTTGGGTTCAATCTCCAGTATTGCAAAAGTAAACAGCTGTTTTGTCAGACTGAGTTTCAGCATGATTTCTTTTATTAAGGAATAAATTAGGGCTGGGGCTGGGGCTCAGTGGTGGAGTGCTCACCTAGCATGAGTGAGGCACTGGGTTCAATCCTCAGCACCACATAAGAGAAAATAAATAAAATAAAGATGTTGTGTCCCTCTAAAAAAGATTTTAAAAAAGGAATGAATTAAAATAGATTAGATGTGATTGGAATAAAATAATCAAATAAATACAAAAAGCACATTAAGAATTTCATTAAGCACACACACAAAAATATGAGAATCTGTAAATTATTCTATATTTTAAAAACTGCATTGAAGTACAAAGAAAACACCATTAAAGGCTGGGCACTGTGGCACATGGCTATAATCCCAGCTGCTTGAGAAGTTGAGGCAAGAGGATCACAAGTTCAAAGCCAGTCTCAGCCACAGAGTGAGGGCCTGAGCAACTTAGTGAGTCCTTGTCTCAAAAAATCAATAGGTTGGGGCTGGGGATGTGACTCAAGCGGTAGCGTGCTCGCCTGGCATGGGTGCACCCCGGGTTCGATCCTCAGCACCACATACAAACAAAGACGTTGTGTCTGCTGAAAACTAAAATGTAAATAAAATATATATTAAAAAAATCATCAGGCATTTTCGGGACATGGATGGCATTAGAGCATTTTATGCTATGTGAAGTTAGCCAATCCCTAAAAAACAAATGCTGAATGTCTTCTCTGATATGGGGGTGACTCAAAATGAGATAGGGAGGAAGAGCATGAGAAGAAGATTACCACTAAATAGGGAAGAGAGGAGGGAGGGAGAAGGGGAATTGCATGGAAGATGGAAGGAGACCCTCATCGTTACACAAAATACATTTATGATGGTGTGAGGGGAAAAAAAAAAAGAAATGTGTCAGATTAGATTGGGTAGAGAGAAGTGATGGAAGGGGAGGGGAGGGGAAGGGGGGATATGAAGGGCAGCAGAATAAAATAGACACTAGTATTGCTGTATGTATATACATGACTGTACAACCAATGTGACTCTGCAACCTATACACTCAGAAAAATGAGAAATTACACCCCATTTGATTCAAATATATGATATGTCAAGATCATTGTACTGTCATGTGTAACTAATAAAAATAAATAAATAAATAAAAATCAACAGGCTAGGGATGTGGCTCAGTGGTTTAAAAAACCCTGGGGGGTTCAATCTCCAGTACCAAAACAAAAACAACAACAACAAAAAAAAAAAACATTAAATATGCTCCCAAAATATTTTGGTATAATTCTACCAGGACTTAACTGTTTCTATTCTGTTCAATTTTATTTTTTAGATATGATAAAATAAAGAGTTTGCTACACCAAACAACTGCTCAAAATAATTATTTAATACTTCTTAATTCAATAACCTAATAAAGAAAAGTCAATTTGAGCCTAAATTTACACTCGAAAAATGGAAATCTAGTCACTGTAATAATTCATTATTTAAAATAAAACAAAGCAAAATTCACACTACAGGAAACTCACAAAATTCATAATAATCAAATCAAAGTATTAAAGATTCCTAGTCAATTTTCTTAAGTGTTCTATAAATGATATCTGTAAATCCAGAATTCATACTGAAGACCTGCATTCCCAGAAAATGACCATGAAATAATTTGATTATAAAAACTGAAAGTTACACCTTATACTTTACCAATTGGACAACAAAATATAAATCATATTGTTCAAATACTGCCTTCTGCATTTTATGTTCTTTTAATTATGACAGTAGGGCTGGGGATGTGGCTCCAGCCGTAGCGCACTCGCCTGGCATGCGCAGGGTGCTGGGTTCGATCCTCAGCACCACATAAAAATAAAATAAAGATGTTGTTTCTACCGAAAACTAAAAAATAAATATTAAAAAAAATTTTTTTAAAAATTATGACAGTAACTTTTACTCATTCTCATTAGGAAAGCAAAATATTTAGTTGGAGAAAAATATTTAGTTTTTTTCTTTTAAATTTCTTATCTGTTTTCTAGGTTTTTTTCTCTTGTTCTAATTTGTTATTTTGCATAACTATTTCTCTTTTACAAACCTATTTTTAATTACAAAATATAACCCACATAAACAAAAAGTGTTTAAAAACATAGATGTATAGTTAATGAAGAAACCAATCATGTAGCCACCACCTGGGCCAAGAAATAGAACACCCAAGATCCCAAGCCTCCTACCTGGTCTTAACAGCCTTTATCAATCCCAGAAATAATCACTATCCTGACTTTTGTGGTAATAATTTCCTTGCTTTTCTTAATAGTACTACTATCCTGTATGCTTAATTTTGCATGTTTCTGAATACACAAATAGAATTTTTATGACTTTCTTCTTTTGTTCAATAATACATTTAACCATGTTGTTGTACATGGCTGAATTTATTCAAAGTTGTTTTTGTATATAACAAATGTAGTTATTTTTCCTTTTAATCAGTCTGGGGATTTAAAACAATAATTTTAAAACCACCATATATAATACTACTACATTTCACAAATATATACATTTGATTTTTCAATAACATTCAGTACTTTAAGGTATCCATTGGTTGTTGCCAAGAGAAAAATATTAAACAAAGCAGACAAATGAATAGGTTGTACACCCTCTTGCTGTTTCTAATGTTTTGGCAGAAGTAGTAGCTAGCAATAAAGAAGGCAAGAGTTAACAGGAGATGAGCATACAGTAAGGAACAGAGAGGACAGAAAAGGATGGGAATTAAGAGGTGGGGGGGGGGAATATGCCTATGAAACTATGGAGAGCTTTTTGAAATAAACACTGCTCAGAAAACCACCCTTAATTCATTTTTAAAATCACTGAAATCCTTAACCTCTTAACCCACACTGTTTTGTCACCTCCAAAAGCACCTATCTTAACCTGTCCAACAATTTTTAAAAGGTTCCTACTACACATGCACATTTGATCTTCAATGAAAAGATACTAAAAGGAATTGTCTCTGCCAGATCATTATTGATTATTTTCTCCAAAACTACCTACAAGTATTTGCTCAGTTCCTACAAACCACACTCCTTAAATAGTGAAGTCAGAAAGGTAAAAGTTACAGGCACCCACATGTCCTGCTTAGAAGCACTGGAGAAATTCTGGCATATACAGAAAGTTCTATTTTTAGTCCAACTCTATCTCAGTTTTAAAATAAAACAGACAAAGATTGTATAATTAAAATACAGTGGAAGTCAGCAGAAGGAGAAATATTTTAATTTATGCCATTGTGGAACATTTTGCATGTTGATTCTTATATATAATAGTTTTATTTTTAAAAAACTGAGGAATGTATAGCATACACAATAAAGAGGTGGTAATAGGTACCTGCTAAAAATATCCATAAGCATTTATGTATTTAGTACCACCTCTTATGAATGTGTGTATATGTGTGCATGTGTATACTTTTTAAGTTTAAAAGGTAACCTCTTTTTGCTTCCTAAAATTCTCACTTTCCTGTGATAGAAATATATCCACATTTTTGCTTTGGCCTTAGGTAGTATACTTCCCAGTCCTTTGACTTTGAACCTGGTCATGTGACTTGATTAGGCCAATGGGAAGTTAACAAATATAAAGTGAGCAGGAATCTAAAATGCTTGTGTAGTTGAGCTTGTCAACTACTAGAACTGGTCCTGAAGAGATGTTGCCCCTTGATCCTGGGATTCAGAGAAGATGTGAACTGACCCTGTAACTTGAAGTTGAATCTAGTCTTGGATCAGACAAATAATAATTGATCTACAGATCTATGATCATGAGAATAAATGTTTATGTTAAAGCCACCAAGTTTAAGACTGGCTTGTTGCAGGGCACTGTGGTGCACATCTGTAATCCCAGCGGCTATGGAAGCTGAGACAGGAGGCTCACAAGTTCAGAGTCAGCCAAAGCAACAGCAAGGCACTAAGCAACTCAATGAGACCCTGTATCTATAAAGAAAATGTAAAATAGGCCTGGGGATGTGGCTCAGTGGTTGAGTGCCCCCAAATTCAATCCCTGATGCTCCCTCCCCCCAAATAAAAGACTGGCTTATTGATGATGCATCATTTGCAATAGCTGACAAATAATGAGTATATCTACTATTGTCCATGTGACATCTGACACAGGTGTATGTGAATTTATATAACTTTCAAGATTCTAAAATTTTATATTTATGAAGAGCTTAGAATAAAATTTTTTGGTTCTACCCATGTATTTCTCACAATTGAAGACATATTGATACCCAAACAAAGGAGTCTACAAGTATTGCCTAGAAACCTGTTATTAGCTACAGAATAATAAAGATGATGCTAGGCAAACACTCTACCTCTGAGCTACACCCCAGCCTAGCATAAATTTTTAACATCAGAAACATTAATCACATTTATTTATTTAAAGCATAGCACTTCAGTTATTTTGTGGGTTAAGATATAGAATAATAATTTATGTACCTTTTGTGAGGTACATAAATGTTAAACTGCAATTCTGATCTACCTTTATCTTTAGTATATTTTCCTAGCCCAATTATATACCGAATTTTTTCTTCAGGTTGTTTAGGAAATTCCATCTACCATGACTTAAATTTCTTAATTACAGTTGAGTTTTACTTTTTAAATTTCATACTCCTTGCCTTTGTTCCCTTAGTTGTACAATTTTCAATTTTTAAATAACTTCTCTTACTTTCAAATAACTTTCTCTTACTTTCAAATATGAAAAGAAAGTAAATAGTATATACAAAATGTCTAAGGGTAACAAAAAATAGTGTATACAAAATGCCTAAGGGTAATACAAACACTGTATGACTTCACTTACTTGATGTAACTAGAGTAGTCAAATTCATAAGACAAAGTAGAAGAGAGGGTTTCCAGGGATTACAGATAGGGAACAGCAGAGAGTTTTTTAATGAGTACAGAGTTTCAGTTTTGTAAGGAAAAAAAAAAGATTTCTGGAGATACATTATACACCGATATAAATGTACTTACTACTACTGAACTGATTAAGATGACAAATTTTACATTACATGTATTTTATCACAATTTAAAAAATGATCTAAGAGAAGGTTGGGGTTGTAGCTCAGTGGTAGAATGCTTGCCTCACATGTGTGAGGCACTGTGTTCAATCCTCAGCACCACGTACAGGATGGATCTCACTTTTTTCAGAAGACAATTTTTAATTTTTAAAACATTAAGAGTATATATGCACACACGAAGATAAAACTCAATAACATAATTTTCAGCATTTATAAAGTACTTAATAGATATTGTTAGCATTTATTTCATAATATTATAATTACTGATATGACTTCTGCCCATTCCGTATCCCTTCCCTATATTCCCATCCCCAACAGGTATAAATTCATAGATGAAGATAATAAAGAGAATAAGAAAACAAAGTGTATCATTTCTTACACCTCACATTTACACAGTGACTTACATGCATAACATTATTCAATATCTGCTTACTGAATGAATGAATGAATGAATGAATGTGGAGAGCACTGATAAGATCACACTGGAAATAAGTACACTAGAATAGTGAGAGAATGTCATATCAGTGACTCACTAGTTTGGAAGATTGACCAATGGGTCCCAAACAACCTGTTGGGAATACTCTTGTGCTCCCCCAAACCCCACTACCACGGTACTTTTTAGTTCCTGTCTTTAAAAAAATAATAATTAATTGATTGATTGATTTTACAGTAGAATGCATTTTGACATATAGTACACAAATGGAATGCAACTTCTCATTCCTCTGGCTGTACATGATTCAGAGTCACTTCAGTAGTGTGATCATACATGTATATAGGCCAATAATGTCTGTCCCTTTCTACCGTCCTTCCTTGTAAGTCTTAAAAAGATGTATTTATTTACTTGTGGGATCACACATTTCTTTCAAGCGCAATAAAACATCTTTCAAGGGCTAGGGTTGTGGCTCGGTGGTAGAGTGCTTGCCTAGCACGGGTGAGACACTGGGTTCTATCCTCAGCACCACATAAAAATAAATAAATAAAAATAAAGGTATTGTGTCCATCTACAACTTAAAAATACATTTAAAAAGAAACATCTTTCAAGCTCTTAGCTTTACTATCTGCAAATAAATCTTTCGGTATAAATTCCATTCTCTGATGTATAATATTATTAATCCAGATTAGGTCTTGATATATTCTGCACTTACAATATTTCTGAAGTTTAAACATCTTTTTAATATGTTGGGGTAGGTGGTACACTGACATGAATACTTCAAGATATTCAGTGAAAAGTTTCCTTTACTCTCCTATCCCCCATCAGCCCACACCCCTTTATACACACCTCAGAGATGGAAATTCTGGGCTGGGAATTTAGATATCTTAACTCCAGAGGAATATAATGATTAAAAAACAAAATCTGATACAGTTCCAATATCTGCTGGATATATTCTCTGGGTTTTTCTTTCCACTGAATGGATTCAGGAAAAGAAAAATATAGGATGCAATGTATCACAACACTTTCAAACAGTTATTAATCACAACATATATAAATGAATCAGAACCATCACAGCATATGCAATATCAACTATTCTCCTGGAAGGTCTCTGTGATTATCGGAAATATTTGTTCTGCCATCTGTAATCACATGGATTATGCTCATAGAATATTACTAAACAATTTTAACACCTGTCAAATCACATAATCACCATGTCCTGTGTCCTAGCTAATTGTTTATTTATTACCATGCCATAATTTTTTAGTGGATAAGATTTTTATATATTAGAACAATATAATAGTTTGTATGTCTTGGGTGCTTCGACTCTAAAATGCTTAAGTAGCAGAGTTAATTCAGGCTACTGTATTTTATGCCATGTAAAAGAGCTAAGTCAGTTGATTTATTTCTCCAAAATTTACACAAACAACAATGCTTGAGAAATGTTGCTCAGATATTTTGAAGCTATTTAAGAACTTTCTAAAGACCCTATGCTGCCAACAGTAGGAGCAGATACACATGCTGAATCACAAGCATGAGGGTGCAGTAAGGTGGTAGGAAAAAGGGAAGTGCATGACAATATCCCAAAGATGTTTGTATGTGTGTTAGAGAGACATATCATCAGAGTCCATGGACTAGAAACACTAAAATGTGTCTGCAGGCAGGAGCAGGGAGCAGATGAAAAATAAAATTCAGGGCACAGAAGGGCAATGACATAACTAGACTGTGACTGGTTCTTAGGAAAACAAATAATGAGAGAGACTCAAAAATTCAAACTGGAGTGAAACATCCTCTACCATCCATTTTTGACTCTGGTCTACTTCCTGATTCCTCTCTATAAGGGTCATAATCCCAGAAATTTACATTGTGTCACTGAGGAAAAATGTTTTGAGGGATATGGCAAACTGCTCCTTAATATCCATTCTGCACAAAGCCCTGGGTTCAATCCCCAGCACCACAAAAAAACAAACAAAATCCATTCTGCCTTCATTCTACTGTGCCTTCCTAATATTCAGAGGGGCTAGGAAGATAAATCCTACATTTTCCAGATTCTCATATGGCTAGGATTCCAAATTTAATATAGCTGCAGACAACTCAATGCATTTATTAAAGTCTTTGTTCTAGAGGACAGAAATTTGAATTAAGTTTCCTGGGTCAAATTAAAGTGTCTGTGATTCCCTCAGAGGCTCTAAGGGGAAGGTCCATTACTTTCTTCTTCCAAGCCTTTGGTGTCTGCCAGCATTCCTTGGCTTGTGTGGGTGCATCACTCTAACTCTCTTCCTAGTCACATTTGCCTTCTTCTCTTCTGTGTGTGTGCCAAATATCTTTCTTATAAGGACCTGCCCAGATAATCCAGTATAATCACCCATCCCAGGATCCTTATAATCAATCACATATACAAAATATGCTTTTCCCAAATAAGGTAACCTCACAGATATCTTTGGGGAACTGTTTTTCATTTGACAAAATGCTGAAAACAGCAGAGGCCTGTATTTACTCACCTAATTCATGAGAGTTCAGAAATAAACCCTCATGTATACAGTCAACTGATTTTTGACAAGAGTACAAAGACAATTCAATGAGGAAAAAACAGTCTTCTTAACATATGATACTGGGAAATTGGATATCAAACAAAAGAATAAAGTTGAAATCCTATACCTTATTTCATATACAAATATTTACTCAAAATGGATCACAGACGTAAATATAAGACCCTAAATTATAAAACCCTAAGAAGTAAGTCTTCATGACTATGTATTAGGAAATGGTTTCTTAGATATGACTTTAAGGGCATGGTGGCACACACCTATAATCCCAGTGACTTGGGAGGCTAATGCAGGAAAGTCACAAGCTCAAGTCTAGCCTCACCAACTTAGCAAGACCTTGTTCAAAATAAAAAAAAAATAAAAAGGGGATGTGGTTCAGTGGTAAACTGGGTTCAATCCCCAGTACCAAATAAATAAATAAATAAATAAATAAATAAATAAATAAATAAATAAATAAAGACTTCTAAAGCACAAACTGAAAGAATTCCCCACGCAAAGACACTTCACCGGGGGAATTCCAATTTTATTGCAAAAGCTATGTGCTTATATAGAACTAAGGGGGAGATGGTAGGGCTTAGATAAGTGGCAGGCCACCCGTTTATTGGCAAGTTCTTCCAAATATCAGCTCCAGAGCCCAGGAATTAGTTCTTATTGGGGCTAAGGTTCCCCGCCAGCGAGATTTGAAATTGGCGCCGGCGGGAGAGTTCACATGGCGGGAACTTTTCGCTCCACTGAAGAAAAGAGGAAGGTAGGAAGAAGAGGTCCTTAGGCTCCATGTTGGGGTTTTTTCCTCTGGGGTACGGCTGCCGTTTATACTTTTCCCAACACAAACAACAAAAGGAAAAAAAATAGATAAACCAAATTTTGTCAAAATTTAAACCTTGTATAATTCCACGTCTTCTACCAAGAAAGTGAAATAACAAGCAAGAGAATAGAAAAAGGATATTTTCTAATCATATGTCTGACAGGATATTTGTTTCCAGGATGCAAAAAAGAACTCTTACAACAATAAAAAGACAAAGGCACAATTTTAAAATGGGCACAGCATTTGAATTAACTTTCACTAAAGAAAATAAGTACAAGGAAAGATGCTCAATACCTATGTTAGTCAGCTTTCTGTTATTGTAACAAATGCCTGAGATCACCAACTTATAATGAGAAAAGTTTATTTGGCATCACAGTTTGGAGGTTTCATCTATGTTCAGTTGGCCCTATTGCTTTGGGTCCTGTGGTGAGGCAAGTACATATGGCAGAGCAAAGTTGGCCATCTTATGGCCAGGATATGGTGTTTCTTTTTTTATTTTTTTTTTTTGGGGGGGGGGTCAGAAGAGGAAGAGACAGGGTTCCAGAATTCCTTTGAGAGTACACCCCCAGTGACCTAAAATGCCCCACTAGGTAGGGCCTACCTCTAAAAGTTTCCTCCACCTCCTAACTGATCAAGCAGGGACCAAATCTTTAAAATGTGGGCCTCTGAGAAAAAGGCCAGATTCAAATTACAGCAACACTATCAATAATTAGGTAAATGCAACCAAAACAATAATGAGATACCACCTCACATCCACTAACGTTGTATAATACAAAATATGGACAATAATAGATGTTCGCATAAAAATGGAAAAATTGAATAATTTACATATTGTTCGTGGAACTATAAAATGGTATAACTGCTTTGGAAAATAGTACAGCAATTCATGAAAAGCTAAATATAGTTTCCATAAAACCTAGCAACTCTATTCCTGAGTATATGACCAAGGGAAATAAAAACATATATCTACATAAAAATTTGTAGACGAATGTTCATAACAGTCAAAATCAGAAACAACTCACATATTCATCAATTAGTAGATAAATTATAAAAAGTGGTGTATTAATACAATGAAACATTTAGCCATAAAAAGTATGAATATTAATATATGCTAAAACACAGATGAACCTTGAACGTACTCTGTGTTATGGTTTGGATCTAAAATTTCTCCCCAAAGGCTCAGGTGTTGAAGGCTTGGTCCCCTGTGCAACAATGTTCAAAGGTGAGACTTTAGGGAAGTAACTGTATGATGAGGGCATTCATTTCATCAATATATGCTTACATTGATGAATCTGTAGTTAAATGGACTATTAGGAAGTGGTACCCAGTTGAAAGAAGTAGGTCATTGGGGACATGCCTTTAAAGGGTAAATCTTATCCCTAGCCCCTAATCCCCCAATACCACCCACCTCGGCCATCCAGAGTTGAGTAGCTTTGCTACCAATGTTCTACCTTACCACAAGCCCATTGTGATGCAACCAAGCAACTATGGACTAAAACCTCTGAAACTGTGAGCCGAAATAAATCTTTCCTCCTTTAAGCTGTTTTTCTTTGATATTTTTCACAGTGATACAACCAATACTAAGTGGAAAAAGTCAAGCATAAAAATCCCACATACCCTTTCACAGGAAATGACAAAAACAAGCAAATCCATACAGACAAAAAGTAGATGAGTGGTTGCTAGGGCTTGTGGGGCAAGAAGTAATGGAAAATGCATACTAATGGCCTGCTAATGTTTCTTTTGGGAGGTGATGAACATGTACTGGAAATAGGTGGAGCCTATTTTTGAACAATTCTGTAAATATATGAAAAAAAACTGAATTATGTATACATTAACATTTTGTATCTTGTATATGAACCATATCTCAAAAAAAGTTATTGAAAAAATGGATATAGGACCAGCTTAAAGGGACTTTTCTAAACAAATTCAGGGTAATTTAAGCATTAAAATAAAAATATACAAGTCCACAGTAATACTTTTAGAAAGTATTTTTAACACAAGAATGACAACCAATAAATGGGACAGAAGAACAAAACATCAATTTTATAATCTGTAACATAATAGATCCAGAAAATATAAATGTTGCTAATTTTCTTTGAATTTGACAATGGTACGTGTCTTGTATTTTTAAGAAATACATGTTATTTACAGCTATTTTCAAATGATTCAACATCAACCACAACAAAAACAAATGTATGCATACCTATATGTATAACTATAAATCTATCCTGAGGCAGAGAAAGATAAGAAAATTTGGAAAATGTTAGTAATTATTGAATCTACACAGAAATGTAAGAAAATGTAATTTAATATTCTTAATTTTTTCTCCATATTCAGAAATTTTCACGTGAAAAAGCAGGAATAAAAAGGAAGGAATTCTGGCCACTATTTTCAAATAGAAATGGTTAAAAAAAAAAAAAAAAGAAGGGAGCTTGTGTTGTAGCTCAGTGTAGAGTGCTTGCCTAGCACATGTAAGGCACCGGGTTTGATTCTCAACACCATATATAAATAAATAAAGGCCCATCAAAAACTAATAAAATAAAAAAGAAGATGAAGGTGAAAATAACAATTAAAATAGGGGGAAAAGTTGCCAACAGGGTCAACAGGTAAAGTACAGTGCTGCTTATTACTGCACACCCCACCTAAAGCATATGATTAGAGGTCTTAATACATACATACAAATATTTAACCATATTTTGCACCACTCTAATTGGAATATTGATAACATGAAAGACTATGCATGTGTAGGAACAGAGTATATAGGAAATCTCTGTACCTTCCACTCAATTTTATTGGGAACTTACACTGCTGGTTTTTTTTAATAAGTCTTTAGGGTAAAAAATTTATTATATTAGTTTCTATAGGAATCCATGCACGGTTTAGCTAAGTGCTTCAAAGATGATCTTTCACAAGTCTGCAATCAAGGTGTAGGTCAATGCCATATTCATCTCAAGTATCTGCTTCTGTGCTCACTCTATGATTGTCAATAGGATTCAGTTCCTCACAAACTGTCAGACACTAGGCCTCTGTTTGTTTGTTTGTTTTTGCTGGCTTTTAGCAGGTGGCTGACCTCAGTTCTTTGTCAGGTGCTCCTCATCATTACAATAAACATATAAGGACAGTTAAAGAAAGCATACCAGCAAGGTAGCAGACATAGTCTTAAAAATCTACATACACAAATGAGAACCCATCACTTTTGTCACATTCTGTTTAGTAAAATCAAGTCATTAGGTCTAGCCCCCATTCAGGGGAAGAGGATTATAAAAGGAAGCAGGGGTCAATGTGAGTCATGTCAGGAACTGCTAACTACAATAAAGGTACATTTGGTTTTCATTTTTTGCAGTGGTTATATTTTATAAAGGCTCACACACACACACACACACACACACACACACACACACACACAATACTGAACAACTACTTTCGGAAAAAAATAAAGAATCCTATGAACTCCTAGTCACAATATGTTATATGTTTTACATATAAGATTCCTCCAAAAGCTCATGTATGAGACAATGCAAGAAAGTTTAGAGGAGAAATGACTGGGTTATGAAAGCCTTGACCTAATCGGTGCATTAATCCACTAATATGAATTAACTGGGCAATACCTATAGGCAGGTGGGGTATGACTAGAAAGAAGAGAACACTGGGGTTATGCCTTTGGGGTTTATATTTTGGCCCTGGTGAGCAGAGTTCTCTCTTTTTACTTCCAGATTGCCATATCAGGAGCTGCTTTCTACCTCCACACCCTTCTGCTACAAAGTTCTGCCTCACCTCAGGCCCACAGCAATGGAGTTGACCGTCTATGGACTGGAAAGTCTGAAACGTAAGCCAAATAAACTTTACCTCCTCTAAAATGATTCTTGACAAGTCTTTTAGTCACACCAGTAAAAACTCTAACTAAAACACAGAATTTCATCAACTCATCAATATACAGCCTTCGTTTATATTTTTTAAAGTTACCTTATTTAATATATAGTATACTGTTGAGTCATTAACATTTATGTTACAGTCAACAGCACTGGAACTCCTGCCTGAATGAAGCTTAACTAAAACTCATATATTTTCCTGAAGGAACATCACAGGCTTCTTGTGTGTAGAGATGCTAGAAAGCACTTCAGAATCATGCTTCTGGGCCATTTTAAACCTCAAAATCATCAACAAAAAGCGCAAAAATGAAAAAAAAAATTTAAAAGTGGCACTACATTTACTGTGAAAAGGCATTTGTTTATAGCATGAGAACTGAAAGAAGAAGGCAGAGCATGGCCTTATTTGACCTCAGCTAGGAATGTGTACCTAGGGCAAATCAAAATTTTTGTTACCCTGCACATGTCTCTGAATGACCATGAAGACATCACAAGTATTGGTTTGAGGTTACAAATACATTTTAGCAATTAACAGAAAAAATACAGAATCTAGGAGTAATAAGGTCAATTATATTTTACTTATTGCTAAACACCTTTAAAAGAATATACTTGAAGCCAGGTGCAGTGGTGCATACCTGTAATCCCAGCGTCTCAGGAGGCTGAGACAGAAGGATAGCAAGTTCAAAGCCAGCCTCAGCAACAGTGAGGTGCTAAGCAACTCAGTGAGACCCTGTCTCTAAATAAAATACAAAATACGGCTGGGGATGTGACTCAGTAGCTGAGTACCCTTGAGTTCAATCCCTGGTATCCCCCAAAAAAGCATACACTTGAGAAAAATAAAGCAGAATATCCTCTGCTCAAGAATAAACAACACTTTTTTTTCTGGGTATGAAAGATAGAGGAATACTATCTTTGTTCTGTTTTTCAACTACACAAAAGAGCACAGGAACTGTACATTTCATAGGAAAGAAAACAGCAAAACTTTGAGTAAAAAAATCATAGGGCTGGATTTGTAGCTCAGTGGTAGAATGCTTTCCTAGCACATGTGAGGCACTGGGTTTGATCCTTAGCACCATGTAAAAGTAAATAAACAAAGGTATTGTGTTCATCCACAACTAAAAAAAAAAAAAATCACAGAATGTAAGTTCAAATATATAAAAAATAAAAATTAGCAACAAAGCATTCTTTCTGGTAAAAGTAATATGAAATTAGGAAAGATATTTGTAATAGTTTCTAAAAAGATTTAAAGACAGTTCTCTCCTAGAAAAATCCTAGGCTATCAGGCACTGAACTGATAGCCTATGCTCTTAATTCAGTATAGCTTCCCAAAGAATCAAGTGACTATGCTTCTCTCCATTTGATGATCCTCTTTTTTTTTTTTTTAGCAGTTGATTGAAATAATTTCATATTATGGCTAGTAGAGAATGTACATTTTAAAAAGAAACAATTTGAAAAGTAATTTTTTTAGTTGTAATTATAGATATACAAAAATTTATTTGTTTGTTTTTATGCTAAAGATTGAACCCACCGTCTCACACAAGGTAGGCAGTGCTCTGCCATTAAGTTATAGCCCCACCCCAAGAAGTACTTTTATTTATTTTTTTTTTGGTGGTTCTGGGGATTGAACCCAGGACGTTGTGCACATGAGGCAAACGCTCTACCAACTGAGCTATATCCCCAGCCCATCCAAGAAGTACTTTTAACAATATTTTTGCAATTGTCAGTACATTCTCAGCCAACTACGATTTAATATTATTTTAACAACCTCTGCTATTTAAATTATGGCTAGCTTCATTTTGTTTCTGAATGTATTTGAAATGTTTTCATGTCAGAGGACCATAGTATATTTCCATCTGAAACCATTAAATATTTATTAAATGGATAATTAGTTTTTCTATATGAAAATGTATAGGGGCTGGGGATGTGGCTCAAGCGGTAGCATGCTCGCCTGGCATGCGTGCGGACCGGGTTTGATCCTCAGCGCCACATACAAAACAAAGATGTTGTGTCCACTGAAAACTAAAAAATAAATAAATAAATATTTTAAAAAAAGAAAAGAAAATGTATAGAAAATGTTCAGTAGGCAGAGAGCATATTTACAAAAAAAAATGGGCACAGTGAAGTCATTAAAAGAGGAACACACATAGAATTGGAAATCCTTAAAGACAAGAAAAATTGCAGTTGTTGAAATAAAGACATGGAAATTATTTCTTGATCTACATCTAATTTTCAGAAGACACTTATTTTAAAATACTATTCAATTTCACCATACATGCTTGGGACTTAAATTTTGCAGATGAATAGCTTCCACTGAGTTTGTTAGCAAAAGCCAGGTTGGTCAACATGTTTTACGTTGTCCGTAAAATAATATAAATTTTTAAAAACACAAACACAAAAAAAGAATTACTTTTTGAGAGCAGAGAGCAAGACACATAGGTGGTACAGGATGCAATTGGCATTCAATAACGCACAGTAAGCAAAATTGCAGAATGAAAATTATCAGATCAACATCACATAATGTGCAAATATATAATCTTGTTACTACTACATTAAAGAATTCATATTTTCCTAAGGATACTTTTTTATTTATGTTGTTCTGTTTCTTCTATATCAATATTTTTAATAAGCATACAACAACACCTTGGGCTGGGGTTGTAGCTCAAGCGGTAGAGCGCTTGCCTAGCACATGTGAGGCACTGGGTTCGGTCCTCAGCACCACATAAAAATAAAATATATTGTGTCCATCTAAAACAAAACAAAAAATATTTTAAAAACACCTTGTTTTGCTTCTTGAAGTAATAAATGAGGACTTTAAGCCATCCTTATTTCTCATTTTCTGTTTATTCAATCACTTCAATGCTGTCACAGAAGCAATAAAAACGAAATAAGTGGGTTGAGGATATAACCATAGAGTGCCCGCCTTGCATGAACAAGGCCCTGGGTTCAAATGTCGGTGCCACAAAAACAAATAATAACAACAAAATGTAATATTGAAAAAATACTTTAAATGCACAATAGCTCTTAACCCACCAGTGGTCCTATACCAATATCATCTTTTTTGAAAGAAGTCCTTCTTTTCCAGCTTGTATAAGATTAAGACATTTCTTGCCAGATACTGGAAATTAAAATTTCTAATCTTAACAGCACAGAATAAATTAGAATGTAATTTCTTTTTTTTTTCTTTGTGTCTTTTTTTTATTGGTTGTTCACAACATTACAAAGCTCTTGACATATCATATTTCATACATTAGATTGAAGTGGGTTATGAACTCCCAATTTTACCCCAAATGCAGATTGCAGAATCACGTCGGTTACACATCCACAATTTTACATAATGCCCAATTAGTAATTGTTGTATTCTGCTACCTTTCCTATTAGTAATTGTTGTATTCTGCTACCTTTCCTATCCCCTACTATCCCCCCTCCCCTCCCCTCCCATCTTCTCTCTCTACCCCATCTACTGTAATTCATTTCTCTCCTTGTTTATTTTCAGAATGTAATTTCTTAAACCTAGTTTTAGATGCAACTTGGATCTGTTTCTCATCAATTGGAACTGACCATCAAAATAATTAATAACTAAATAAAAGAAAATGAAAATATTCTACATTTATATCCTGACTTTCACCAAAAACTACTCCATAGAATGAATTAGATTTATTTCATTTTTAAAAAATACACAAAACTACTGGTTTTATAGGTAGAAACATTAACTATATCAATTCTAGAAATCTTATCACAAAATTGTTCTAATAAGTTTTTAAAGTCTGCAATAATTATACATTTCTTAAAAACTCTGGGAATTCATAAGCATAAAAATTTCTTAATGGGAGCTGCAGTTGTGGCTCAGTGGTAGAGCACTTGCCTAGCATGTATGAAGCACTGGGTTTGATTCTCAGCACTATATATAAATAAATGAATAAAATAAAGGTCTATCAACAACTAAAATAAAAACATTTTTAAAAATTTCTTAATGGTATAAGAAAATAAAAGAATATTATAGATATGAATATCTTTACTTAAAGACTGACATTCTTTTTAAATACAGTAGGTACTACAAAGACTCATGATTGGAAGATACCTCAAAATATATTTAGTTCAGCTCTGCAGAGTCTACTTCTGGTTTTAGGTAGAACATGGACCTGTATTAGTGAAAGTTTTTCTTTCTCTTGTCTTATTATTGAGAAGAAAAATCTCAACCTGGTAGAAGTTCATTATTGTCAAACATTTGCTATCCTTTCTTTTTAACACAGAGAAAGTTTCAAGCTTCAGATATTTAAGCAAGCAATATCTAGCTAGTTAATATAGTTTTGTTTTCATCACTTTTATTCTTAAATAAATTTTAAAGTTGCTATCTACTTATGATGCTGGCTTTCCACTTAAAGTAATGATGGGAAGTTTCCTTTTAAAATACATACAAATTTTAATAAGATAATTTGAAGAAAATATTAAATAATAAAATAACATGTTATGTGAATATAGAAAATATTTTATAATACTTAATCATGTATAGATTATGGTGAACATCATGCAGGGTCCTTGAATTTTTCAAAAAATTCTCCCCAGCCAAACGAAACAAACATAAATGGGTCCCTTGTTTGTGTATGGAATATAATAGTTAATAACAAATACTCTGGATCCAGAACATCTGGGTTTGAATCCTGATCTGTGACTTATAAAATGCAATTTTAAGTAAATTAGGTTTACATATCTGCCTCAGTGGAGTTAATATAAAATAAGAATATGTAGTAATCATTTCACAATGTTTCTATAACGGTTAAATTAAAAAATTTAATTCATATAGAACACTAAAAGAACAGTATCTGGGACATACTGGGTACTCAAAATATTATTAATGAGGTAAGAGTTCACTTGTTAACTTCTTAACTTGTTCATCTAGAGAAGATTTTATATTAAATCTTCCCTTTAAAGGTTTACTTTAAAGAGACTACTCAGTCTGTTTAATAACTCTATAATCCTGCATAATCTACAATCTGAGTAGTAAATTAAAGTTTCACTACTAGATTTATCTTATCTGTAATAACATTCTTTAAGAATCTTAAGTTTAATGCAAGTATTTTATGAATAAAGACCCAGTAAATGCTTATCTACCACCAGCATCTTAAGACCAGGGAAACAGGACTAAGAACAGGATGAGTTGATGGGAGGGAAAGCAAGACAGTGACTGAAAAAGTTAATAGATTCAAACCAGGGCACTGGGCACAGCAGAGAGTTTTCTAAGGAAAAAGGGGTGGGGCGGTCAGAGAATAAGATCTCAAGGGAAGTAAAGAACCTAATCTTCCTTAACTATATAATTTTGTCTAAAGGTAGGTCTACTTATTACTGTATTAAGTTCAGAACTACTGGCTTCTATTTTTTTTTAACATTCCCATATAATGGAAGCAGACATATTTAATACCTATTTCCCTTAAGAGAGACAAACAACTTTGAAACATAGACTCACCAGAAAAAGAGAAAATCTTTGAAAAATTATAATTGAGTTACAAAAACACAAGATAGGAGATTTACAGATAGGACTGATTATAATGTGAGACCCTAGTTCAGCACAATTACAGATATTCATTTATGGTCATATGGTTGATCTGTCATATTTCCCCAAAAAACTCCTGTTGTATCATTCTCAAGGATCACTGCTATTATATGCTTCAGTTTCTATTACTAAGTACCTTATTGTCTTCAGTGTCAACTGAAGTTGAAAGAAGAAAGGCCTTTTCTCAAGAGAAATCTAACCTATAATGCTCAGTGAGTCATATATTCTTTTACTGTTACTTGGTCTGACCACTCAACATATAGGTTATAGAGGTAAGAAGGCTGCTAAGTCTGGTTGTGACTGTGTAAGTGAATACTTGATAAGAAAGATGTCATTCCAACAAAAAGCAATGAATGGATTGAACTCAGGAAGTAAACTGTTCAGCTGAAAACAATAGGGAAATGATTGGGATTTAACAGAGAACATTAAATGCCCTTTGCTATTCCCTAGAATATAACCTCATTATGTGGCCATTAAACTTATAACCCTTTTCCTTACCAGTAATAAAACAAGCTATAACAAGTAGGCTTGTTTGGAAATGAGATCACATAATAGCAACTACTTAGGAAAAGTTTCCTATATTTCGCTTTAACTTTAAAAGTTGAAAACTGATGATTCCTTTTTGAGGTGGGGATAAGGGGAACTAAATATGAATCAAAATGAAGGAGTTAATAATTAGGTTTTTTTTGTTTTTATCTGCACTTGCTATTCCATAAACTATTTTGCTGCATTTGCCCTTTTAGTTGAAGACAACAACCAGCTTGCCTCCCTCCCTTTTCCCCTCCCTTTCTCCTTCCCCTACCTTTCCTTTAAAAAAAAAAAAAAACCAACAAAAAAAAAACCCTTTATTTATTTATTTATTTTTATGTGGTGCTGAGGACTGAACCCAGGGCCTCGCACGTGCCAGGCGACTGCTCCACCACAGCCCTCCTTTTTTTAAAATATATTTTTCATTGTAGATGGACACAAACCTTTATTTTATTTATTTATTTATTTATTTATTTATTTATTTATTTATTTATTTATTTATTTATTTAATGTGGTGATGAGGATGGAACCCAGAGCTTCACATGTGCCAGGCAAGTGCTCTACCACTGAGCTACAACCCTAGCTCTCTCTTTTCTTCTTGTATCCAGGGGTGCTTTACCACTGAGCTATATCCCCATCCTTTTTTATTTTTTATTTTGAAACAGGGTCTCAATGAGTTGCTTAGGGTCTTGTTAAGCTGCTGAGTCTGACTTGTGATCCTCCTGTCTCAGGCTCCTGAGTTGCTGGGATTACAGGTATGAGACACCATGCCAAGTTCTTTTTATTTTTTATTTTGAGACAGTTGCCTAGGCTGGCCTTAAACTTGCAATCCCTCTGCCTTGGCATCCCAAGTCAATGGGATTACAGGTGTTTGCCACTGAGTCAAGCAGTGACCAGCTTTCAAAAACTACTGATCCACTGTATGGATCTATTTAATCTTGACAGATTAAAAAGAAAACATTACTTCCCAGCACTTGATAATATTTCAGAATTTACATATTAATTAATACATATCCCACAAACATTTATTGCCCTCCATGTTCCTAACACTGCACTAGTCATTATGAAGACAAAAGGGCATTTTAAAAAGTCCTTATCACCATGCACTTCAAAGTTTAGTAGAAAAGGTAGGTAAAGAAACAATTAAAAAAACATGTTAAAATTTATATGTAATACCTGCAACTTATTTGAAAATGTTCAGAAAAAATAATAAAATGTATATGTATCTACAGGGTAGAACAATGATAAGAAAATAAAGCAAAATGCTAGCAAAAGGTAAATCTGGGTAAAGGATAGTTCTTTGTACAATTTTTTGTAACTTTATAGAGCTTGAAATTCAAATTTTAAAAAAAAATTAAATTTTTGCAGGAAGCCTAATATATGAACACTTGACACTTACTGTTGTCTACCAATAAAATGACAGGCAAAAAGTTAAAGAAAAATAAGGTAATCAGCTCTGCTTGAGAAATACAACCACTTCATTGACCATTTCTCCTGAATAGTAAACCTATTCATTAGGACAGAAGGGTTAATTTCTGATTGAACTACTTAAATATTAAGATGACATCTTAAAAGAATTTATGTGACAGAACTCTGAAAGTATAAAATATTGTACAAAAATGAGGTTTTATCATCCATCACAAAAATGATATGTGAGATGTGAAGCTAATGTTTCATTAATACTGTTCTCAGAAGATTGAGTAATGAATATTTTAGTACCTTAATTAAAGTATAATTTTCACACTATAAAATGAACATTAAATTTTTATTGAATGATAGATATTAAAGGTGTTTCATTAGGAAGAGTTGAACTTCAAAGATTTTGCAATAAACAAAAATTTTGCGTATTAAAATATTATTATTATTATCATTTAAAATGTAGATTCTGCAAACTGACAAAGGGGTTAGATGACCAGATTTCAGACTATTTTAAAAATCATTTTTCTCAAAGTTAGTTTGTTTCTTTATTCAAAAATAATCATTAAGAAAATAGATATACTAAACCTGATTCAAACATTACACAAAACATACACGCATTGGTACCCTATAACAGGCACAATATAAAACAAATTAAATTTAAAAATTCTTAAATAACAATACTATAAACGGACATTAAATATAAGACAACTAAAAATAACAAACATGAATCTAATAAAAACTGAAAATCATTTTGTAAAATGCTCTCAGTAAAGTTTTATTTTAGTAATACTACTTCTGCTAGAGATATGATGAAATGTGCACTTTCATACATCACCGATGTATGTGACTATTTCAGTTACCTGAAAAGCAATTTAATGATATATGCATAACTTTAACACTGTTACTTTTGGCTACAGAAATACCAATTCAGGGAATTATAATGCTACACACAGCTGTACATACAAAGATGTTCACTGGAATAGAAAACTGGAAATAAGCCTAAATGTCCAAAAGCAAGAGAAGGGACAAGGAGAATATCTAGTTGATTTGAAATACTATGTAACTATAAACTAATAACTGTGAAACATAATAATCTGGAAAATACTTGTTTTGTTAAAAAAAAAAGCAAATGTAAAATACATACTACTAATACAGCTATACAAAAACTAAAAAGAAAATATTGGGAAAAAATATTGAAAATATTAGCAATGATCGCATATGGGTGTAGAGACTATTGGAAATTGTTTATTTCCTTTCTACTTATGTCATTTTTCTTTTTCTCTTTTTTGCTGCTGTTGTTGTTTTTGAGGTGGGGTCCTAGGTTCCTGAGTAGGTAGTACCACAGGCATATGGTCATTTTTCTATTTTTTTTCAAATTAACAAGCAGGTGATACTTTAATTATATAAGTAATACACAAATATATGCCCATTTTAAAGACTCAACCAATTAAAAAGTGTAGAAATATGTATCCTTTCCCAATAGTCATCCTACATTATTCTTCTTCTATTTCTGATAACTTTATGCTATGTTTTTAGTAGTTTTAAAATATATACACTTTTAAAATAAAATTTGAAAGAAGAAAAAAAATCACCAGCACCAAACTTTTTACTTATTATTATGTGGCCATGAACAAAAAGCTCTGCTTCTTAATTTTATGTTTTAGGTTTTTTCTTTAAATTTCAATATTTAAAACTATTTTATTATTTTGGTTAAACACTTAGCACTTGCAGGCTAAATGTGATTATTTTTAGTGTTATTTTACTTGAAATTAATGCAAAAGCCAATATTCACCTTGTTTGCTAACTTCAACTAACTTGATTTTGTTGCTGTTGTTTAAAGAATAAAATACATAAACTGTGCTAATGCTCCCAAATTAGAGCACTTTAAACACTCTGCCTTTTTCTTGGGAATTAATGATTCCTAGTTGGCAATACTCATGCTTTTAAATCAAGATTACAGAAACCAAGATCCAGGTAGTAATCTAAAATGTAATATAAATGTAAAGATCTTTGAGGAAAATGATATACAAATGTACTTCACCTCTTTCATCTAGGCAGATGTACAAATGAAAATTAGAGGAAAATTAATGTACCCAATTCAGAATAATCTCCTAATAAAAGATAACGGTCAGAGCTGCAGTTGTGGCTCAATGGTATAGTGCTTGCCTAGCAAGTGTGGGGCACTGGGTTCCATCCTCAGTACCACATAAAAATAAATAAATAAAATAAAGGTATTGTATTCATCTACAACCAAAAAAAAAATGTTTTTTAAAGCTAATGGTCTACATAGAGAAATGTTCTACTGCTTTCAGTTTAGTATTTCATCAATAAATCAAATGAAATAATCCCAAACAGAAGGTCTTTATACTCACCATATTTGTTGACTGAGAGAATTCTTACAAAGTGCTATATTTCAATTTTAAAAAGCTTTAACATTTTTCAAACTTTTTATTTGAAAAACTTAAAACTTACAATATATTTTGCAAAAATATGATGAAGAGTAAACAAACCTTAACACAGATTTACTCTTTGCTATCATTTACCCCCATTTGCTTTATTATTCTCTTTCTCTACACACATACACACCCATGCATATTATGTTTGTTTTTTAATCATTAGATGGTAGGTTATATATATCATGGCCCTTTATTTTTTAAATACTTCTTAAGAATATTTTCTAAGAATATGATGTATTCTTGCAAAACCATAGTATTGTTATCAGCTTCAGTAATTTAATATTTAAATAAACTGTTCTCTAATCATCCATTTTTGTCAACTGACCCAACAATGTCCTTTACCATATTTTCCCCATTCAGAAGGACAATTAGGTGTACTGCTTATCTGTCAAGTCTTTTAAATCTCTTTTAATGTATACCTTTTCCACAGCTTTTCTTTGTCTTATATGACAGAAACAATTTTAAAATATATAACCTCCCCCGACTTTGGAAATAGAGATTCAGGATATCCATTCTTGGCCAGAATATAACATTATAATAATGTTGTATCCCCTAAGTACTGTGGATGTCCATCTGCCCTTCATTAATTATGTTAATTTTCATGACCTGTTCAAGGTGTCATCCAATTTCTCCACTTATATATTCTGAATTTTCCCCTTACAATTATGTTGGAGACACTTTTAAACAATACAAATATCCTGGTTCCTCATTAAAACTCTTGATTTACAATCCTTTGATAACCCTTGTGTGATTCTTTAATTATTTTTTTTTAGTTGTAGATGGACAAAATACCTTTATTTCACTTATTTATATGTGGTATTGAGGATCAAACCCAGTGCCTCACATGTTCTAGGCAAGTGCTATACCACTGAGCTACAACCCTAACCCCAGATCTAATCTTACTGTGATGGTTACAGAATGATGATTTGCCAACTCCAACACTCCTATATTTACCAGTTAGCACTTGACATTCTACACATGAATTCATTTTCCTTCCAATGGTTTATAATTCATTACTATATTTAATTATTTTAGCACTAAAGTCGCCCCAGATTTAGCCTGTGGAAGTTATTTCAAGCTGGCTCTTGCATTCTTTTTTTTTTTTTTCATGATGGACCTTTATTTAATTTATTTATTTGTATGTGATGCTAAGAATTGAACCCAGGGCCTCACATGTGCCAGGCAAGCACTCTACCACTGAGCCACAACCCCAGCCCTAGCTCCTGCATTCTTATGATAGGCTTATCCATTATATTTGGGGGCAATACTTTCTATTTCATGCTTGTCTTAAACTACTACCCTGCTCGCATCCTAGAATAAGTTGTTCTCTCAAGGAGCCCTAGTTCTTCTAGTGAAGGATAGTATTAGAGACAAAAATATGGCCATTAAACATTATTACTGCTACTGGGGTACTTTAGCATTTTGTCCTTTTTAGCAATGCTTTATATGTAGTTTGAGAATGTAATTCAGGGCTTTTGTGTAGCATGTGTGAAGTCCCGGGTTCAAAGAAAGAAGGTCAAGAAAAGAGGGAAAGAAATAAAAACAAAGAAAAAAATAAAACAAGAAAGGCAGAAAGGGGACTAGGGATATAGCTCAGTTGGTAGAGTGCTTGCCTCACATGGGTTCAATCCCTGGGTTCAATCCCCAGCACCACACACACACACACACACAAAAAAAAAAAAAAAAAAAAAAAAAGGTAGAAAGAGAGTAGAAAATAGAAAAGTAGACAAAAATAGAAAAGTAGACAAAAACAGAAAAGTAGACAAAAACAAAAAGGTCAAAAAATTAGTGTGTATATATAAATAAATTAATACACATTCGAATATATACAAATATGCATATCTATTATACAACCATGTATATATGTATTTAACATACCAACAAGTATAGTTTAAAAGTCCTAAGTCCACATCAGTAACCAGAATTATAATCTATTTGCACAGGCTTCTCTTCTGTCTTCCCCTGTTTGGTAACTATTTATCCCTATTTCTTCAATAAGAAACCTGGCTCCCAAGAACACTACTGTATATATTTATAATACTACAATACACCTACACTGTTTCAGAATTGCTTTGATTATACTACTAAAACACTAAAAAGAGTTCAAGATTTGTTTAATTCTCCTCTTAGCCCTTCATATATCATCTTCCCCAAAAGAGTATGTGTGTGTGTGTGTGTGTGTGTATATATATATATATTTTTTTTTCAAATAATGTTTTTGTAAGTTATTTATATTAGTTCCTTTTCCCTTTAAAATGATTTAATTTTTTGCATATAATTTTTCTGCATATGTAGCTAATGACATTATACCAAAAGTAAAAACTACATAGGTAATTTCCAATATTAACTAGTTATAAATAATAATACCACAATGAATAACTATGTCTATGTATTTTCATACTACTAATGATTTATCTTTTCAAATAAGCTTCTAGAAATGGGAATGCTGGGTGGAAGAGGAAAACACCCATGTAATTTTCTGGGATTTTGTGGGGAGTCAAGAGTCTCTCTAGGCTGACTTTAAACTCCTGGGCACAAGTGATGCTCCTGCCTTAGCCTCCCAAGTAGCTGCAACTGCAGACACTTGCCACTTAGCCCAGCTACAGTTTCCTTAGTATTGTCAAATTCCCCTCCTTAGGAGTATTATATTTTGATTCAAACTTATTTGATAATATACTGATGTCTTGCCAGTTCTGGTGCATCTCTGAATTTCAAGTGTTAGCCATATGTCATTTTAAGATGCTGCAAGTCTCCCATTCCTATCAACCCTGAATTTTTATTTTATATTTTCAAAATCTCTGGAGAAAGGAATTACAAAGATAAGTTACTCTAACTACTTACTGATTGGTGTTGTGTCAGGAGGTGGAAAATTCTCAGTAAAGTTGACATTACATAAATCTGTGCTACAGCAGCAAAAACGGTATGTTCCATTCTGAATTGAGGGAGGGGTGGTAGTTACTACACATTCTTCGTAGTGACACTCTTGAGGATCTCCAATGTGAGACCAACATCCTGTAAACCAGTATTAATAAAAACAAGTTAGGAAACAATTTGACAAAACTAAAAGGAAAACAACAAACTAAGAAATAACTGCAATAAATCTAAGAGTAAATATAGAAGTTATGAGACAGTCTTGCAAATCAATAAAAAGACAAACAGAAAAATGGCAAAGGAAACAATGGACATTTCATGGGGGAAAAACATGAACAAAATGTTTAGTTGCATCATTAATTTAAATATTATTAAAACCATAGTAAGGTAACCAATTAAATAGTTCTAGACTTAAAAAATAACAATATGCAATCCTAACAAGGATTCAGTAACACAGACACTCTCATACAATGCTAAAAGGAATGCAAATGATGGCATTTTTAGAAAGCAACCTGGCACTTTTTATACAGAGTCTTTAAAATACTCATATATTTTTTTAAATATTTATTTTTTAGCTTTAGGTGGACACAATATCTTTATTTTTCATTTTTATGTGGTGCTGAGGATCGAACCCAGTGCCTCACCCATGCCAGGCGAGCGCACTACTACTTGAGCCATATCCCCAGCCCTTGATGTGTTTTATAATCTAACAAATCTACATGAGGGAAACAATCAGATACAAAGATTTATGTTCAAAATTGTTACTGCAACAGTATATATTACAGTGAAAACAATGTCCAACAATAGAATGATATGTAAGTAAATTGTGATACATAAAGAAAATGAAATATTATATAAAGGTTAGAAATATTTTCAGGGAATACTTCAAGACATACTTTTAAATTTATTATTTTATGAAGAAGATCTTAATCTATTTTTATAACATTTTTAGATAAACTTCAATTGTATGAAATTCCATGTCAGGTAAGAAAAGCATTACTTGCCTTGTTTTACAAGATTTATGTCCCCTTTTGATTTTTCCCAAAGGCCATAGCAGGTGCTACCTTTTGAGCATAATATTGTCCCATTTTCATGAGAGATTCGACTCTCGCCTATCCCAAGGTCTTGTTGATATGGATCTTTAAATGCACATAGCCGTTCTTGATTTTGGGAAGCTAAAATAAAGACAATAACAATGATGAATTAATTTTATTATAATCTCTATAAAACATTATATAAAAGCCAGGTTATTTCAATGACATAATTTTCCCTACTATAACCTCCCCTGACTTTGGTAATAGAGATTCAGGATATCCATTCTTGGCCAGAATTCAAATTCAAATTCAAATATTTTATTTTTAAATTTTACTTTATTTGATAACTTCTTTCTGCTAATTAATTAATTTGTAACACCCAAGCAAGAAGCAAATGTGAAAAAAAAAACCCTCATTTCCCAAAAGCAATCTTCTTTTCCTCAGATTATTACACTGCTCTTTCTTCCATTAAATAATTTGGTGTCCAAACAAGGAAATATCATCAAAGAAAATGTCCATGCTCTAAAATGATCTTTAAAACAAACAAAAAACATGGCTGAGACATAGTTTGGCAATAGAACACTTGTTGAGCATGTACAAGGCACCAGGTTCAATCTCCAATGCTGAAATACACAAACTTACAGGCCTAAAATTTTTGGAAAATTCTACAATACTCATTTTGATCATGTTTTATAGTGTATTGCAGAAAGTTAAATTATTAGGCATTGTATACTAAGGAATGTAAAGAATGACTATAAAATGGGCATATGGTTTCTTTCTAGAGTGACATGCATTTCAAAATTAGATAATGGTTACACAATCTATAAATTTACTAAATAAATAACATGGAATTGTTCGTGTAAATGAGTGAATCTCATGGTATATAAATTAAACCTTATTAAATCTGTTTATAAAACTAAATCTACTAGGTGAGCAAGAAAAAAATTACTTTCCACTATTTAAAATATCAACAGCCAGAACTGCTCAACAGTTCTTCATACTGAAGGGACAAACTAATGTAAATTTAATACCAATTCATCTTTATCTGTGCACATAAAATAATTTAACTGATTTATATTCAATATTTGTCACACAACTTCCTGGCTAACAAATATTTATCAACATTGGTGAGAATCCCAAAGAAGTAAAATGTTATCAAATGCAACATTTGATCTTTATTTAGTTACTTAAAGTAGCCTTTGCCAATGTGTTTGATCAGTCAGAAGACTAATCTAATCCACTTGGCCAATATATTCCTCCTGGGATTCTGACTCATTCTATTCATTTTATGTATCTACTTGGTATGGCATAATTCACAAGAATTTTAGCAATGGAAATGATTTATTAAAATTTATTAAAATAAATGCTTCTGAATGAAACTAAAATTCTGGAGAAGAAATGAAAGTGTCTAAGCCAATATATATACATAAAACTGCTATATTTCCTATAATGGAAAGTACTTTTAGAGAATTGGGGTAAGCAAAAGAGTATTCACAAGTAATAGAGTTCTAGCCCTCAAGCATCTTACTTGGATAGACCAAATCACAGACAGTAATTAGTGAAAAACAAAAATGAGACTTGATTTGTATGTTTTAAAATCACTTTAGCATCTCAAAAAGAGCATTAATCTCCAGGATATATAAAAACATCAAAAAACTTAACACCAAAAAAACAAATAACCCAATCAATAAATGGGTAAAGGATCTGAACAGACACTTCACAGAAGAAGAAATACGATCAGTCAACAAATATATGAAAAAAATTATCAACATCTCTAGCAATTAGAGAAATATGAATTAAAACTACACTGAGATTTCATTTCACTTCTGTCAGAATGGCAATTATCAAGAGTACAAGAAACAATAAATATTGTTGAAGGTGTGGAGGAAAAGGTACACTCATACTTTGCTGGTGGGACTGAAAATGGGTGCAAGCAATCTGGTAAACAGTATGGAGATTCCTTGGAAAACTGGGAATGGAACCACCATTTGACACACTTATCCCACTTCTTGGCATATACCCAAAGGGCTTAAAATCAGCATTCTGTTGTGACGAAGCCACAGCAAGATTTATAGCAGCTCAATTCACAACAGCTAAACTATGGAACCAACCTAGGTGCCCTTCAACATACAAATGGATCAAGAAAATGTGGCACATATGCACAATAGAATATTACTCAGCCATAAAGAAGGATGAAATGATGGTATTTGCCAGTAAATGGACAGAACTGGAGACTATCATGTTAAGTGGTCTACGGCCATACCACCCTGAACGAGCCCAATCTCGTCTGATCTCAGAAGCTATCATGTTAAGTGAAATAAGCCAATCCCAAAAAAACAAAGGCAGAACATTCTCTCTGATATGTGGATGCTAACTGACAATAGACAGGGATGTGGGGATAAGGTAGGATGGAGTTTCACCTGTATTGGACAGGGAGGAGTGGGGGGATGGAAGAAAGGTTGGGGATGGGAAAGACAGTAGAATTAATTGGAAATAACTTTCTTATGTTTGTATATGAATACATGACTAGTAAAACATCATATCATGTACAACCACAAAATGGGAATTTATACTCCATGTATGTATGATATGTCAAAATACATTCTACTATCCTGTATAACTAAAAAGAACAAATAAAAATTTAAAATAAGTAAATAATAAAATAAAATAAAATCACTTTAGGTAGTCCTCTAGAAGTTATTTACTAGTATCAACTAAATAGCCAAAATATACAGTGCTACCTATTTATAAAAACAAATTCTAGGACATTAGTCTAATGATTCTACCATAGTTTTTTATCAAGTTGGTCCATACTCTAATTCTTTTAACAACAAGCTTAATCATATTTACTATATTATCTTTTCCATTTAACAATGAACAGCATTTCCTTAGGTTATCCCCTAATTGTCAAATTTTACCAAATTAATTATTACAAAAATTAAAACTAAATATATGTTTACATATGACACAAAGATTCAGTTATAAAATTCAACTACAAACAAAAAACTTACAAATCTGAAAGGTATCTATCCATGAGGCATAATTCCTTCTCCCTATCCTGCCCAGGTAAAAATCCTTCTTATTTCCTACTAGACATCAAAGTTATATAATATACTGTTTCTTTTAGAAAGTTTAGAATTTATGAATTTAATAACTTTAGTTTTCCACAACCAAGATAAACTTAATTCTATACCTTCTCCTCTTCTGCTACTTTCTTTGACTAGGATTTTATACTGAATATTGAGTAAGTAAGTAGGGATCGGACTGTACCTGGAAGCAGGTAGATCAAAACGTGCCTTATTCAAGAATAAAAAGAAAAGATATATCTTTGTAAAAGAATACATGAAAAATAGACACATATATAATTTTAGTGCCATTATTATATAACTTGGTGACAGAAATCTAAAGTTGTTATAGAACTAGACAAAAAATAAATCTGGCTGGGCATGGTAGCAGATACTTGCAGTCCCAGAGGCTCAGGAGACTTGAGGCAGGAGGATCACAAGTTTAAAGCCAGTCTCAGCAATTTAGCAAGGCCCTAAGCAAATTAGTAAGATCCTGTCTCAAAAAATGAAACGGGTTGGGATGTGGCTCAGTGGTTAAACGCCTCTGGGTTTAAACCCAGGTACCAAAAAGCAAATAAACAAAAAAACAAAGATAATCCAACCTCTCCTGTCTAACTACTCCCCACCCCTAAATAAATAAAAAAAAAAAAGCTACATTAATATTAAAGGTACAACTGGAGAGGACTAAATCATATCTTTTTTTTTTTTAAAGAGAGAGTGAGAGAGGAGAGAGAGAGAAAGAGAATTTTTAATATTTATTTTTTTTAGTTCTCGGCGGACACAACATCCTTGTTGGTATGTGGTGCTGAGGATCGAACCCGGGCCGCACGCATGCCAGGCGAGCACGCTATGGCTTGAGCCACATCCCCAGCCCCTAAATCATATCTTTAACATCTCTATTTTCCTAAACTATTTTTCTTAAAATAATTTCAGTGCATTTCTAAGAAATTATTTGGTGATGAGGGCATCAGTGTAGGCCAATTATATTTATTATTTTTAAAATAATACTTTCTGGGCTGGGGTTGTGGCTCAGCAGTAGAGCACTCGTCTAGCATGTGCAAGGCCCTGGGTTCAATCCTAAGCACCACATAAAAATTTAAAAATAAAAGTATTGTGTCCAACTACAACTAAAAAATAAATATTAAAAAATAATACTTTCAAATTATGATTCTTAAACAACATAAAGATTGCAAAAACTTACTAGCCTAATCAAAACCAAGAAAAATTCATTTTGTAAACCAGTGTCTGTGGCTTTCTAAAAGCCATTTTTGGAATCAGTCTCAGACACATACCTATAATAAGGTTTTGAACTCTTCATAAATAATGTAGAAAAAGTAAGGATGAAATTAAGACTACAATTAGAAACAGTATAGTCTAGAAAAATTATATCATCACAGATTACATACAGAGACTGGTTATTTATATGTAGGTAGTCTAAATTTGTCAATAACTAGAAAAATTTTGATTAGACATATACTGTCAATTAATTCTTTTAAGGGACATATTTAGCCAATCAGTGTTTAGACATGGGTCTTGAAAAAGAAATTATTGGGTTTTTGTTTTTTGTTTTTTGCAGTAGTAGGGATTGAACCCAGGGCCTTGTGCAAGATAGGCAAGGGCTGTATCACTGAGCTACATCCCCAGCCTTTTAAAAATATTCTTGATTGATTGATTGATTGACCAAGTGATTTGAGAGAGGGTCTCACTAACTTTCCCAGGCTGTCTTCAAATTTGTAAGCCTCTCTTAATCTCTATAATAGCTAGGATTACAAGCATGCACCACCATGCTCATGTTCTTCTAATTTTTAACAGGTGAAATTTGGATATAAACATTAAAACAATTTTGTTGAGCATAACCACAATAAACTGGAAATAATCTCAACCAAACTGCTGATAAAGGCATTGTCACAAAAGACTATGCTGATTGTACTTAAAATCTGTTAATTTATTGTCTGATGCTCCTAGAAATCCAAACTTCTTGGTTAACATATAAGGGTTTTCATAATCAAGACCCAATAGTGCCACAAAATTACTTTCGTGGGTCCTAGGAATTTTTGTTTTCATGGGCCTTTCCAGGAAATTATATTTCATAAAGATAATATATGGGGCTGGGGTGGTTGCTCAGCCTTAGAGCATTCGCCTTGCACATGGGAGACCCTGGGTTCAATCCTCAGCACAACATAAAAATACATGAATAAAATAAAGGTATTGTGTCCAACTACAATTAAAAAATAAATATTAAAAAAGATAATATAAACATTTCTTCAACCTAAAAGTTTATTTTTTCTTTAGATTAAAAAAAATAAAACATCTCATGAGCTTCCAGAAATATTATGGGCAGGAGGTCTACTGGGCCTAATGGATAAGTCATCCTTGGGACACACAATCTACTTCTCTTACCACTCCACTCCTCAATTTCCATCCCCAACCACACTCACATGCTGAGGCCTTTCATGACCTTTATTTATACATAATGATCTTTACATAATGTTCTTAGTATACAGAATGACATTTTTCTGGAAAAACTTAAGACTCATCTTCAAGACCCAGCTTTAATATCAACTTCTCAGGGAAATCTGCAAATTGTTAAATTATGTGCTCTGCACTCCCAAAGTTCATGTCTGTCCTAGCATTGTACCACAGGGTATTATAGTATTTTATCTGCTTACATGCCTGTCTCCCTTAACAAGCTATAGGGTTACTTCACTAGTTCTAAGAGAAAGAACAAACTGATTTAATTTATTTTAATACAGCAATCACCCCTGACAGTGTGAAAGGCAGAAAGTTTTCCTATCAATATGCACTGTATTCAATACCATATTCTAATTCAAATATTACAAAATCTGAGCAATAATAATCTAGTCTTTCTACCACTTTACTAAAAATGAAGCTGAAAATGGTATATTATTTTTGTATAGTATTTTATTATTTCCCCCAACATGTATAGCCAAATTATTGAGAATGAAATGAAAACATCCTGGATCAATACCTGCTAATAATATGCTGTATTTAATTTCCAGGAACAGATGTGGCAGCTATCCTGAATTTCCCACTCAACTGACATGAAACTACAAAGAAAGTAGGGTGTGATGGTATGGCATAGTTTTATCATAGACAACATGAAAAAACAAGGGAAGAAAGTGCCCCAAACAAATCAGGATACTACAGTTATAGAATCCATGGACAGTGTAGTTGATGAAATATCAAAGGAGTTCAAAATATACATAATTAAAATTATCTGTGAATTAAAGAATGACCTAAGTGAGCAAATTCAGGAAAAACTGATCACTCCAACAAAGAGGTAAGACAGCAACTATAGGCAACCATTGATCACACTAACAAAAAGATAAGGAAGCAAATATAGGTAGCAAAAGATTATTTCAAGAGAGATTCTGGAAAAAAAATCAGAAATCATTGAAATGAAGGAAACAATAAACCAAATAAAAACTCAATAGAAAGCATCACTTGGAAGACAGAATGTCAGATAAAGAAGACAAAGTATATAATTGGTTTTTTTTCAAACTACATAATTTGTTTATATATATATATATATATATATATATATATATATAGACACTAGGCAAAACTGTTTAATGGCATTAGAAGTCAATTAATGACTTATTCTTTTTTTATTAGTTGTTCAAAACATTACAAAGCTCTTGACATATCATATTTCATACATTTGATTCAAGTGGGTTTTGAACTCCCATTTTTACCCTGTATACAGATGGCAGAATCACACCAGGTACACATCCTCGTTTATACATACTGCCATACTAGTGTCTGTTGTATTTTTCTGCCTTTCCTATCCCCTACTATCCCCCTCCCCTCCCCTCCCCTCCCATCTTTTCTCTCTACCCCATCTACTGTAATTCATTTCTCTCTCTTGTTTTTTTTCCCCTGTCCCCTCACCTCCTCTTATAAGTAATTTTGTATAACAATGAGGGTCTCCTTCCCAAAGTATATAATCTTGAAAATAAAGTTACCACACAGTGAAGATGGTAAGAAACCACGAACAGAACATCCAAGAATTATGGGATAGCATCAAAAGACCAAATCTAAGATTTATTGGGATAGAGGAAGGCACAGAGATTCAAACCAAAGGAATGCACAATCTCTTCAATGAAATAATATCAGAAAATTTCCCAAACATAAAGAATGAATTGGAAAATCAAATACAAGAGGCTTATAGGACACCAAATGTTCAAAATTACAACAGATCTACACCAAGGCAACATTATAATGAAAATGCGTACCATACATAATAAGCATAGAATCTTAAAGGCCACAAGAGAGAGAAATCAAATCACATATAGGAGGAGACCAGTTCTTATTTCAGCAGATTATTCAACCCAGACCCTCAAAGCCAGGAAGTCCTGGAATAACATACACCAAGCTCTGAAAGGAAATGGATGCCAACCAAGAATCTTATATGCAGCAAAATTAAGCTTCAGATTTGATGATTAAATAAAAATCTTTCGTGATAAACAAAAGTTAAAAGAATTTATAGAGAGAAAGCCTGTACTATAGAGCATCCTCAGCAAAATATTCCGGGAGGAGGAATGAAAAACAGCAATGAAAATCAGTAAAGGGAGGAACTACACCAAAAGTAAAAGGCCAATCAAAGGAGAAACCTAGTAAGTTAAAAACCAAAAATAAACCAAAATGTCTGGAAATACAAATCATAATTTAATAATAACACTGAATGTGAATGGCCTAAACTCATCAATTAAAAGACATATACTGACAGATTGGATTTTTAAAAAAGACTCAACAATATGCTGCCTTCAACAGCCTCATCTCACAGGAACAGACATCCACAGACTAAAAGTGAAAGGGTGGAAAAACATCCCACTCACATGTACTGTGTAAACAAGCAGAGGTTTCTGCCCTCATATCAGATAAACTGGACTTCAAACCAAAGCAAGTGAAAAGGGATAAACAAGGACATTTCATACTGCTTAAGGGATTCATACTTCAATAGGACATAACAATCATAAATATCTACGCCCCAAACAATGGGGCATCTATGTAGGTCAAACAAACCCTTTTCAATACAAGAACCAAATAGACCACAACACAATAATACTGAGTGACTTTAAAACACCTCACTCACCACTGGATAGATCTTCCAAACAAAAACTAAACAAAGAAACTACAGAACTCAATAATACAATCAATAATTTGGACTTAACAGACATATATATATATATATAATATTATATATATTTATATAATATATATAATATATTATATATTTATATATTATATATATTTATTATATAATTATATAATTATATTATATATAATATATATTATTTATATAATATATATATATAATATTCCATCCATCAATGAGTGAATATACTTTCTTCTCAGCAGCATATGGATCCTTCTCCAAAATAGACCATATGTTATGCCAAAAAGTAAGTCTTAGCAAATACAATAAAAAAAAGAGAGAGAACGAGAGAGAGAGATACTACCCTGCATTAGTCTATCTGATCATAATGGAATGAAATTAGGAATCAAAGATAAAATTAGAAAGAGAACCTACCCCAATACCTGATAAATGAGAACTCCAATACAACTTATCAAAATCTATGGGACACTCTGAAGAAAGTGCTAACAAGAAAGTTCACTGCATTAACCTCATTCATTAAAAGAAGAAAAAGTCAACAAATAAGCCACCTGATATTACATGTCAAAGCCCTGTAAAAAGAACAAGCCAACACCAAAAGTTGTAGGAGACAGGAAATAATTAAAATCAGGGGAGAAATCAATGAAATTAAAACAAAAGAAACAATTAAAAACTTTGACAAAACAAAAAGATGTTCTTTGAAAAATAAATAAAATTGAAAAACTCTTAGCCACCCTAATGAAAAGGAGGGAGAAGACTCAAATTACTAAAACTTATGATGGAAAAGGAAATATCACGACAAACACTATTAAAATACAGAAGACGAATTAGAAACTATTTTGAAATTTATACTCCAGTAAAATAGAAAAACTAACAATAGAAACACTGACAAATTTCTAGAGGCATATGATCAACCAAAACTAATTCAAGAGGACATACACATTTAAACAGATCAATTTCAAACAAAGAAATAGAAAATGCCATCAAAAGCCTACCAACCAAGAAAAGCCCTGAACTAGATGGATTCACAGCTGAGTTCTACAAGACCTACAAAAAAGAATTAATACTACTACTCCTCAAATTAGTGAATGAAATAGAAAAGGAAGGAACCTTTCCAAACTCATTCTACGAAGCTAATATCATCCTGATACAAAACCAGGTAGAGACACATCAAAGAAAGAAAATTTCAGACCAATATCCCTGATGAACATTGAGCAAAAACTCTTAATAAAATTCTGGGAAATTGCATACAAAAAAATATTTTAAAAACTACACCATGATCAAGTGGGGTTCATTCCAGGAATGCAAGGTTGGTTCAACATATGGAAATCAAAAAATATAATTCATCACATTAATAATTAAAGATAAGAATCATAAGGATTATATCATTCATGCAGAGAAAGCATTTGACAAAATACATTGGCACCAAAATAGACTTGTACATCAATGATACAGAATAGAGGACACAGAGACAAACTCACATAATTACAGTTATCTTATATTAGACAAAAATGCCAAAAACATAGATTGGAGAAAAGATAGCCTCTTCAACAAATGGTGCTGGGAAAACTGGAAATCCATATGCAACAAAATAAAATTAAACCCCTATTTCTTACACTGCACAAAACTCAACTCAAAGTAGATCAAGGACCTAGGAATTAGACCAGAGACCTTTCGTCTAATAGAGGAAATGTAGGCCCAAATCTTCACCACATGGGATTAGGCCCCAGCTTCCTTAACAAGACTCCTAAAGTGCAAGAAATAAAATCAAGAACTAATGAATGGGATAAACTCAAACTAAAAAGCTTCTTCTCTGCAAAAGAAAAACTCAATGAGATAAAGAAAGAGCCTACGTTTTGGTAGCAAATTTTTGCCACAAGCACAGATAGATCACAAATCTCCAGGATATATAAAGAACTCAAAAATCTTATCACCAAAAAAACAAAAAACCCAATCAATAAATGGGCTAAGGAGCTGAGCAGACACTTCTCAGCAGGATATACATTCAATCAACAAATATATGAAAAAATGTTCATCATCTCTAGCAATTAGAGAAATGCAAAGTTCCTAACTTCCTTCAATAAAGTAGTTCTAAAAGAAACTGTCTTGTACCATGAAATCTTGTATTGCAGAATCATTCATGGTAGTCCTCATGTGTAAATGCAATTAAATATGACAAAATATCAGATAATTATGGCATTAAATATCTGAGATATTATAATTTGGGAATTTTTGTTATTGTAGTTGTTATTTGAACAAAGACTAATCCTTTGTAATAAGGTTAAGAGAACAAAATGCATAATCTTTCCCCTTTGATGCCTAGGACCCTTGAATATAAAACTCTTGTGTGGGTCAGCCATTCCTAGAAGCATGCCAAAGATCAAAGACTGTCCATCCAGCTTTCTCTCTTCTTTTTCCCTATATTAAAAATCATCAGTGCTAGGGTTATGGCTCAGTTGTAGAGTACTTGTCTAGCCTGTGCAAGGTCCCAGGTTCAATTCCTAGCACCAAGGGGGGGGAGGTGGAATCAGGTGTTTGTCAAATAAGCTTTCATATGAAAAATGTTCATTTTACATTAAAAATGCAACTAAGCCTGACATATTAGCGCATGCAGCTGTAAATCCTACCTATTCAGAAGGTTGAGTGGGAGGATCACTTGGAGTCAGGAGTTTGAGGCAAGCATGAGCAACACAGCAAGATTCTTGTCACCAAAAAAAAAAAAAGAAAGAAAGAAAGAAAGGAAGGAAGGAAGGAAGGAAGGAAGGAAGGAAGGAAGGAAGGAAGGAAGGAAGAAAGAAAGAAATGCTACCACACCTGCTACTAGAAGGATTAAAATTAGAAACAAAACACAAAAATTAAGAAGTCAGGAAAAGTTAATTTGCCCACCACATATCCTTTCTACAATGGTGTGAAAAGATTTGAGTACTGCTACTGGAGTTGAGTAACTGTTCTTGACTTGTCTGTCCATTCTTACTATGATACAAATGGAAGGCATACAACAACAACAACAACAACAAAGAAGACAGGAAAACTAAAATATACATAATAATCCAAGTTATGTAGATATGTTTTACAAAATAAGAGGATGGAAAAGGGATTTGATTTTTTTTCTTTTCTTTACCATAGGCAGACAATAGAATCCAGTCAATCATTACTTGGTCAAATGAACTGCTGCTGATTCAAAATTCTATTTTCTTATTTCTTCTGTATCCTGGAATTAACATTTTTGTGTCAACTACACAGCTCATTCCGAGGAGTAGACTTTCAGAGGTGAAGTTTGATTTTAGTTCCTCTCTAACCTAGGAAGACTGAACTAATTGCAAATGCTAGCAGATTTATTTATTTATACACACACACACACAAACACACACACACACAACTAGAGTTTTCTTTTTCTTAACAACGTGAATATTCTAATTCCAAATACAAAACAACTTAAACTTTTTTTAGTTTAATTTCAAATAATATTCAGATATACAATCAATCTAAGAATGCTAGACATGCAGTGAATGAACCTAAAGTCCCAATTATTTGGGAGGATGAAAATGAAGATTTATTTGCACCGAAGAGTTCAAGACTAGTCAAGGAAGCAAAGTGAAACCCATGTCCCCCCCCCAAAAAAAAAAAATTTAAATAATATTTAATTTGTTATTATTTTTATTCATTTGATAAACAGAGCTGGGGTCAGGGTTGTGGCTCGGTGGTAGAATACTTGCCTAGCATGCATGAGACACTGAGTTGGATCCCTGGTACCACATAAAAATAAACAAATAAAATAAAGATATTGTGTCCATCTAAAACTAATAATAATAATAATAATAAAAAGAGAGTGGATTCTTAAGAAAAGAAAAAGAAATAAACAGAGCTATGATATTCATGTTTTTTATTGAAAGTTATGCAAAAATATAGATAACTTTGCCAAATAACTAAAAACAAGCTAAAGAAGTGTCAGGCTTGTAGAAGTGAATTACCAGGTAGCAGCTGGAAAAAAGTTTGATAAATGGGTATCCAAAAAACTGTAAGCTTAGGAAAGACAATGAAGAAAGTTTGTTCAATCAATAGGGAAGTCTTTTTTTTTTTTTTTTAGAAGTTAACCTTTGTTTTTTATGTGTTTGTTATTTATGTGGTGCTGAGGATCGAACCCAGTGCTGAAGATAGAACCTGGTGCTAAGGATCGAACCCAGTGCCTCACCAGTGCCAGGCAAGGGTTCTACCACTGAGCTACAACCCCAGCCCAATAGGGAAGTCTTAAAGAAGGGAGACAAAGGAATTTTAGCAAAGAGAAAGTATGAAAACAACCTTATATATGCCTTACTTACTCAGCCCAACATTTTGAAGACAGCCTACATACACTTCCAACAACCAAGCTAGATCCATAAGTCTAAAACTTTCTTAAGTTATACACAATTCTAGAGAACAGCTTTTTCGCATTAAATCTACAAAAAAATCTCTGATGTTAGCTAATTTATATACTGGAAAGATTTGACAGGCACAAATACTATAACTGTAAATGACAGTTTAGCTAGGGTGTAACGTACACCTGTAACACCCACTACTCAGGAGGCAAGCAAGAAGGATAGTAAGTTCCAGGCCACTGAGTGGGGGTGGGGGGTGCTGGGGGTGTAGCTCAGTGGTAGAGCACTTACCTAGCATGTGCAAGGCCCTAGCATGTGAAAGGCCCTAGTATGTACGAGCCCCTGGGTTAGATCCCCAGTACCACAAAACAAACAAACAAAAAATGTTTACTTCCAGGCAGATTCAAATTGAAGAATCAAATTAATAAGAAAACTGGTTTAGAGAATGCAGAAAATACACATGTCAAATAAAAATGAAGTCAATTTCTTTAATAAAGAAAATGTGAAAATGAAAGAAATGATTACTAGTGGTTATCATCTACTTAGAACATCTGTTAAACACAAAGAGATATTTTACCGTGTCCCAGAATCTTGTATCTAATCTATAATCCTCTTAAAAGTTGGTACTATGGATGAATATAAATTTTTCCTTAAGTTTTGCTGACAGGAATTTCTAAAGATATTCACTATCATTCTATATCTAAACAATCCAAGAGTCACATAACACTCATTTTCCAGTAGCTGTGATATATTTATCTGTACTGGAAAAGTCTAAATGCCTTATCTTTACCCTGGAACAAAGTTCAGGGACTAATTCTGGGTATGCTGTGTGTTTGGCTTCTGTTTATCTAAGTGTCAAAATGAACTATCTAAAATAAACAAAACAGGAACCTTGCAGAAATGGAGCAAATAACTGAAGCAATAATATCCCTTTCCCAGAAAACAAATTTCTCAGGACAAACAAAACTGGGATTTCAGAGTATCACTACAATTCTGTTATGAAATGTACAAAGGAGAAAGTATCTTAATTTAACCAAAATATCCCCATTAATTTTGGTATAAACTCAAAATTACAGATTATAAAAATCAAGTAAAGAAGTCCCTGATTTTCTGATAGTACGAAAAATACTTTTGTAAAGAAAATAATCCTATTAAAAATGAAATAATTATGCCTTAATTTATATATTTCTATATCCAGATTACACCACATTAAACTGTCATTCTGCTGAGCATTTCCACAATATCAGAGAAAGAGCATAGTTGGAAAATGATTAAAATCTTCGTAAGGCTTTTGGGATTTTCCTAAATCTGCTATGCTGGGAGTCCCAGAGAGTCTCAAAACTCAGCACAATGTCGTACTCAAGGCTATAATTTATTCCAGTAACACGATACAAACCAAGGAGCTTGGGCTTTAGAGTGGCAGAGCACTTGCCTTGCAAGTGTAAGGCATTGGGTTTGATCCTCAGCACCACATAAAAAAATAAATAAATAAAGATATTGTGTCCATCTACAACTAGAAGAATATTAAAAAAAAAAAATAGAAACCAAAATCAGCAAAGGGAAAAGCCACAAGAGTCAAAGTCTGGAGAAAATAATATGCAAGCTTCCAAGAGTATTCTCCCCCTGGACCCACACTAGATGCACTTAATTCATCTAGCACTGAATACTGACAACATGTGAAATATTGTCTAAGGAAGCTTATCAAAGACTCAGTGTCCAAAATTTTTATTGGAGGATTGGTCATGTACAGATACTCAGCCTAGCACATACCAAAATGCCAGACCCCACCCCCAAAGAAAAAGAGATGTTCAATATCAACCATATTTTTTTGCACAAACAATTCAGGTATAGTAAACTACTTTTATTGGTTAGGAATGGTGGGAAAACTTTCTAAGTCTAAATTCCCAGATGCCAGCCAAAGACCAAATAGTGCTCTTTCTAAGTGTAGCAGTCTCAGGCCCATAATTTTAACCCTTTTCTACATAGATGCCTAAAGAGAAAGGCAACCAAAAGGTGATTCATGACCATCCCCCATCCCCCCACACACAAATCAATTCTAAGATGACAATACATGTCAGTTAATCTTGGTTCTTTCAAACAGAAATAAAACATTCTTTTCTCCCCTAGTTCAAAGCAAAGCTAAACCACACAAAAGCAGATAAGCCAGACCCAAACCTTTAATAAGAGGCTTTTATATCTTGGAGGCGTCAATAATGATCAACCATTAAAAAGTCAAATATTTATTAAGTGCCTGCTATGTACCAGGCAATTTTCTAAATCTGGAAATACAGTGGGAGTAAAACAGTATCCTACCTTCAAGGTGTTTATATTCAGTGATGTAAGCAGATGTCATTAGCACATCAACAAATAAGTAAATAAGAACTTCATAGGAAGACTTTGGATGGCTTACGGTTTTTTTAATATCTATTTTTTAGTTGTAGTTGGCTTAAGTTTTAACACTCATATTGCAAAAGGTATCATTCCTAATGAATACTCTTAAATGAGGAGTGAATTTTAGAATATCCTAGAAATATTCTTTATTTTTTCCGTACTAGGGATTGAACCTAGGGGCACTTAACCACTGAGCCACATCCCCAGCCCTTTTTAATGTTTTATTTAGAGACAGGGTCTCACTGAGTTGCTTAGGGCCTCACTAATTTCTGAGGCTGGCTTTGAATTTGCAGTTCTCCTGGTTCTGCCTCCAGAGCTGCTGGCATTATAGATGGACACCACCTCACCTGGTGCTGGAAATATTCTTTACCTATATACTTTGCTATAACCTTACTGGCGAAATATAAAATAAAACTTTTAAATGTAACTACTCTTTTTTAATATATTTTTTAGTTGGACAAAATATCTTTATTTATTTATTTTTATGTGGTGCTGAGGATGGAACTCAGGGCCTTGCATATGCTACGTGTACCGCTGAGCCACAACCCCAGCCCCTATATGTAACTACTCTTAAGACCAATGGTACCAATGGTAACAATGGTAGACCAATGGTACAGAATAGAGAACACAGAGACTAACCCACAAAATTAAATTTATCATACATTAGATAAAGATGCCAAAAACATGCACTGGAATAAAGATAGCCTCTTCAACAAATGGTGCTGGGAAAACTGGAAATCCATATGCAACAAAATGAAATTAAACTCCTATTTCTCACCATGCACAAAACTCAACTCAAAGTGGATCAAGGACTTAGTAATTAAACCAGAGACCCTGCACCTAACAGAAGAAAAAGTAGGCCCTAATCTTCATCATGTGGGATTATGCCCCAACTTCCTGAATAAGACTCCTATAGTGCAAGAATTAAAATCAAGAATCAATAAATGGGATGGATTCAAGCCAAAAAGTTTCTTCTCAGCAAAAGAAACAATCTGTGAGGTGAATAGAGAGCCTACATCTTGGGAGCAAATTTTTACCCCTCACACATCAGATAGAGCACTACTCTCTAGGATATATAAAGAACTCAAAAAGCTGAACACCAAAAAAACAACCCTATCAATAAATGGGCCAAGGACCTGAAAAGACACTTCTCAGAAGACGATATACAATCAATCAACAAATATATGAAAAAATTTTCATCATCTCTAGCAATTAGAGAAATGCAAGTCAAAACCAAGATATCATCTCACTCCAGTAAGAATGACAGCTATTATGAAGACAAACAACAATAAGTGTTGGCGAGGATGTGGGGAACAAGGCACACTCATACATTGCTGGTGGGACTGAAAACTGGTGTAGCCAATATGGAAAGCAGTATAGAGATTTCTTGGAGAACTGAGAATGGAACCACCATTTGACCCAGCTATCCCTCTCCTACATCTGTACCCAAAGGACTTAAAAACAGCACACTACAGGGACACCGCCACATCAATGTTTATAGCAGCACAATTCACAATAGCCAAACTATGGAACCAACCTAGATGCCCTTCAATAGATGAATGGATAAAAAAAATGTGGCATATATACACAATGGAATATTACTCGGCAATAAAAGAGAATAAAATCATGGCATTTGCAGGTAAATGGATGGAGTTGGAGAAGATAATGCTAAGTGAAGTTAGTCAATCCCCCAAAAAATCAAATGCCGAATATATTCCCTGATATAAGGTGACTGACTCATAGTGGGGTAGGGACGGTGAGCATGGGAAGAAAAGATGAACTCTAGATAGGATAGAGAGGTGGGAGGGGAAGGGAGGGAGCAGGGGGTTAGCAAGGATGGTGGAATATGATGGACATCACTATCCAAAGTACATGTATGAAGACACGAATTGGTGTGAACATACTTTATATACAACCAGAGATATGAAAAATTATATTCTATATGTGTAATAACAAATGTAATACATTCCACTATCACTTATTTTTTAAAAAATCAGTAAAAACTTTTTTAAAATTAAAGATTTATTTTTTAGTCGGGCACAATATCTTTACTAATTTATTTTTATGTGGTGCTGAGGATCGAACCCAGGGCATCGCATGTGCTAGGCGAGCACTCTACCATTGAACCATAACCCCAGCCCTTAAATGTAACTACTCTTAAGATCCCAAATTCCCTTTCAAAATTGTATACTAAGGAAATAAAGAACTAATATACAAAAATGTATAAATGCACTTACTGGAACATTATTTATAATGGTAAATTTATATATATGTGTGTATATATAAGTTTTCTATCAATAAACATTTAGGTTATCAAAATTATAGTACATCCCAAAACATTATGCAGCCACAAAAAATTGTTTAGGTTTGATTTGCTGAATTGGGGGTAAAACCTATAATTTGTTTTTAAATTGAAAAGACCATATTAAATGCTGACAAAACAACTTCATTTTGTAAATTTATGTGTGTATGTATACAAAAAAAATTCTAGAAGAACTAAATTATATTACTGTTAATACACTTTTAATTAAATTGATACTATATAAAAATGAAGCCCTAATAGGCCCATCATTATGATTTATACTTTCAATTCAAAAAATAAGCAAATAGAAAATTTTAGAAATTTTAAATTATTTTACACATAAAATGACCTCCACAATATATTAATTTTTTAGCTTAAAGTTATTGCATAAAATTATATTTGTATATCTTGAGGGGTACCTATAAAAAGGGATCTGTATAATGTTATTAAATACATGGTGATGCAACACAGCTAGTCTGTCACTATTTACAATTCTTTTAAAAATGTCTAGTTTCCTAAGAGACTGATTGATTTTGAAGATTAAAAAGTGCAAAAGAAGGTTAAGGGCTGGGATTGTGGCTCAGCAGTAAAGCACTCATCTAGCATGTGTGAGGCCCTGGGTTCGACCCTCAGCATCACATAAAAATAAATAAATAAAATAAAGGTATTGTGTCCAACTACTTCTAAAAAATAATTTTAAAAAAAAGAAGGTTTAGTAAAAGAGTTGACTATTTGATCCAAAGTAACAAGATCACTTTTGTAAATCTCTAAAAAATACTGGCAACCTCCACAAAACATCTGCACCCAAAAGAGTTTCACTTAAAGAACACACTAACTGAGGCTGGGATTGTGGCTCAGTGATAGAGTGCTTGCCTAGCATGTATGACGCACTACGTTTGATCTTCATCACCACATAAAAGTAAATAAACAAAAGTGTTGTGTCAATTTATAACTGAAAAAAAAAAGATTACACTAACTTACTAAAATCTTTATAAATTTTATATAAAAACAAATCCAGGAAGAGATGGAATACACTACTGAAAATGCAAAATATTATAGCCACTTTACAAAAAATTTAAGCAATTTCTTCTAAAAATATATACTTACCATGCAACTGAGGAATTTCATTCCAAAGTTCTCTAAGGAATGATAACACATGTTCATATCTAGACTAGTATATAAGATTCATTCATAGCCTCATTATTCATAGTAGCCTAAATACTACTACTTAGCAATAAAAAGAATGAACTAAACACAAAAGACAGCACAATAAGCCTATAGCCCCAGCTATGTGGGAAGCTGAGGCAGGAAAATTAATTGAAATCATGAGTTTAAGACCAGAATGGGAAACATGAAATGTCTCTAAAAATATATAATCCCATCATGCACACATGAAATACTAGAGACAAATATGAAAAAGTTGAATGCATTACAAAAGTGATTTTTAAGATGAAAAAACAGAAGATATATTTTTAAGTTAATTCTATATTAGTTAACTTTATAAATGTATTTCACATATATACAATACTGAAAAGAGAACTAGAGAGAGACAAAACACACTGATAATTCTTTGGACTGATGGGTGGGAGCAGGAACAATGACAAACAGGCAAAATGGAAAACTGTGGGGATGATAAATTGTTATTGACTGTACTGGTAAAATGCTGCCCAGGCCTGGGGACAAAGGTCAGTGCTAGAGCACTTGCTCAACATGTGCAAAGCCCTAAATTTAATCCCCCAGTACTATTTTTTAAAAAACACCTAGTTATACCATATTGTTTGATCAAACATTATTGAGATAATGTGGATGCCTACAGTATCTATATTGAAATACAAATAAATGAATATTCATACTGCTGGATACCTTATTCTTAAAAGTAAACTCTAGGTGTTTACTGTATCCAGCTGATCTTTCATATGAAAATTCTTGCCTGATAAATATAGGAACAAATATATTTCTCATAAAATGATTCACTCCAAAAATAATTTTAAAAAAATAAACTGGGGGGAAGGTGTTTTCCATGGTACAATGGATAAAGTACTGAACTGGAAAATAACTCTTCCAGATGACATAATAGAACATAGAGGTTTTGTTTTGTTAAAATGCAAAAGGTCCAACTTTTATATGGTCATTCTACCAGGATTTCCTTTTGAGTTTATTTTTCAATGAACCTAAATATAGAAAGGTCTTTTCCTTCCAGAGATCTGGTAAATAAATAAAATTTACTTTATTTTCTCATTGTCTTTTTTATATTAATCATTATAATCCACCTACCATTTATTTCCATGTGAGAAGCAAAGTGTGACTATAAATGAACTTTCCATACCTTAGCATTAAATTAGTTTACTGTGGAGGAGAAGGAGGAGTAAGGGAAGGAGGAGGCAGTAGCTGCAAATCTCTTTCCTTCCCAAAGAAATCAAACTATGTATTTTTCAGTCTTATCTATGTTACCAATCAGGTTACAAGCTTACTTGAAACAAAATACATAACTTTTCTGATCTTTAATGTCTTTAAATGTCTCATCTAACTCATCTAAATTGTATTTAATGTCTCATCTAATGCCTCTGGTTATAAAAGTCTAAAATTTTCTTCATAACTCTAACTGCTCCCCCAAAATCTTTACTTCAAAAACAAACTTCCTAAGAAAAGGTAAATAAATAAAATGAAAACGGTCTATCTCTATTCTATGAATATATGCTCAAATTCACTGAGGAAATACTCCCCTAAGAATTATTTGGCAAGAATTTAAGGCAATAACTTATTTTGTACATTTCAAATATTAAAATTTTGCTGAGCAAAATTAAATAACTGTTAATGAGGAAAAAAGCAAAATCTAGTCAAATAAAAATATATGAATGAAGAATAAAACTATCTTTCTCTTTAAAGTGATAAAGTTCTCCACCAGGTACAATTTTATTTCCCAGGAGACATTTGACGAGATCCGCAGACATTTTGTGGTGGTCACAACCGTTGGGTATGGTACCACTGACATTTGTGGGCAGAGGTCAGGGAAACTGCTAAAAATCTTACAATGGACATATATCTCCATGTGCCCCCATACCCGACACACACAAATTTGTTTGGCAAAAGATGTTAATAGTGCTAAAGGAAAAAAATGCTGTTTTGAAGGGAATTACAATGTAATACATCTTCAAAAGAGTAGGCAGAGAAAGTATCACCTGTTTGGAAATAGGAATAAACATAAAAAGTACTTTTTCTATGGTATCAATTTTGAAAAAAAAATTATATTTTATATTAAAAAAATTACAGTAGGACTTATGCTAGAAGACTAAATGAAAGCCAACAATAGCAAGTTTGGGTGTGGTTATAGAAAAATTGGAAACCTCAGTATTGCTGTTGGGAGTATAAAATGGCACAACCACTTTGAAAAACAATCTCAAAGTTCCTCAAAAGGTTAATAATAAAGTTACCAAATAATTCAGCATTACTCTTCTACATACATACCTAAGAGAACTGAAAACATATGCCCACATAAAAACTTACACAGAAATGTTCATGGCAGCATAATTCATAATAGCCAAACTGTAAAGACAACCCAAATCTCTATCAGTTGGTAAATGTATAATAAAATGTGTGGTTACATTCCCACAATTGAGTATTATTTGATACTAAAAAGAAATGAAGCACTCATATCTTAACTCAACAGGTCCTAAACAAAATCCTGAGAAAGTATAAAGCTGGAGGCCTCACTCTTCCTGATTTCCAAACACATAAAAGCTATAGAAATCAAACAGTATGGTACTGGCATAAAGAGTTATATAGACCAACAGAACAGAAAGTCCAGAAATAAACCCTTGCATATGGTCAAAAGACCTTTGACAAGCATGCAAGGACTAAAAACAGAGAAAGGGTGGTCTCTTCAACAGATGGCTGGGAAAATGGATATCCACATGCAAAATAATGAAGTTGGACCCTTATAGTATATGCAAAAAGTCAAAATATATTAAAGATTTAAATGTAAGGCCTAGAACCATATAACTCCTAGAGGAAAACCTTTGTAATATTAGATTTCTCAGTGATTTCACACATGGAATACCAAATGGAACCAAACAAAACTTACAAACTTCTATGTAATGAAGGAAAAAAATCAACAAAATGAAAAAGAAATCTATGGAATGGGAAAAACTATTTATAAGCTATATATATGTAATTATATATATATAATATATATATATACACACACACATACACACACACACACATATATATAAGGAGTTAATATGTAGAATATATAAGGAACTCCTACAACTCAGTAACAACAAAATAATTTTATTAAAAATGAGCAAAAGACTTGAATAGACATTTCTTCAAAGATATACAAATGGAAAAAAAAGCATATGAAAAGATGCTCACCATCACTAATTATCATGGAAATGCATAACAAAACCATAAGGTATTACCTCATACCAAACAGAATGTCCACTATCCGAAAAACAGAATATATGTGTTGGCAAAGATGTGGACAAACTCGCTCTGGTGCATTGTTGGTAGAAATGTAAAATGCTATGTAAAATAGTATGGAAGTTCCTCAAAAATTAAAAAGAGAACTACCACATAATCCAACAATTCTACTTCTGGGTATATATCCAAAAGAACTGAATACAGAATTTCAAAGATCTATTTGTATACTCATTATATCCAGTCAGCTTACCATAGACTGGGTACTAAAACCTAATCAGGGAAGGCCAAGGTCAAAGTGCTGGCCATCATTTCCTGGTGAGGACTCCTATCCCATCCCCATCTAATCCCACCTCCCATCTTTCAGACAGCCACCTTCTCTCTCTGTCTTCATATGGTGTTAAAAAAGAGATCTGGTATCTTGTGCTTCTTAAAAGGGAATCAGCCCTAATAGATGAGACCCTAATTTTATGATCTCATGTAACCTTTATCACCTCCTCACAGGTCCAATTCTCCAAACATAGTCACACTGGAATTTACTTTCAACATATAAATTTGAGGAGGGCACAATACTGTCCATACCACCCATATTTACTTCAATATTATTCATAATAGTCAGGGGTAGAAACAAGTAAAATGTTTATCAATGGATAAACAAAATGTGGCATATACATATAATGGAATATCATTCAGTCATTTAAAAAAAATAAACTGATCTGGGAGTGTGGCTCAACAGTAGAGTGCTTGCTTAGCGTGTGTGATATCCTGGGTTCAATTCCCAGCACCAAAAACAAAAACTACAACAATAAAAATATGTAAATCCTGTCATATGCTACAGCAGGGATGAATATCCAGGACATTATGATAAGAGAAATAAGCCAGTCACAAAAGGTCAAATACTGAATGATTCTACTTATATGAAGTACCTACAGTCAAACTCATAGGAACAGACAGTAAAATGGTAGTAGCCAAGGACTTGGGGAAGAGGTAATGGGGAGTTGAGTTTGGTGAATATAGAATTTCAGTCATGCAGATAGGGGATTTTGGGGATCTGTTACACAGCAATGAACATGTGGTTGACAATATTATACTGTATATTGGAAACTGTGGGAAGGTAAATTTTATATTATACATTTTTTTGCCATAGTAAAGAAAAACAAGGAAGAAAATATAGATGTATACTGTAATGTTAATGAACATGAAGCTAGTCACAAAAGATAAGTTGTATGATTCTATTTATATAAATTGTCTAAAATAGGTAGAAATATAGAAATAGAAAATAGATTAGTAGTTGCCTATAACTGGAGTGAAACAGGTTCTGAGGAGGGAAATGGAATAATTGCTGAGTAAGATGTTTCATATTGGAAAATCATACGATAAATATGAGTTATAAAATCACAGATCACTGAAATTTGACTAAGATAAGAATCTCAAGATTCACTTAAAATAATCCCTTTTATTTAAAAGGGATTAAAAAATGAATGAATCTCTTAAAAAATCCATTTCAACACATTTGTAAAGTTTTTTTTTTCCTTTTCTGCAGTGCTGGGGATCAAACTCAGGACCTTATGCATGCTACTTCTCTACATCCCCGGCCCATTTTGTAATTTTTAATAAAGAATATCATTAACTATTCAAGAGTATTTTGAATTTCAAAAAATATAATTCATTGCAAATAACTCTTATGTCTACCTATTTTCCTCTTAGAGTAGAAGAGGGAAAATGATTGGTGAAAACTTTGAAAGATCAGTATTATGAATATTTTCTATGTGGGAAAATATATAAATACTAATCAATTTTTTCAATGTCTTAAGAAATATGTAACACCTTTTGTGACTAAAATACTCAACAAACAAGGAGTAGAAGAAAACCTCCCAAACTGAGAAAGGCATCTATGAAATATGTACAACTAATATCATACTTAATGGTAAAAAAAACTAAAAACTTTTCCAATGAGATCAGGAACAAAACAAAGATGCTGGCACCTCCACTTCTAATCAATAATATCCTGGGAAATTAGGAAAGAAGGGAGGGAGGGAAGGAGGGAGGGAATTCATTAGAAAGGAAGAAGTAAAGCCATCTCTGTTTGCAGATGACATGGTCTTACATATGGCAAATCCTAAAGAATCTACAAAAAAAAAACTACTACACCTAATTAATCAGAAAGATTACAGAATACAAGATCAATATAGAAAAACCAATTATATTTCTATACACCAGCAGTGAACCATCTAAAAGTGAAATTAAGAAAATGATTCCACTTATAATAGTACCAAAAAAATAAATTATTAGAAATAAATTTAACAAAAGAAATGTAAGCTTTACACACTAAAACTATAAAACATTGTCAAAAAGATTTAAACAAATGGAAAGACATTTTGTTCTCAGAGATTTCAAGACAATATTGTTAAGATCTTCTACTCATCAAATTGATATACATATTCAATACAATCCCTATCAAACACTAGTTACATTTCTTGCAAAAACTGGCAAACTACTTTTAAAATATATGGAAATATAAGAGTCCCAGAATAGACAAACAACCATAAAAGAACAAGTTGGAGTACCTGCATATCCTGATTTCAAAAAAAGAAATCAACAAATCAAGATAATGTGATATGGTGTGACACCAGAATGAAGAAAAACATACATCAATGGAAAAAAATTGAGAGTTCAAAAATTTATATATATATATATATATATATATATATATATATATATACATACATATACATGTGTGTGTATATAATTGATTTTTTATACCTTTATTTTATTTATTTATTTTTATGTGGTGCTGAGGATCGAACCCAGGCCTCGCACTAGTGTGCTAGGCAAGCACTTTACCGCTGAGCCACAACCCCAGCCCCTATAACTGATTTTTTTTAAATGTTTATTTTTTAGTTGTAGTTGGACACAATACCTTTATTTATTTATTTTTATGTGGTGCTGAGGATCAAACCTAGGGCCCCCCACTTGCTAGGCAAGCGCTTTACCACTGAGCCACAACCCCAGCCCTATAATTGGTTTTTAACAAGGATAATAAGATAATTCATGGGGTAAAAATTAACCTTTGCAGTCAGCAGTAGTGTGACAATTGGATATCCACATACAAAGGAATGAAGTTGGATCCTCTACATGAAATTAATCACAGACTCTAAATTTAAGAACTAAAACTATGAAACTTTTAGAAGAAAATATAGGTGTATATCTTTGTGACCTTGAATTAGATAACAGTTTCTTATCTATGGCAACAAAAACTATAGCAACAAATGGAAAAAAAGACAAATTGGATTTGATCAAACTTTGAAATTTCTGTGCTTCAAAGTATATCATCCAGAAAGGGAGGATAACTCACAGAAAGGTAAAAAATTTTACATGTCATATACCTAACGGGGGACTACTATCCAGAATATTAAAAAAAAAAAAACTCCTGTACCTCAAACATACAGACCAGCAATTCCACTTCTAGATACATAGCCACGACATATAAAAACAAATCCACACAAAAACTCCTTACATGAATTTCATAATAGCATTATGCATAATAGCCAAATAGTAAAAACAACAAAATGCCTATCAACTAATGATGAATGAACAAATAAAATGTAGTATATTGATACTATTGGGTAAAATTATTAGGCAATAAAAAGAAATGAAATATTAGACATGCTATGATATGGATGAATCTTGAGGATGTTGTACAGTGTGAAAGAAGCCAGACACAGTGGAGTGTGGTGGTGCCTATAATCCCAGCTCTCAGGAAGCTGAGGAAGGAAGATGGCAAGTTCAAGGCCAGACTGGACAATTTATCAAGATCCTGTCTCAAAATTTTAGAAGGCTGGGGATGTAGCTCAGTGGTGAAGCACTTGCCTAATATGTGTCAGGACCTGGGTTCAATTCCCAGGACTGCAGGGAAAAGAAACTGTATCTTTTTGAATGGGGAAAAATAAAAATAGGAATAAAGAAAAACTCAAGGTTCCCAATTCACTGGCTTTTTTATTTAATTAGTTTTATTGGTGTATTATAAGTATACATAATAGTAGGATTCATTATGTGGTATTTGTACATGCACCTAACATAATTTGCTAAATTGAATTCCCCAGTCCTACTGGCTTTGTTGATTGCAAAAGATTTTGCAGTAATCTTTGGCTGCTAAATGACTATACTGTGGATCAAATTAAAATTGACTCCTGGGAAGGGAAGAGATGGGAGAAGGCACAGAGGTAGGAAAGACAGTGGAATGAGATGAATATCACTACTCTAAGTACATGTATGAAGACACGAATGGTGTGACTCTACTTTGTGTACAACCAGAGATATGAAAAATTGTGCACTATATGTGTAATATGAATTGTAATGCATTCTGTTGTCATGTAAAACAAATTAAAATTTTTTAAATTAAATAAATAATTGGCTCCTACTTGCACATGCCTGTAATCTCAGCAGTTTGGGAGGCTGAGGCAGAAAGATCGAGGGTTCAAAGCCAACCTCAGCCAAACAAGGTACTAAACAACTCAGTGAAACCCTGTCTCTAAATAAAGTACAAAATACGGCTGGGGATGTGGCTCTGGGGTCAAGTGCCTCTGAGTTCAATCCCCGATACCAAAAAAAAAGTTGACTCCTATTCCTGTGCTCATTATTAAATTAAAGAATTTAGTGGGGGGGGGGGATTTGAGGATATAGCTTAGTAGATAAGAGTGCTTGCCTCGCATGCATAAGGCCCTGGGTTCAATCCCCAGCACCAAACACACACACACACACACACAGAATTTAGTGGGGCAGGTAGGTTTGGGGGAGTGATTTTCCATTCCTTACAATGATACAGTACTAACACACATGCACATCCAGCATAAGTACACAAAAGATAGATGGGTAATCATTTTCTAGAATTGATACTTATAATAATGTGTCTGCTATTTATCATTATGCTATAAACTCTATGTATAGTCACATCTACAAATGTTCCTGAGAATAAACACAACATGCTTTGAATTCAGGAAACACAGGTACACTTGCAAATAATTTCCTTTAAATTATACTCTCATGATTTGCAACAAGATGTCTCCACCTCTATACTACTTTTCCTCAGAAAATAAATTTTAAAAAATTCAGTCTTTGATGAAAATTCAACTATCCTTTCTAACAGAAAAACTATTTTAATTAACACTACAATTGAAAATACCAAGATGTTAATTTAGAGTAGGTCCTGGACTCTAGAAAGAAAACCTTGGGACTAAGACCATGGTTCCTATCAGGAAAAATGTCACCACAAAGAACATTTTGCTCCTCCTTCCAAAATCTCCTCCTTCCAAATCCTATTGTCCGTTCTACCACAACCACCATAATTGAGACTCTATCTATTATGAACTGACCTTTGTCTTAATCCATACTTCAGGAGTATAACTTCCCATTCTTGCAGTTCTACATGATGTGCAGTTACACTGGTTGTGTATTCATATATGAACATAGGAAATTATGTCCTGATTCATTCTACTGTCTTTTTAATTTCCATCTCCCCTCACTTTCCCCCACTTTTCCTGTGCAATCCCATGAGCCACCCCCCATCCCCCCACCACTGTGAGTCAGTATCTGCATATCAGAGAGAGTATCCTGGCTTTTGGATTTGAGGATTGGCTTATTTCACTGAGCATGAGAGTCTCCAGTTCCATCCATTTACCAGCAAATGCCATAATTTCACTCTTCTTTATAGATGAGTAACATTCTATTGTGTATATGTAGGAGAAACTATTTATAAGCAGAAATTTGTTTATCTTAAATGTGAACAAACTATACTGCAACAAAACTTAAGGATAACTTTTTAACTCAATGGAAAAATTTTTATTTTATTTTATTTATTTATTTATTTATTTTTGGAGACAGAGTCTTGCTATGTTGCCCAGGCTGGTCTTAAATTCTTGGGCTCAAGCATTCTCCAACCTCAGTTTCCCAAGTAGAGGGACTGGAGGTAGGCAGTACTGTACCCAGCATCAAGGGACACTTTTTAATCTTTTTATTAATTATCCCTAAGATGTTTAGCATTAAAAGGCATACATTCATCGTTGGCTTTGAACCTTATCTTTTAATCTTAATTTTCTTATATCTCTAGTTATTTTTATATCTATTTTACAAGCCACTCCACTTCTATGGATCTCCTAAGTGTTGGTAATCTCCAGGGTTTTATTCTGAACATTGTTTCATTCATTCAATACTTTATCCCTAGAACAATGCACTGGCTTCATATACCAATAGTTCTCCAATGGCCTGCAAATCTCAATCTTACACATTTTCCCGAGCTCCAAACTTGTAAATCAAATAACCTTCTAGACATTTAAACTTGGAATATCCATAGTTGTCTCAAACAACTCAGCATCTCTCAAAATGAATTGATTATCTTTCCTCTCTCACCATTCCCCAAACTATTCTTCCTCTTTTAATGTAGTGAGGGGTCATCTTTGAGGGGAGAGGAGTGGAAAGATGATAATGAGAGGCAATGCAGCATGAAGGTTAAGAGTCTGGACTTTGGGACTATATCTGTTTAAATCCCACTTGCAGTTACCAGTTGTGTGATCTTACATTTTTAGAAGTTTGTGATTCTAAAAGCAAAAGTTAAGCCAAATATTACAATATGATATCACTATATCCAATCTGTCATATTCTCCCTGAAACTCTCATCTTCTTGAAACTTTATCACTCAATACAGAGATGTTCATTTCACTTAACCCTCATGACTTCACTTCCACCAGATCTCACCTTCACCATCTAATTGCCAATTTCCAAAGAAAAATTATATTACTAATGGTTAGGTAATAGTTAATTTTTTGTGTCAACTTTACTGGGCTAAGGGATGCTCAAATTGCTGGTAAAACATTATTTCTGATATGTCTATGTTTCCAGAAGAGATTAGCATTTGAATCAACAGACTGAATAAAGATGATTCCCCCCCACCACCACCAATGTGGGCAGACATCATCCAATCTGTTGAGGACTTAAATAGAATTTAAAAAGCAAAAGAATAAATTCCTTCATACATCTTGAGCAGGGTCATCTCCTGTCTTTGGATGGCAGACCTAAGGACTTCAGGGCTTTATACCAGGATGTGCCCATTCTCAAGTCTCCTGCCTTGGGCTAGGTGTTATACCATTGATTCTTCTGGTCTTCAGACCTTCACACTCAGACTGAATTAGACTATCAGCTTTCTTGGTTCTTCAGCTTGAAGATGGTATATCATGGGATAATAATAATCACATAAGTCAAATTCCATAATAAAGTTCCTCTTAAACATATATGTTCTGTTTCTCTGGAGAATACTGACTAATATAAGACTAATACCGAAATTTAGACATGGGACTTGTTGCCTCTAGATCTGGCAAAGCAACACTCTTAGAATACCCGAGACAGATGCCATCTTACCAGATGGCAGATGGTTAGATGATTTTCTGCCTCAAACTGCTATGGAACATGGCCAGGTCAAACCTCAAAGCTGAAAATTAGATTGAACGATTGAGAACCACTTTGCTTTATCATTTTAGTTTAAGAAAAAATAGATCTCTGCTGCCTTCAATATATTTTTAACTAAGTTGAAAACTTGCAAAACAAATGCCAACACTATATGATAAAATTACTTTAAATATTTTAAGATTACATTCTAAGAAATAACAGATGTCCACATCTGTTGCACATTAGATAACATTTAAACTAAGATCACTTACTGTAATGCATTCCACTGTCACATATAAATTTTAAAAAATTAATTTAAAAAATAAAATTATAAAATCACAAAATAAAGAATCAACACAGACTATAATTCAAAACAATAAGAGAAGCCATCACTTATCCTTAATTCATTATTATTTATACAAATTCAGGATTTTTAATCTTAGCATTATTTGTATCTGGGACCAAATAATTCCTTGCTGTAAGAACTGTCATATGCATTGTAGGATGTTTCGCAGAATCCTCACCTTCTATCCAGTAAATGCCAGTATCGACCTCTAGTCACTACAACAAAACTGTCCCCATATATTGCCAATGTCCTTTAGTGCAAAATTACCCCTGGTTAAAACCACTGTGACAATGGAATTAAACAGCATGATGAAAAATAATCTCAATAACTGGTAAGAAATGAACCATTACCATCATGTTAAATATTAATGACTTTTCTACTTACATGTGAATTTTTTGTGATCTAAAAGTTAACAGAATTTTAAACTATAAATGAAAATAAATCGCAAATTTTCTGATTGCCTGAGTCCTGAGGAAATCATGTTAAAGAAGGGAAAGGAGGGCTGGGGATGTGGCTCAAGCGGTAGCGCGCTTGCCTGGCACGCACAGGGAGCTGGGTTCGATCCTCAGCACCACATAAAAGTAAAATAAAGATATTGTGTCCACCTGAAAACTAAAAAATGAATATAAAAAAAGAAGGGAAAGGAAACTAACATTTGCCATTTTAAATCTACTGAAGAGTACTGCACTATTTTATTCTTTTATACAATTTATTATTTTTAATAACAATACCCCATATACCTATAGTTAAGTATGGTACTTATACATAAATAGAATACTTCTAAAAAGACGTAAGAAACTAATAAAAATGGTTATAAATTTCCTGTCCAAGGAACTGCTGAGCTAGAGCCAGACCAATGGTTGTAAAGACTTTTCATTGTATATTTTTTTTTGTAGTCTTAGAACTATTTAATAAGTGAATGTTCCACATGTTCCACTTTAAAGGTCATTTAAATAACCCAAATTTTAATACAGACATTTTACAGATTAAAAAACTGAAACTCAAAAAAGAGATTTAAGTCGGGGCTGGGGATGTGGCTCAAGCAGTAGCGCGCTCGCCTGGCATGCGTGTGGCCCGGGTTGGATCCTCAACACCACATACAAACAAAGATGTTGTGTCCACCAAAAACTAAAAAATAAATATTAAAATTCTCTAAAAAAAAAAAAAGAGAGAGATTTAAGTCAATGAATCATGGTTACTGAAAAGTAATATAAAAATAAAAATCTAGGCTTGTATTATTACTATTTTTCTTATTTTATGGTACTAGGAATTGACCCCAGGGGCACTTTACTACTGACCTACATCCCCAGCCCTTTTTTTTTTTTTTTCTATTTTGAGACAGGGTCTTGCTGAGTTGCCCAGGCTGCCCTTGAACTTGCAATCCTATTGTCTCTGCCTTTCAATTCACTGAGACTGTAAGTGTGCACCACAGTGCCCAGTTAGCCTTGGGTTATTCTGTAGACTCATTGACAGCATCAAAATACTCTGAAAATAAAGTGTTTCAATTTATTATTTTATAAAATGCTTTGTATATATTGCCAAATGACCCATCAATTTGGCAAAATGGGAAAAAAAAATGGATCAAACTGCTTTACTAGTAATGTCAAACTGTGCCCTACTTAGGCGTCTGACTTAATTATAAATCAACAATTTCATTCCATATTGTAATTAACTTAGCTCACTCAACTTTTTTTTTTGGGGGGGGGTACCGAGGATTGACCCCAAGGGCGCTTAACCACTGAGCCACATCACTAGCCCCTTTTTTATTTTTTACTTTGAGACAGGGTCTTGCTAAGTTGCTGAGGCTAGCTTTAAATTTGTGATCCTTCTGCTTCAGCCTTCAAGCCACTGGGATTATACCACTATACCCAGCTCAACAATTCCTAAAAAAAAACAAACAAACAACAACAACAAAAAACCCCACATATTCAAACTCCAAAAAATATAAAAATAGTAAACTACCCCTACTCGTAAGAACTGTATATCTATTGGGAAAAACAATCATGTAAACAGAGAATCATAAAACAAAAGAAATCTAACAAATATTGTATGCTATTATAGACTAAAACTCTCCCAAATTAGAGTTTACCATGCTATACTTTGTTTCTCTCACCTTTTAGACAATGCGATAAGGCAGAATTTATTTTTTGAACTCATAATGAATATCTTTTTAACTCTAGCCCCTAGAAGAGTGTCAAGCATAAAAGGTATTTGTATTAGTCAACTTGAGCTGCCACAACAACATGTCATAGAATAGGTGGCTTAAACAATTAAAAATTTATTTTCTCAGTTTTGGAAAGTTGAGACAGGCTGCCTGAATGATCAGGTTCTGGTGAGGGCTTTCTTCCTTAATCCAATGCTACTGGATTAAGATTCCCACCCTACAATCTCATTTAACCTTAATTACCTATCTCCAATTACAGTTGTAAACCTTATGAGAAGACCAAGAAGGATTTCTTTGTTTTCACTCTGACACACAGAGGAAGGGCCATGGTGAGTTGGCAACCACATGGCTGCCATTTTAAAACAGGAAGAGGAAGTCCTTACCCGAATCTGATAGCCTGTTTCAGACTTGCAGCCTTCAGAACTGTGAGAAAACAAATTTCTGTTACCTAGCCCACCTATTCTAGTAGAATAATAATCCCTATTGTGCCAGACACTATACTAGGACTAGAGTGAAAAAGATATTCACCATGAATTAAAGAAACAAATTCTACCCTCGAGGACCCCACTGTCTAACAGGTAAGAGAGACAAAGCACAATGTAGTAAGTGCTCTAATTGAAGAAAGAGAAGAAAATTTTTGACAAATCTAACACAGCTACATCCCTCTACAGAACATCAAAGAATACTAAGAAATGACAATATCATAGACATATAGCTTGAGTTGAATTATTATAGATAACTAAGGATTCATAAAACAGAACAAAAGAAAAGAAATTAAAAGCAAGAGGAATATCATAAGCTAAAGTTTGGAGAGACAATGTTAAGTTCCAGTCACCATAAATAGTTCAAAAACACTGGAATGCAGAATGGGGAGGGAAGGTAGTAAGAAATGATGCTGAAAATGTAAGTAGGAACAGATGATGGATGTGCCATGATAAGTTTTTCATTTGTAGGCCACAGGGAACCATGATTAACTTTAAGAGGGAATAAAGTGAATAGATTTGTGTTTTAGAAAAGTACCCTGACAGAATATGAAAACCAGATTGGGGAGAGAGAGAAGAGGAGCACTGCATCAGTTAGAAAGCTACTATAGTAGTATAGGGGGAGAACTGACAAAGAGAAAAACAGTAAGGGAATGAATTACAGAGATATTTATGGGACCAGGTAGAATTAACACAGAGCTCATGTCATGCCAAAAAAAAAAAAAATTAATGCTAGTCCTTGTACATAGTTCCTTAGCTTCTTTGAACACCTCACCTATACAATGGGAATAAGAAAAATCCTTCAAGAGTTGTTGCTTTATAGTAACAAAAACAGCATGGTACTGGTACCAAAACAGGCAGGTGGACCAATGGTACAGAATAAAGGACACAGAGACTAATCCACAAAGTTACAACTATCTTATATTTGATAAAGGGGCTAAAAGCATGCAATGGAGGAAGGATAGCATCTTCAACAAATGGTACTGGGAAAATTGGAAATCCATATGCAACAAAATGAAACTGAATCCCTTTCTCTCGCCATCCACAAAAGTTAACTCAAAATGGATCAAGGAGCTTGATATCAAATCAGAGACACTGCGTCTGATAGAAGAAAAAGTTGGCTCCGATCTACATATTGTGGGGTCGGGCTCCAAATTCCTTAATAGGACGCCCATAGCCCAAGAGTTAATAACAAGAATAAACAAATGGGACTTACTTAAACTAAAAAGTTTTTTCTCAGCAAGAGAAACAATAAAAGAGGTAAATAGAAAGCCTACATCCTGGGAACAAATTTTTACCCCTCACACCTCAGATAGAGCCCTAATATCCAGAATGTACAAAGAACTCAAAAAATTAAACAATAAGATAACAAATAACCCAATCAACAAATGGGCCAAGGACCTGAACAGACACTTCTCAGAGGAGGACATACAATCAATCAACAAGTACATGAAAAAATGCTCACCATCTCTAGCAATCAGAGAAATGCAAATCAAAACCACCCTAAGATACCATCTCACTCCAGTAAGATTGGCAGCCATTATGAAGTCAAACAACAATAAGTGTTGGTGAGGATGTGGGGAAAAGGGTATACTTGTACATTGCTGGTGGGACTGCAAAATGGTAAGGCCAATTTGGAAAGCAGTATGGAGATTCCTGGGAAAGCTGGGAATGGATCCACCATTTGACCCAGTTATCGCCCTTCTCGGACTATTCCCTGAGGACCTTAAAAGAGCGCACTATAGGGATACTGCCACATCAATGATTATAGCGGCACAATTCACAATAGCTAGACTGTGGAACCAACCTAGATGCCCTTTAATAGGTGAATGGATAAAAAAATGTGGCATCTATACACAATGGAGTATTATGCAGCACTAAGAAATGACAAAATCATAGAATTTGCAGGGAAATGGATGGCATTAGAGCAGATTATGCTAAGTGAAGCTAGCCAAGCCCTAAAAATCAAATGCCAAATGTCTTCTTTGATATAAAGAGAGCAACTATGAACAGAACAGGAAGGAAGAGCATGAGGAAAAGACTAACAGTAAACAAAGACGAATGGGGGGAGAGAAAGGGAGAGAGAAGGGAAAGCATATGGAAATGGTAGGAGACCTTCAATGATACACAAAATTATAAGAGGTTATGAGGGGCAAGGGGGGGGGGGAAGGGGAGAGAATTGAACAACAGCAGAGGAGGTAGAGAGGGAAGATGGTAGGGGAGGGGAGGGGAGGGGGGATAGTAGGGGATAGGAAAGGTAGCAGAATACAACAGTCACTAATATGCCATTATGTAAAAATGTGAGTATGTAACAGATGTGATTCTGCAATCTGTATTTGGGGTAAAAATGGGAGTTCAAAACCCAACTGAGTCAAATGTATGAAAGATGATATATCATGAGCTCTGTAATGTTTTGAACAATCAATAAAAAAAAAGAGTTGTTGCTTTTTTTTTTTTCTTTTTGTTTTGGCTACCAGGGATTTAACCCAGAGGCGCTTAACCACTGAAACCCAGTACTTTTATATATTTTTATTTAGAGACAGAGTCTTGCTAAGTTGCTTAGGGCCTCACTAAGTTGCTGAGGCTGGCTTTGAACTTATGATCCTCCTTCCTCAGCTTCCTGAGCAAGTTATTGTTAAGATACAGAAAATAACTTCTATATATTACATATACCATAATTATCTCTAGATAATGTTAGATAATTACCTTAGAAATAATAGGATCATCTTGGATGCTCTGATATATAGACATGAGAGTTCTGGAAATAAGAACCAAAGATCATTCCTCTATTTGTGGCTTAAGCAATATCTCTCTAGACTCAACCTATATATACCGTTCCCCATCTAACGTATCATGCTAGTCTTAACTGTCATCATCTCTTGCCTGAACAACTTTGACAGCCTCTTTATTGGTTTGTCCACATAATCTCTTAATCTGGTCTAGATATGAGCAATTTTATGGGACCAAGTAGAATTAGGTAATACATGCTCATAGTAAGAAAATTCACTCATACCAAGACATATACTTCAAAGTCTATCCATCGGGCTGGGGATGTGGCTCAGCGGTAGCGCGCTCGCCTGGCATGCGTGCGGCCCGGGTTCGATCCTCAGCACCACATACCAACAAAGATGTTGTGTCCGCCGAGAACTAAAAAATAAAGATTAAAAAAAATTCTCTCTCTCTCTCTCTCTCTCTCTCTCTCTCTCCTCTCTCACTCTCTCTTTAAAAAAAAAAAAGTCTATCCATCATCTCAGTTCTTAAACCATTTAATTCTTTCTATATCAGTAAAAACAAACTGATTATATACAATAAAAAGCTCAGAATTACAAAACTTCAGTGACTTTAAACAACAGAGGTTCTCCCCACTCTCTTGTTCATGCTCATGTCCTATGGGTCAGCAGGCACATTCTGCTCTTTCTTATAACTCAAATTCTAAGTGATGCATTATTTCTAATCACAACATTTAATTGCTCATGTGATAGAGTCCAAAAATTTTTATACCTTCTTCTAACATTTCTTTGACTAATGGTGCTTCTTTTCAGATATTCATTAATTATTTAAGCTTCCTATTTTGTAAATTGCCTATTCAAATCCTTTCCCATTTTACCATTGGAATATTACTTTTTTAAAAAGTGTTTTTCATATTTTACATGATAATTCTTACTTGATGATATGTTTTAAATATCTTTTCCCAGGGGCTGGGCCCCTGAAGCAGAAGGATCACAAATTCAAAGTCATCCTCAGCAACTTAGCGAGGCCGTAAGCAACTCAGAGACCCTATCTCAAAATAAAAAATAAAATGGGCAGGGGATGTGGCTCAGTGGTTAAGTGCCCCTGGGTTCAATCCCCAGTACCAATATATTTTTTTAATAAAATATCTTTCTCAATCTGTAGCTTTTCTTTTTCACTTTGTAATATCTCCTATTATATGAAATTTTAAATGCAATTTATTAATTTTTCTTTTATTATTATTCTGTGACTTTTTAAAGAAACTCTTTTAGACCAAGTTCAAGGTGATACATATTTTCTTCTCAAAGCTTTAATTTTCCACATGAAAAAAAAAATTTTTCCCCACACGTAAGAATGTGTGTCAAGCCAGGTACTGTGGCACATGTCTATAATTCCAGCAACACAGGAAACTGAGATAGGAGGAACACAGGTTCAAAGCTAGTCTCAGCAACTTAGCAAGGTCCTAAACAATTTAGTAAGACCTTATCTCAAAATAAAAAGGGCTAGCTCACTGATAAACACCCTGGGTTCAATCACTAGTACCAAAAAATAAAACAAAACAAAAATGTGTCAGTCCTGTATCATTCCTAATGACCTTCCTCAGAATTAGATTTCCCCCCTATATTTTGAAATATGAGTTTTCAGACTCAGATTTGTTGTTTGTTCTCCCTCTCTTCAATTCTACTTACCACCTCTGCCAGCACATTTCCAGGTGCTTCTCTTTGATATATATTCCTTGTTCTCAGTCCAGAACTAGGTCTTACAATGAGATTTTGAGACTTCAACTCAATGAAGACATTGGGGAGGTTAAAAATGGAATCACAGGACAAACTGGTCCCTGGTCATAAGAGCGACTGTCTTTACTTTATTTTTTAATATTTATTTTTTAGGTGTAGATGGACACAACACAATGCCTTTATTTTTAGGTGGTGCTGAGGATCAAACCCGGGTCCCGCCCTTGCTAGGTGAGCGCTCTGCTGAGCTACAATCCCAACCCTGCCTTTATTTTCTTATACCTTAGATCCACTGCCTATGAAAAAGGTTTTTACCCCAAGAAGCAAAGTGGTCTTTTGTTTGTTTGTTTGTTTGTTTCCTTTCAAAGAGAGAGGGGAACATGTGAGTATGAGCAAGTGAGCCCCTGTCTTTAAGGAGGGAGCATGGTTCTCATTTTCTCACAAGGTCACAGGTTGACCCTGCTAATCCTGCAGAAAACTAGTTCTTGCTCCACTGGCAACTTCTGGCCCCAGAGTTTGGTTGCATATAATACTTTGCTTTTCTATTTTGGGATGTTAACTTGAATTTGAGCCTACCCAAATTATTTTTTAATATCTCACTTGTTGCTGTTTTTGAAGGTTCATGTTTTTTTTTTTAAAGAGAGAGTGAGAGAGGAGAGAGAGAGAGAATTTTTAATATTTATTTTTTAGTTCTCGGGGGACCCAACATCTTTGTTGGTATGTGGTGCTGAGGATCGAACCCGGGTCGCACGCATGCCAAGCGAGCGCGCTACTGCTTGAGCCACACCCCCAGCCCTTGTTGCTGTTTTTGAAAGAGGTCATACAGCAAAGAATGAATTTGGACACACCTTTACTAACCATCCCTGAGTCATTACCTGGTCCTCATATCTTTATTGCTACTTTCTTAACAATATCTAGCTCCTTATCAATATTATATCATAATAATATATAAACTTCATTGAAGATCAGATACTGGAAATGACTAAAAAAACCTCTAGTAAGTACTTTAAATTAGCTATAGAATAAGTTAAACAGCAGATATCATTCACGTTTCTTTGAAAGTATTTATGCTACCCGCACAGAACTTAAGAAAAATACTTAATGAACTTTTAAATGATATTACATGTTATTTTCTGTATACAACCTATCATTTTCTTGAGGACTATTCCTCACCTCCATGCTCCAAAATTAACAATTCTCCCCATTCCTGTTTTCCCAACATCTATGAATCTCTTGGTGGAGCTGTTTGGGGGAGGCATGCTGGGGGTGAGGTACTGAGAAGGAAAAGATTCTTGTCTGTGACAACTCTGGTTCTACTCACCACCCTATCTCCAAATTCCTAAAATTCTTCTCTAAGCACCATTCAGTCTCAAATCATGTAAAACTTGTTAAAAGGGGGACAGCTTTACTACCAAACCCCACAGAAAGTGCTAAGAGTATTACAATAATAGAGACTGAAGTTTCTGAGTGAAAACCCTTTGGTAATGGTAACTGTACACTGCAAACATATCCTTGCTTGGCTTTAAAAGAAACAGAGAGGCTGGGGATATAGCCCAATGGTACAATGCTTGCCTAGCATGGCGTGAGGCCCTAGGTTCAATCCTCATTACCACAAAAAAAAAAAAAAAGGAAGAAATACAGTAACACCATTTCTTGTTTTTAAACAAAGCTTGATAACATTTTTTTCCTCTTTAATTGGAATATATGCTAAATATTGTCTTTAAAACTTCTCCCCCTTCTACAGATGTTTACGCCAGGCAGGATGTAGTTATAAATGCATATTCAGGAATACCAGCAGGTCCAGACTCCAATTTAAATCCAGAAGCCAGAACTAGAAATGATGCTAGAAAAGAGTATAAATGTGTCAAAAAAAATGATAAAATTCTCTGTGTAAATTATTTTAATTAGTTGTGCTATCCTATTTAGTAAAAATGTTCCCTTCAAGTTTAATTTCTAGTTGCTCGGTATTCCTTTGACTAAATGTATTTTGAATAGGTGTTAGTATCAACTTACTTTTGATCATGACCAATGACTTTCTTTTTTTAAATTTTAATTTCTTTAATTTATTTTTATTTTTTTAGTTGTAGTTGAACACAATAACTTTATTTTATTTATTTATTTTTATGTGGTGCTGAGGATAGGACCCAGGGCCTCACATGTGCTAGTCCAGTGCTCTACCACTGAGCCACAACTCCAACCAAGTTAGTTACATCTTAATGACTCTAATTATTACAAACAATAAACAGCATTAGGCAATTAATTACTCAATTCTAATTTCAGGAAAAAATGGAAGGGAAAGTATTGTTAGGAAAATCTTCGGATTTCTTCTGAAACAAATACATGTCATTCCATTCCATTCCTTTTTTTTTTTTTTTTAATGGTGTTGGGGATTGAGTCTGCCAAGATTAAGCATGCTGAGCAAGCTGTCATTGAGCTAAATCTCCAATCCCCTCCTTTTTATTTTTTTTAAACAAGGATTTTTCTAATTCCTCATATTACCTTTTGAGGAAAAAAGCAATAGTGAAAAATTAAAGAATAAACAAGAGGGACTGGGATGCGTGAGGCACTGGGTTCAATCCTCAGCACCACATAAAAATAAAATAAAGGTATTAAAAAAAAGAATCAACAGGATACTCTTATTTTCTGAAGACATTAGACACAATAAAATGTAAGATCTTCTTTAAAGAAAGTGAAACTCTTTGGTATTTTACATTTATCTGTGAAAATTGAAAAACTAAGACACTAAAGAGAAACAACAAAAACTGCCTAGAAAAAGTTCCCTTAATTAGTACTTATAATTTTAAGTAAATCAATTACTGAAGAAAAAAGCAAACTATTAAAACAAACAAACAAAATCCCAATAATGTTGAATTTGATTTTCAAATAGAAATAGGCAATTTGGTTTTCAAATAGAAAAATATGAGGGAAATCTTGTTATTTCCTACAATTCTATTAGGTACCAAGATACATTTACATATGCTTTTTGGAACAAGACCCTGAATTGTGGCTATATATATATATATATATATATATATAAATAAAATATATGTAAATTTTAGCTGAACACATGACTTTATTTTATTTATTTTAATGTGGTTCTGAGGATCGAACCCGGAGTCTCGCATGTGCTGAGCCACAACCCCAGCCCTTGTGGCTTTTATATTAGACAAATCATTGTCTCTCCTCATTTTCCCCATCTATAAGGGTTTAGATGCTTCTGGAAGATTAGATAAATATATCACATATAACTATATTTAATATGATAAATAACATCTTAATGTGTAATTAACAAAATATAATGTGTAAAATATATTAGTTTAGACATATATATCATACACACACACAGTTTATTCTTATATGTTCTATAAGGTGACTGCAAACAATGAATTAGTAAACACTGATTCATTGCTCCTAGGAAAAATGCAGGGTTAGGTTCCTGTTAGCCTCAGTCATATTTCATCTTTAGCTCAGTACATGAAGTTGTTTTTGTTTATGGTTATGTTTAAAGGCACCTCATTTAATATATACAAATTGTTGCTTAATTAACATTGAACTCATGGCCAACAGTACCATAACTCACCTGTGTAGCTCATGTCTGAATTAAGATTATCTAACACAAATATTTTCTTCACAAAGAGAAAAAGCCTGTTTTAGGCCCAGCAGCACACAGCTGTAATCCCAGCTACTCAAGAGGTAAGAGGGTTGCGAGTTCAAAGCCAGCCTGGGCAACTTAGCAAGACCCTGTCTCAAAAAGGGAAAAACGGGAGGGGGAGTACTGGGGGATATAGATCAGTGGTATTAACACTCCTGGGTTCGATCCTCAGTGTGTAAGGTGAGGGGGTGAAAAGCCTTCTTGCAATGGGAGACAAGATAACAGTTCAGCACTACATATATTTGCCATTTTGAATAGTGAAATCATAGCAAAAAGCCCCCAAATGAAAAAAGCATAGCATTAAAACAGATCTTAAAAAGGACACTCATTTACAGTATGAACAAAGAAAAAAGAAAGCCTTCTCCAACCTGAGCTGAGAACATGTGCTTCAAGTAACTTAAGTTTTTCAGTTCTACACATGTCCTCAGATAACCACAAAACCACTCTATTAATTTGGGAGTTACAAAAGAAATTTAGCAAATTTGCAAATGTAGAATCCATAAACAATGAGAATCAGTGATGTATATGTATGTACATACACATATATGATATTAGACACTGAAATAATATTTCTTTACTTCCTACTTCAACTACATAATCTTACAACAATGAAATCGTAATTATTTAAGATGCTGAATCCACCATGTTATAAACATAAAAAAATAAGTTTCTACAAAAAAATTCTAAAATTGTGTTTAATGATTAAACTCTAGTTTTACTTTAAGATTTATTATCCCTACGGGGTAAAAATGGGAGTTCATAACCCACTTGAATCAAAGTGTGAAATATGATTTGTCAAGAACTATGTAATGGGATGAATAGTGGAGGGGAGGTGGAAAAAAAAAGAACTATGTAATGTTTTGAACAACCAACAATAAAAATTTAAAAAAATAAAATAAAATAAAAAGATCCTGAGAAGCAGAAAGATTTAAAAAAAAAAAGATTTATTATCCCCTGGTAATAAAATTAACAAAACTAAAATTTCTTGTTGAGAGAAGCTGGGCATGGTGGTATGTGCCTATAGTGCTAGCTACTTGGGAGGCTGTGAATGGAGTGTCATTTGAGGCCAGTCTGGTCAACAAAGCAAGATCCTGTCTCTTAAAAAAAAAAAAAAAATTACAACAGAACATAATTTAAGTGATGATAGATAGGGCTACTGTTCCAACCACGGGGTGGGGGGTGGGGGGTGGAAACTAGCATATGAGAAAAAACTTCTGAGAACATTTTGAATACTGCAAAATACTGCTAAAATTCACGGTGGTAATAATCTTATTCTCAGCAAAGTCCCTCAGGGCATAATAGATATTTTTATATGACTTCAAATAGTAACAAACTTGAGATACAATCTAGGCTAAAGGTAAGAAAATTTACCTTATTTGGCTCAAAGCCTATAGGATAGTAGCCCTGTTAACAAATTTGCCATTTCAAAATGAGGTAGTAGGTATTAAAGGAGCCTTATATATCTTACAGTCAGTCCATTTCCACACCTAAATAACATTTTTTTTAAGAGAGAGAGAGAATTTTAATATTTATTTTTTAGTTTCAGGGAAACAACATCTTTGTTTGTATGTGGTGCTGAGGATCCAACAGGGCCGCCCGCATGCCAGACGAGCGTGCTACCGCTTGAGCCACATCCACAGCCCTAAATAACATTTTAGCAAGTAGACTATGTTGGTCCAGTATAGAGAATATTCAGCATATGATTATTTGCATATCAGCAGACTCCAACAAAATTTCATTCTTCAAAACAGGAGCCAAAGATATTGGACAAGGGCTGGGAGTATAGCTCAGTTGGTAGAGTGCTTGCCTTGCAAGCACAAAGCCCTGGGTTCAATCTCCAGCATCACCAAAAAAAAAAAGGGGGGAGGGACAAAAAGGTGCCAACACACGGTGATTTTAGTGTAACAGAACACTGAATAGCATATAAATTACAAATGAGACCTATCCTCTATATTTTGGAACCATATCTTAAGGTAAAGGAGTAGAGTTATTTCTAAATTACTGACCACAAACATCATTCGTTATCTATAGGATTGTTCTGTTTTCTACTTATGACCTTTAGGATATTAATCCAATGTTTCAAGTTGAACTGAATATAAGACCACATACATAAAGATAAATTTAATTTTTTTTTTTTTAGTTTTAGGTGGACACAATATCTTTATTTTTTATTTTTATGTGGTATTGAGGATTGAACCCAGCACCTCGCGCATGCTGGGCGAGCGTGCTACCGCTTGAGCCACATCCCCAGCTCCAAGATAAATATTTTAACTGAGAATTCACTATCTATAATAGAGTCTTGCAGAGAAAAAGACACCTTGCGTGATGGTTTTAAGGGAAGTGTGTCAAGAATGAATTAATCGGCCTAAATGTAGCCATAAATTTTGGGAACTTCATCATTTTCTTCCTCATCAAGAACTCCTTATACCACCTTGAATTTCTTTAGGATTATAAGGAATATTTTTTATTCTGATAATATCTGAAAAATTACAAGATACAGAGTTTTTGTATAATCTTTACACAGTTGCTTCTAATATTAACAGCTGCCCCCAATATTAACATTTTGCATTAATTCATAATACAATATGGAAACCAGGGCATTTACACTGATACAATATAATTAACAAATCTTATTAAATTTCATCAGCTTTCCCATTAATGTTCTTTTTCTGATTCAGTATACAATCCTAAATCCCACAAACTGTTATATTTCTTTAATCTTCTCCAATATGGGATAGTTCTTCAATTTTTCATTACTGAGATTTGCTTAAAGTTCTAGTAAATAATTCAAAATGTGCCCTAATGTTGGTTTGCCTGTTTTCTCACAATTAGACAGAGATTATGCTTTCCTGGAAAGAACACTATAGAGGGGTTGGGGTGTGGCTCAGTGGTACAGCACTTGCGTAGCACATAAGAGGCACTGGGTTTGATCCTCAGCACCATATAATAAAGTTATAAAAATTAAAAAATTTTTAAAAAGAACACTACAGAAGTAATGTTATATCTTTCTCAATGCATTGTATCAGGAGGCATCTGAATTGTTTTGGGCTTAGCTCTTGCACTAAGCCCCAATAGATCAAGCCAAAACAAAATCAAAATGGAATAACTCATTGGTAGGTGCTACATAATCCAACTGAACTTTAAAACAGGCTAGTTTTTCCCAAAAGCAGGAGATCCACAGCAACCAATCAGAAGGGAGTCATTTACCTGAGCTACTGTGACAGCTAACAAGTCCTTTATTTTAACCCTATAAGGAAAGTAATTTTGTAATGATCAACCCACTTTTTGATCCTTGCTTCTACTTTCTATAGTCATTTTCTGCCTTTTATACTCAGCTATCCAAAAACCTTTGTAAAGCTTTAGATGGGATGCTACCTGATTCATTAATTGCTCATGAACTTTAAACTCAATTTGTTAAAAGTTTGTTTTCTCAAAGATGTCAATGTGTCACATAGGGTGGTGTCTTTAGGTTTCGCCACTTTAATAAGTGTCTTGTGGGTAAATATTGAGTGACTCACATACCATGTTTTTTACCACGTTTTCACCTATTAATTTTCACCTATCCATTAATTAATTAATTTGTTTATTTTGTGCTACTGAGGATCAAACTCAGGGTTTCATATATGCTAGACAAGTGTTCTACCACTGAGTTACATCCACAGCCCATACCCATGAATTTTTGTACCCATTTATTGGTTCTTGCCTGCAACAAAGAACATGCGAGGATGTTTGCCTAATGATAATTTTCTATTTCTATCATTCCTTCTATATTTATTAACTGGAATTCTACCATACAAACAAATTATCCTTCAATTTTACTATGAATTTTACTAAAATATAAAGTTTATTGATGTTTAAAAAATGTCTAGGGGCTGGGGTTGTGGCTCAGTGGTAGCATGCTCACCTACCATGCATGAGGCACTGGGTTCAATCCTTAACACTAAGCAAAAATAAGAAATAAAGACCATCAATAACGAAAAAAATATTTTAAAAAAATTCTAAAGGAGAGCTATCCTTCTCCCTTGTTTATGCTTGTATGGACTCTCAGACATTTCTTTTACTCTGTTGCAATACTTTTTTGTCCTATCTTTGGCCAGTGGAAGTACCTCTTAGAGCTGGCTGTGTCCTTCCATGTACCATCCTTTTTTTTAGTATTTCCTTACTTTCTGATACCATTAAATGTTCCAGGTTCATTCTGATTTTCTCTGTCCTAGACCTGGAATCACCACTTCTCCAGGGTTTTACTGTTGCTGTTTTATTTAATTGGAGAATGTTATTAGAAACTATGACTTGAGCAGAACTATAGAGTCACAACTACTCAGTCATCTCAGTAAAGGGAGTTAGAACTAGACTCAATGGTGCACACACCTGTAATACTCAGGAGGCTGACAGGAGGACTGCAAATTCAAGGTCAGCCTCAGCAATTTAGCAAGACCCTCAGCAACTTAGTGGGATCTTGTCTCAAAATAAAAAATAAAAAGGGGTGGGGATGTAACTGTGTTTATAAAGCGAGCCTGAGTTCAATCCTAAGCACATCCTCCTCACAACACAGACCAGAAAAGAGGATTAGGAACCTAGATAACATGATCCACAATGTTTTTACTTATTTGTTCAATACAAGTATATAGTTAAATTGCCAACAGTAATTCATAATTGCTAATTCATGGCCCTAAGAGAAAGAAACTAACTAGAGTTCACTGTTTGGGTTTAAACTTGTTTTTAGCTTTAGTTTTCCAAAATACCTCTGGCTAGTTCACCCCCGACACACACACACACACACACACACACACACACACACACACACAATCTCTTGCTCACATGTTATTCACTTATAATATAATTTGGCTGATTTGCTACTATTTGTATACCTTTTTGGGTTCTCCCTATATCCTGGTTATGAGGAGATTTATTTATTCTGGGGATAATATAATTATTTTAACGAACATTTAAGAATATTTTGTTTCTTTGGTTAATGAACTGGAAATGGAAAGAAAACTCATGCCTCCTTGACAAACACTCACATGGTTCCTGACATTAATGAATCAATTCAAGACATTCCAGACATAGAATACCCCATCCCGTGTCCTAAAATGATAATATAATACAAAGTAGATAAACACAGTGATACACACATGCACACTTATACAACCATTGTTTTATGCTTTCCTCTGTGTTTCCAAGATAGCTCAAGTGGAATGTGAAAAAAAAAACATGGGTAATCTTCCTGTTCCCTTGTAGGTCCTACGCCCTGTTTCCTGCTTCTTTCAAATCTCAGAGAAAGAAGACTGATTACAGCGCCTGGAAAGTCTTCATATACTTAGTACTAATTCTTACAAAAATCTGAATTTTTATTTATTTCTAAAACACTTGTTGCATGCATCCTTTGTACCAGGCACAATGCTAAGTACTTTATATATATTTATCTAACTAAATGAGAGCTTTGAGAAAGATCCACTAACTCTGCTATGATTCACGTTGATTTGTTTCCTCCCTAGACTTTATACACCATTGTGCCAGTATAGTCAACATCCAGGTCTCAACCACTACTAATATCAATTACAGCATCACCACAGCTTTATTAGGCCATTCTTGCTATTCCTGCAGAGCAGCCAGGACACACCAGTGACAAAGAAACATCTGGTGATAATGAAAAGCTAACAGTAAAAATTTGTCAATGCCAATCTTTTTTTAAAAAAACAAAAACATTTTTTAGTTGTAGTTGGATACAATTTTTTTTATTTTAATGAGGTGATGAAGATCGAACCCAGAACCCCACACGAGCTAGGCACTCTACCACTTAGCAATAACCCCAACCCCTATGCCAATCTCTTAAGATAAACAATTTAACCTACTGGTACAGTTAGACACTTATTTAATAGAGCTAAGAAGCAACAATAGACAATGGTTTCCCTAAGGAAATGAAATTATTTTGCCATCTGAAAGTGCAATGGTAAAAAAAATCACTCCGTAGAAGGTATATGCCTTTTAGCGCTTCGTTTATCACTCCAGACAAGATTATAGTCAGCACTATACATTGGATTCATATAGTTAAACAGACATGATTTTTTTCAATCTTGTTTTCTTCATAAAATACTAAGTGTAAAAATTTTATGTAGAAAAAACAATGTGAACACAGCATTACAGAGAAGTATCTGAACTAGATGGATCACACCAACATTTATAATAATCAATAAGGTAATTCAAATGGATACAACAAATGTAAACATGCAGAATAATTAGTTCAGTTACACTAATCCAGGTCTCAACCACTACTAATATCAATACAGCATCACCACAGCTTTATTAGGCCATCTTGCTATTCCTGCAGAGCAGCCAGGACACACCAGTGACAAAGAAACACTTGATTTACCAAGTCATAACCTTTAATTAACACTTAACCCTAACTTGGAATGATACCATGACATGAAAAGTCTGCCCCTTAAAAAAGGATAAAACAATAATGGATAAATTAGCTGTACCTAGAGAGCAATTTTAATTTGCTCAAAATATTACACACTCATAAAACTGTGTTCACTTTTCAGAAAACAGAACAGTGGGGCTCCTGTTCTGGCCTGGTTCTTAAATTCCTATAAAACTGTTTACAGCATATAATCAATTTCCTTAAACCCAGGTTACAATCTGGGGTCCTTCTGACAAGGATCTACAAAGTTCAGCAAAGGTTCTCAAAAGAATAACAGTCTCTTCCTCAGCCACAGAGTACAAAGAAAATTTTACCAAATGTTATTGGAGGGAGTTGTTCACAGCCCTGAGAAGCCAAACTTGCTTAAAACACAGAAAGAAGGCAGTGATATTCTGTGAAACATGAACAATCAAGGAACTCTACTGTACTTTTCTTGCTTATATTAGCCAACCACTTGTGCTGAATATGACGACATAAAAGGAAAGGTAAAGATAGGATAATTAGTAATTCCTCTTGTCTCAGTTCTCCCTTACTTCAGTAAACTGAAGGTAGAATGTTGGCAGATATATGTATCCATTAAGATTTTTTTAAATGTTTTTACTATTCTAGTAAAAACAAACTACACATGCAAGTACAAGGTTTTACAAAGTACAACTATGTGCCAGGCACGGTAACGCATGCTTGTAATTCCAGCAGCTCAGGTGGCTGAGGCAAGAGGATCACGAATTCAAAGCCAGCCTCAGCAAAAGAGAGGTGACAAGCAACTCAGTTGAGACCCTCTCTCCAAATAAAATACAAAATAGGGCTGGGGATGTGGCTCAGTGGTTGAGTGCCCCCAAGTTCAATCCCTGGTACCAAAAAAAAAGTACAACTGGGCTGGGGCTGTAGCTCAGTGGTATAGTGCTTGCCTCACATGCATGAGGCACTAGGTTCAAGCCTCGGCACCACATAAAAATAAATAAAATAAAGATACTGTATCCATCTACAACTAAAAAATATATATAAAAAGTACAACTATGCAATTCCAGTGATTCCAAAAAATGAATTAAATATTCTTATATTTATTTGCATTTTAAAATTTCATTTTTCTTCAAATGACATTAAAAGATAAATCTTTTTAAATATGACAAGTCAAAGGAGAGACAACAAAGAAAAAGCTTTATTTTAGAACCTTTAAGGGCACTTTTTCCCCTATTCTTTGAACAAGAGAACCTGCATTTCCATTTTGCCTCAGGCCCCACAAATAAGGAAGTCCCTCAGCCAAAATTCAAATTTCCCTTGTCTAGACTTCTAAGAATGAATCAAAACATGATAGAAGAGGAAATGACAAAAAAGTTAAATAGTATCTGACTTTCTTTTCAGGCTTCAGGACCACAAAACTTGATTAGTGTTCAAATAAGAAAAAGCTAGGGACCAATGCTCTAAATGAAATTTGAGAAGTACCCAGACATAGTCCTGAATGGTGAAAGATAACTTTATGGGGGCTGAGGTTGTGGTTTAGTGGCAGAGCACTTGCCTAGCGTGTGTGAGGCACTGGATTCGATTCTCAGCACCGCATATAAATAAATGAATAAAACAAAGGTTCATCAACATCTAAAAAAATTTTTTTAAAAAGATAAGGGAGGGAAGTAGACTGCCTTTGACAGAACTTGAATTGTAATAGTCTTTTTCTACTTTATTAAAATTAGTATAGTAAAAATATTATTTTATTCAAGTAGTCCTATGAAATATCTGCCTTATTAATTCATACATCTATTATGGAAAAGAACGTACAAGTTCCTCAAAAAACTAAAAGCAGAGTTACACTTCTGAGCATATGTCATCAGATTTAAAACCAGTTTATCAAAAAGATCTCTGTACTCATGTGTTGATTATAACATTATTCATAATAGACAAGTTAAAGAATCAAACATAAGTGAACCAATGAATAAAGAAAATGTGGGGCTGGAGCTATAGCTCAGTGGTAGAGTGCCTGCCTTGCATGTGTGAGGCACTGGGTTTGATCCTTAGCACCTCATAAAAATAAAAAAATAGATAGTGTCCATCTACAACTGAAAGAAATCTTAAAAAAAAAAAAGTAAATGTGATATACAAATTCTCTTTCTTTCTCTCTCTCTCTCTCTCTCTCTCTCTCACACACACACACACACACATACAACTTTGTGAGACGATGTCTCAAAAATGTAAAGGATGGAGATGTAGCTCAGCAGCAGAGTGTCCCTGGGTTCAAGCCCTAGTACCACACACCCATATATACACACATACACACACAATTTTTTTTAAACAAACATAAGCCTAACCAGGCATTAACAGAAATACTAGAAACAGATTAATTCCTAAGTTAAAATACTACCCAAATAATTTATCAAGTCATATAGAAACAAGTATCTTTTAAGGTCAAGGCCTTTAAGGTTAAAAAAAAAAATGGGGGTAGAGGGGAGAAAATTTGAGATACAGAAAGGTGATATAGTAAGAATGTACATGCAAACATTTTGGGTCCAATGTCCTTTTTGCCCAATATATCATAGTAAATTAACTAAAAAGTAGGAATATTATTAATTTTAAGAGCTTTTAAACACCCAGAAATTGTTTTATTATCATTATTATTTTAAGAAAAGTATGAAAAAAAGAGAGGGAAATCAATCCAGGCTGAGTAAAAAACTCTCCTAGACTATTCAGTTTAATCATTTCAAATTATAATCACATGGGAACTTACACAGTTCATAACTACTCAAAGTTGTTTTCATGCTGTTAGCCTCAATACAGAATTTTACATTTGAGTTCAAATGGAGAAGGCAGAAGGCTTAATCTTCTCTAGACATAAAAGTTTTAGAGTGATTCTCCAACTTTTGGGCCTCAGGACCTTTTTGAGTATCCCAAAGAGCTGCTGTAATGTGAACCACATTTATCAATTTTGCAATATTTGAAATTAAAATTGATTGTTTTCCAATATTTATAATTCCTTTAAAATATTATGTATAATAACTGCTAATACCATATTTTATGAAAAATACATTTTCAAAAATAAAAAACATTTAGTGAGAAGAATGGCACTGCTTAACATTATCACAAATTTCTTTAATATTTGACTTTAAAAAGCTGTATTTTGGCTGAGCTTAGTGTCATACTCCTATAATCCCAGTGGCTCAAGAGACTGAGGCAGGAGGATCACAAATTCAAAGTCAGCCTCACCAATGTCAAGGCACTAAGCAACTCAGTGAGACCCTGTCTCTAAATAAAATACAAAATAGGGCTGGGGATGTAGCTCTGTGGTTGAGTGCCCCTGAGTTCAGTTCCTGATACCACACACACACACACAAAAAAAAAATCTAGATTTTCATATCTGTTTCTATATTCCACCTGTTCTGATATTATTATGGTTGAAGTATCTGGAGAAAACCCAGCCTCATACAGAAGACATGTGATTGGAAAAGGAAGGAATATAACAGCCTTTCAGATGTGTGTGGAATTTTTTTTTTTAATACTGTAACAAAACTTGACAAGTAGTGATTTCTTCAAAGTTAGATACAAAGTTGAATCAAAAAACATACTGATGAACTTTTCATACTGTTGTAAAATCCATTGATTCATTGTCTTTATTGCCTTTTTTTTTTTTTTTTTTTTTGGTACCCAGCAGTGCTTAACCAATGAACCACATCCCAGGCTTTTTTATTTTTCATTTTCTGAGACAGGGTCTCATTGAGGCTGGCTTTGAACTTGTGATCCTCCTGCCTCAGCCTTCTAAGCCAAGAGATTACAGGTGTGCACCACCACACCTAGCTAAAATCCACTGTTCTTTTAAAGGATCTTTTACCAATACAGAATTCTCTAACATTACACACTGGTCATTTAGAAAACACTGGTTCATTGTGCTACACAGCCAGTCCAAATGTGAGCACATTTCATTATACATTATATTTTTTTAAAAAAACCACACTTGCTAATATCACCACTAGTTTCATGAGAAAGTCTTTTTTTTTGTAAATTTTTTAAACTTTTTTTCTAAGAGAGAGAGAGAGAATTTTTTAATATGTATTTTTTAGTTTTTGGCGGACACAACATCTTTGTTTGTATGTGGTACTGAGGATCAAACCCGGGTCGCACGCATGCCAGGCGAACGTGCTACCGCTCGAGCCACATCCCCAGCCCAAGAAAGTCTTTAAGTAGTAACCTCCTGCTACAAAATAAACTTTTTCCAAAAATCTAATATTTTATATGAAAGCTCAAATTTTTATCACCAGAAATAAATTCTATGAGCTGATTTCCTTGAAATGACAAAAACCACCTATTTTGAAGAAAATGTCTGTCAGGACAGGCATGGTGGTGCACAGCTGTAATCCCAACTATTGGGGAGGCTGAGGCAGGCTTATCTCAAATTCAAGGCCAGCCTTATCAAGTTAGATAGACCCTGTCTCAAAATAAGAAGGGCTGAGGATGTGGCATGTGCTCAATGATAAAGAGCACCTGGGTTCAATCCCAGCATCTCAGGAGGCTGAGGCAGGAGAATCCAGTGTTCAAAGCCAGCCTTAGCAACATCAAGGCGCTAAGCAACTCAGTGAGACCCTGTCTCTAAATAAAATAGGACTGGGGATGTGGCTCAGTGGTTGAGGACCACAAGTGTCTTCAACCCCAGTTCAAACCCCAGTACCAAAACAAAACAAAATTACTGTATTTTTGTCTGCCAATTTTTAAAAAAAAATTTTTAGATATTACTGAGCCTTTATTTTGTTCATTTACTTATATGCCGTGCTGAAAATCGAACCCAGTGCCTCATACATGCACCGATAAGTGCTCTATAGACACTATTCCATGAAAAAAATTATTCTGCCCTCAATTCAACCACACAAGTTTTTTGGCTCATAACAATCATTCTTTGGAATGCAGCAGAAATACTTCCCATTCTGCTGCACAAAATATAACACAAAGAACTACATTTAATAAAGTTAATGATTTTTTTGTTTCATTTAAGGGATATTCTTAAGTAAAACTGGCTTTTATTTCCAACTATAATTCTTAGTAACAAAAAACACAATGGGAAAATTTCTACTTTTGGTGCCACTGCCTTGACTTGTATTAAGGAGCCAGAAATTTTATCTGCTGTTGCCTTTGCATAATGGGTACAAATAAGCAACATAATGAAAAAGACAATAACATCTTAGAACTATGAAGAAAATATATAACCTCTCATTCCCTGGTCCTAGGGACACCCAAGTCTATCTCAGGAATCCATAACCCACACTTGTGACTTCATGTATTACTCAAACTAACAGTGCAGATATCATTGCCTATGAAATCTGTTTCTTTTTCAAGTGCTCATCCACATACATACACATATATATGCATACATTTACTCACTCACTAGCTCACTGGAGAAACCTTTTTTTAAAATATTTATTCTTAAGTTTTTAGGTGGATACAACATCTTTGTTTTACATTTATGTGGTGCTGAGGATCGAACCCAGTGCCTTGTGCATGCTAGGCAAGCACTCTACCACTGAACCACAACCTCAGGCCCTGGAGAAACCTTTTTTGAGGTAAATTTATTGTGTATATGAAAACATCATTTGGGTTGGAGATATAACAGTAGCAGAATGTTTGTGTAGCATGCTTGAGGTCCTGGATTCAATTCCAACCACCTCAAAAGGAAGGGAAGAAGGAAAGGAGGGAGGAAGGAACAAGAGGAAACTCATCTTTTCAGCAGTGTCTACTCTAATCAAATTATTATCTACTTTTTAAAAATTTCTTTTAAAGTGTGTTTTTTAACGCATGCAATTATTTAAGTGAAATATTTTGACTTGCAAAAACCTTTTTTCCAGTGCTGGGATAGAACCCAGGTCCTCAAACTATTAAGTAAGCACTCTAAGCTACACTCCCAACTCCAGATGCAAAAAAAAAAAAAAAAATACACATACACATATGAATCCCTGATCTTCTGAACTATAAACCTGAAAATGAAATACATCATTTTTCTAGCTTTCCACTATATAACAAATATCTGAGGTTCATTAACTATTCACTTATTAAATGAACAATGAATTGCTACCAGACACTCACCTATAAATCCAGATATCTGGTAAAACAAAAATTTAACTCTGAAATGAGTATCAATAAGTCATTTTATTACATTTCAAAACTGCACACATAATACCATAATTATAAGATGTACAGATTTGGAAAAATAAAATTTAACTATCACAGAAGTGTAAAAAATAGAAAGCAAAAGCCCTTAATATCTCACTCTTAAGTGAGTATGCATTCACATAAATCTAAAATAAGCAGAAGACTTAAAACTTCTTAAAAAACAAAATTATAAAATCTAAAGAATCTAAACAAATAATATTACTCTGTGATAAACTTACTTTCTTTTCTTTTTTCTTTTTTCTTTTTTTTTTTTTTTTTTGGTGGTACTGGGGATTGAACTAGGGCCCCAAGAATGCTAGGCCAGAGCTCTATCACTGGGCTACATCACTGGCCTTTAATTGTGCTTTCTTAAAATGAGCCAAATGTTAACTTTTTAGAGATATTATTTCTAATCTGATTTCTAATTTAAATTTTAAAAAAGAATTACTTTGTTAATGTTACACAAAAAAAATGCAAATCTTGCTATCAGTATTATTACTTGTTAATTGAAAAAACTGAGCAGAATGGTAGGAATGTGACTACAGAAAAACGAAGCTTAAAGACTAGATTTATTCTAAAAGTCTGCTAAACCCATTTGACACAATAAATAAATAAATAAATAAATAATTGAGTAAAAATGCCTATTCCACCTCCCCTCCACCATCCCTTGCTCTCTCACTCTACCTGACTTTTTTTCTCAACTGTCCCTGTTGGGTGGGTTTCAGAGAAGTTTGGAGTCTTGACCAACTGAACGTCTGGCTACAATACATCTTTGGGGGCTGGGGATGTGGCTCAAGTGGTAGCACGCTCCTAGCATGCGCGAGGCACTGGGTTCCATTCTCAGCACCACATAAAAATGAAATAAAGACATTGTGTCCACCTAAAAAAATAAATACTTTTTTTAAAAAATACATCTTTGGCTTAATGAAATCCTGGCAACTTTTAGGCATTACAACCTTCTCCAAAAGAAATGACCTACCAGCAAAATTGTGCTAACAATAGAACTCTTCACAAAAAGCACTCTTGGTCTCTTTTTGCAGCATGTTCAATTTTAAGCAAATATTGTGATTTCCAGCATTTTTTTTAATTTAATTTTTAGGTGTAGATGGACACAACACAATGCCTTTATTTTTATGTGGTGCTGAGGATCCAACCGGGTCCCGCCTGTTCCAGGGGAGCACTCTCCGGTTGAGCCACAATCCCAGCCCCAATTTCCAGCGTTTTACGGCATCATAATCACAGAACAATCCTCCCCCAAAAAATGTAGTCCTAAAATCATTCAATAGCAAAAAATTAAATTATATATATATTTGTTAAGAAGCTAGATTATGTAGAGCTGGGGATATAGCTCAGTTGGTAAAATGCTCGCTTCACATGCACAAGGTCCTGGGTTCAATCCCTGACACTACCAAAAAAAAAAAAAAAAGCTGGATTATATTGAGACTTCTTACTTGATGATATATGATTCCTTAATCTAGAACATCTCAATAAATTTTTGTTCACATATCAGGTAAAGATTAACATTTTAGGTTCACCCTTTTGCTTTAAAAATAAAACTCTAAACCAGGTGTGGGGGCATACCTCTGTAATCCCAAAAATTTGGGCAGCTAAAGCAGGAAGATCACAAATTCCAGGCCAGCCTGGGCAATTTATCCAGACCCTGTCTCAAAAATAAAATAAAAAGGGTTGGGGATATAGCTCAGAGGTAGAGTGACCCTGCATTAAATACCTAGTACTACATACATACATCTCTAAAATATTGCACATTTAAAATACATAATGAAGAATTATCTTATTGACTTATACCAAAGAAAAGAGTAAATATATATTTCATATTAAGGATTAGCAATCTATATAGAAGATGAAGATATTTTAGTTGGCATTTAAAACTTGGTAAATTTGGTCTTACTAAACATTATCTATAAAATTCATTAACAAAACAAACCATCTGTATCTATTCTCATTTCATAATACTTTTCCCTTGAAATGCTTCAGCATTATTCTTAGCATACTGTATCTGCTACCAGAAAAATTTGCATCCAATGGAGTAAAACATGTAGAATTTTAATTTACTCTTAGAACTATGTTCCTTTCAGATGTTATCACCACATGCCATCTAACTTAAGGAAGTTCAAAATTCAGTATTGGAATAGACTGCAGAAGTAGAATTAATTTAAATAAGAAAAATTCAAATCGATACATGAATAAAAGAACACAAACTACTGATAAAAAATAAATTCACACTGGATACAGTGGTACAGACCTAAATAATTCCACCTATTGAAGAGGATAAGGCAGGAGGATCACAAGTTTAAATCCAGCCTGAGCCACTTAGCAAGACCCTGTTTCAAAATGAAAAACAAAAAGTGCTGGAGTTGTAGCTCAGTGGAAGAGAGCTTGCCTAGTACATATGTGACCCTGGGCTCAACTCCTAGTACCAGACTGGGGGAAGGGGGGGGGGTTTCACAATCAATAAAAATTGAGTGAATTACTAGTTCTCAAGTTAAACATTTTAAAACTATACACTATTTAGATAATTTATTTTTTCTTTCTTTTTTTATTTGTTCTAATTAGTTTGTACATGTTAGCAGAATGCATTTTAACTCATAATACACAAATGGAGCAAAACTTTTCCTTTCTCTGGTTGTACATGATGTAGAGTTGCACCACATGTGCAGTCATACATGTACCTAAGGTAATGATATTCATCTCATTCCATCATCGTTCTGCCCCCATATCCCCTCTCCTTCCCTCCCTCCCCTTTGCCCAAAGTTCCTCCATTCTTCCCACAAACCCCTCTCCATTATGGATCAGCATCCACTTATCAGAGAAAACATTTGGCCTTTGGTTTTATGAAACTGGCTTACTTTGCTTAGCATGATATTCTCCAACTCCATCCATTTACCTGCAAATGCCATAATTCTATTCTCTTTTAATGCTGAGTAATATTCCATGTGTGTATGTACCACAGTTTCTTTATCCATTCATCTGTTGAAGAGCTAGATAATTTATTTTGAAGTCTGAGCTTAAGTATTACTTGTTACGAAAATCACCATATAGGAATAAAAAACATAAATTTAAACATTTCCATTAGATGCCATATAATCTTCATGCTCATCAACTATGAAAAGATAGCAATGTGTGCTATTATCATCTCCTAAAATCTAAGACTATTTCCTCTGTCAGTCTTCTAAAAAGAACTTACTTTTCAGTGAAGGTATAATTAAAATCTGTCTTTGTATCATTCTATTTGAATTTAATTCTACAAAGAATACTATGTTAATTAACTAACTCCACTGCACAGTTGAGGAAAGGCAAGATGTCCTATATTATAGAGCTGCATTAATTGAACCTTTGAATCTGCCTAAGTGAGCAACAAGTAGCAAAGTACTATACATAAAGAAGAACAGCAGGCTCATGAGTAAATGAGTAAGAAAAGCACAAGAGAATTTGATCTCCATAACTGTATTTAAAATAGCACAAGAAAGTCTACCTGATAGCAAAGGTAATTCTTGGGTTTCTTTTCTCTTCAAGCAAATGCTGATAAAACTATTCTTTGATTGTTTAACAGTTAATAGTGTAATTAGTAGCATCAATTTTGCCAACTAGTGATAAATGCTTAGTAAAATATACTTACAAATACACAGCATGTAATATAAACATTATATCCTCAATATAATATAAATATAAATGTTATAAATATTAAGTCCTCAGTACTTTACATGAGATCCTTTTAACCAAATATGTTGTAAATTATGAATTTTTTCAGATTTTAGGAAAGCACCACATGCATGCCATATATTACACAACATTCCCAACAGGATCTGTGTAAGGACCAACTAATTAAATCTATCAGTATTTCTGCAGCAAAAAGTATGAATATTTGCACTTAGATAAAAACTGTAAAAAAGCTCTTATCAGTTCAGACCTACTTTTGCCACCCCATGAGGATGCTGCAAGCTAACAAAATATTGTTGATACACAGTTTCAAATTTCAAAAATTCATTGACATTACAATCTTATATTAACTAATTTATTTTACTAACATTGTCACATATGTAATTGAATCGTTTTAACACCTTGAGAAATAGGTGCTTAACAGAGTTAAGTGAGCATCACACACATTTAACAAGAAACTAAAAAGGTCTCCTTCATTTAAGAAAAATGCAAATGAATAAAATAGAAAATTTGACTGATATAAACAAAATAAATGTGGAAAAACGAAAGGTTTTCCTTGTAGTAGAATAACAATGCAGAATTAGATTTAGAAAAATTATCATTTGGCAACAAATGATAATCAATGACTGCTGAAACTAGTCAGATGAGAAACAGGATATTCATAATAGTCTCAAATATCTCTTCAAAAGTGGCTTTTTAATTACAAAGGGAAAAACAGTAATTTAATCTGGCAAATATCACCTTAACCAAATGATCAAAGTTAACATCACCATAATGGGGAAAATTAATATCATGTGCCCCCTGATGTGATGCACTGAGAACCCAATGTCACTTCTGTAGTATTCCAATGTATTTAACCTGAGTCTAATCATGAGAAAACATTAGATAAACCCAAACTGAGGGACATTCTTAAATAAACTGTACTCTTCAAAAATGTCAAAATCATGAAAGACAAAGAAAAACTGAGGAACTGTCAAAGATTAAAAGAAAACAGAGACATTACATGCAACACATGATCCTGGACTGATCTCTTGGATCAATCAATCAGAAAAAAATTTTTGGATCAGAATTTTTTTTCTTTTTCTGTAAAAAATTATTAGAACAATTAATGTTGTCTGTCAGCCTGCAGATTAGGAAATATTAAATTCCTGATTTTAATCACTGCACTGTGATTATATAAGAAAATGTCTCTGCTTCCTAGGAAACAGACTGAAGAATTTAGGAGTTTCAGAGTACCATGTCAGTAACTTACTCTCAAAAGGTTCCAAAAAAAAGACAATATGTACATGTAGAGAAAATGAATAAAGGCAATGTAAAATATTAACATTTGGGGAAGCTAAGTGACAATATACAAGAATTCTTTGTATTATTCTTGCAACTTTTTAAAAATCTGAAATAATTTCAAAATAAAAAAGGTTATCACCAACATCACTAACAGTAGGTCTAAAAGTGAAGCTACCTCCACCAATAATGCAATGACACTCATTAATCCAGAAAGAGTCATGTAAGCAGTGTCCTAGGGACTCATTCATGGTATGCTAAAGAAAAATGAGAGCATATGACAGCTTAACAGAATTAAGCATTGAGGGTGCAGGATACTTACAGACACTGTAAACAAACTTTCCAACGCTGCAGTAGTTATACGTTATAGGAACTATGAACAAATTAAAAGTACCAGCTTGGTGGAAAGTGAAAATGCAATACCTTTTACTAACAAAAAAGTCAGTTGGACTGGGGTGCAGTGATGCATGCCTGTAATTCCTGCCTTAAATTCCATCTTCTAGGGGAGGCTGAGGCAAGAGGATTCCAAGTTCAAAGCCATCCTCAACAACATAGCCAGGCCCTAAGCAACTCAACAAGATTCTGTTTTCTCAAAATAAAAAATAAAAGGTCTGGGGACATGGGGAAGTATCCAAGTTCAAAATAGCAAGGTACAATGGACCACATGTTTGTTTCACTAAAATCCATGTTGAAATCCTGCAATGTGGCTGGGCACAGTGGCACATGTCTGTAATCCCAATGGCTCAAGAGGCTGAGGCAGGAGAATCGAAAGTTCAAAGCCAGCACCTGCAATGGTGAGGCACTAAGCAATTCAGTGAGACCTGTCTCTAGATAGGGCTGGGAATGTGGCTCAGTGGTCAAGTGCCCCTGAGTTCAATCCCTAGTACACACAAAAAAAAGGGGGGGGGGCTGGGGATGTGGCTCAAGCGGTAGCACACTCGTCTGGCATGCCTGTAGCCCGGGTTCAATCCTCAGCACCACATACAAACAAAGATGTTGTGTCTGCCGAAAACTAAAAAATAAATATTAAAAAATTCTCTCTCTTTAAAAAAAAAAAAAATCCTGCAATGTGATGGTATTAGGAGGGAACTTCTAGAAGATGAACAGGTCATCAGGGTGGGGCCCTCATGTGGATTTTAATATTTTAATATGGACTTTAGTGAAACATAAACATGTGCTCTATTGTACCTTGCTATTTTGAACTTGGATGCTTAACCATATTTTTATTTTGAGACACAGTCTTGGGATTAGTGTCCTTATAAAAGAGACTTCTGGGAACTCCCTTGTTCCTTGTACCACATGAGGACACAGTGAGAAGACAGCCATCTATGAACCAGGAAGCTCTCACTTAGGTGCCTTGATCTTAATACTTCCTAGCCTTCAGGACTGTGATAAATTGATGTTGTTTATGAGCCACCCCAATTATGGTACTCTATTGTAGTAGCCCTAACAGATTAAGATACAAAAATATGGTAAATGATTATAATTGAAAACTATTTTGTTTGACTTCAGAAAGAATCTGGTACCTAATAAGTCTCTGCAGGTATCTCCATCTGCAGAAAGCACAGGTTATAATATCTTCAAATTTAAAATCAAATAAAAATTCTAATTTACCAATGGCCTGAGAACAACTCAGCACCAGCAGTTATTGTTTTTTATAACACTGTGAACGCAATCTTAGTTAGTTTTACTAAGAGTGAATGCTAAATTGCAAAGTTAAGAAAAAAATACACACACGTACTCTCACACTTATACACACAAAACAAAGGGCAACAAGGTGTATGTGTGTGTGTGTGTGTGTGTGTGTGTGAGAAAGAAAAAGACAGATAGATAAGTGTATTTACTTAGGTCCAATTTGATTTTTTGCTTTTTTTAAAAGACAGTTATGAAGCTACTGATAAGCAAGACAATGGGGAGGAGAGAAACAGAAGGATACAGTGATTTAAGATCACCAACAGAACAATAAGCAGCCAAAAAGGGTATACATCAGAGTGAAAGTTAATCAGAAAATAAGTTTGATGTGCCAATAATTCTTCAAAGGTTTTTTGCATATTATGCAGATGTATGGTTTGATAAAACTGTATGGGAGTAATTCCAGACCTCTTGCTGACAGATAAACATAATATTTAAGGGAAAATCTTCTCCATTTGACAAGCATCTTAGTTCTCTGCATTTCAAGCTTTTGAAAACACTATAGGGCTGGGGATGTGGCTCAAGCGGTAGCGCGCTCG